>NW_021703780.1:4330854-4394906 GCF_005190385.1 Monodon monoceros | reverse complement strand
CCCCCCACTCTGTCTCTCTCTCTCTCCGCCCCCCCCGCCCCCCGCTCCCCAGTCTCTAAGCTATCCCTGACCCAGAGCCCCAGCAGGCTCTCCACTGCCGGTCACTCATGTCATCTTTAGGGAAATAACGAAAGGACACGTAAGTGGCAGGATAGAGGAGTTAGGAGGCCTGTTGTGTGCTCTGCGTGAACATTTTTTAAAGCTGAAGATTTAATGGTTTGTGTTTTAGGTAAATGAAGTAGATGTGACCTTGATAGGAGACCAAGTTAAAACCTTCTGTTCTAATTCATACTGATGAGGTAGAATCATATGGAGAGCTCTACAGACTTGCTGACCCAGGGGGGGTCCGGTGCAGCCTGGACCACGGGAGGCCCAGAAGCTCCCTGGGTGATCTGATGTGCAGACGAGGCTGGGATCTGTCCTGGCCATGAGTCATGGCACAGTTAACCTGAGACACCTTAACTGTGTTTTGGCTTTACTGGGGGAGGGGGCCTTGTTCTTTCTACAGCTCCTCTCCAGGGAGGATGAGCCCTGGGAATGACTAACAGGAAGTGGTAAAACTGATACTCTGTAGAGAAGGATTTCCCTCCTTTCCTGATTATCCTCTGAGCAGCGCTAGCTCAGCAGCGAGGCTCTGGCCCAAGAGAAAGGCCTGGGTTGCTGCTGCATCTGAGAATCCGGCAGTCCTCCCTCCTTGCTTCCCTACCGCCCACCACGCGGATGAAGGAGTCGTGATTGTAAATCAAGCGCGTCAGTGTTGTGAAAGCACGCAGCTCTGCTGCAGCTTCTTCCTGTGAGAAACACGACGGTGGTGGCTGTTTTAATTTTTATTTTTAAAATCCCATTGTGAATACAACTATCCTCTAATGAAAATACATCACTAAAATTTTACATAATTCATACAGCCTTTTGTGACTGCTTTTCTCAGTAATTAATATCTTATTTGCTTTACTCTTCAGTAACCAAAAATCATTGATGTACTGTATTTTAATATTTTATATTACACTGTTTTAATTAATTTCATAAGTTATTCCAAACGCTGACCATAAAGGTACTTTGAGAAGGTTATAGACAATAGTTTGAAGACAATGCCATAGAAAAGTCTAAATAAAAGCAAATAAAGGAGGGCTTCCCTGGTGGCGCAGTGGTTGAGAGTCCGCCTGCCGATGCGGGGGACGCGGGTTCGTGCCCCGGTCCAGGAAGATCCCACATGCCGCAGAGCGGCTGGGCCCGTGAGTCATGGCCGCTGAGCCTGCGCGTCCGGAGCCTGTGCTCCGTAACGGGAGAGGCCACAGCGGTGAGAGGCCCGCGTACCGAAAAAGCAAATAAAGGAAAACTTTTAAAGGTAAATCATACTAATTTATCATTTATCCAACAGGTTTTTTTTCATATCTTATATTTCTTCTGTTCCTTTATCTGTCTCTTTGGCCAACCAAAAGAAAATGGGAAATAAAATTTTAACCTACAACCCCTAATCTGATTCTTATTCTTAATATAGCTTTTCACTCACTAGATCAAGATGGCATTCTTTAATAAAAGATATAAATTTATATACCACAAACAATAATTTAGAATGTTTTGATTACCCCATAATTGAGCAGTTTCTTCTAGTTTTAGACATACTGTGTGTATTATCCCATGCAGATTCCCAACATTTTCACTAAGTTGGATAAGACCAGTCGCGTTATAGTCTTCATTTGTCTTCTGGGAGATGTGACTTTCTGTATTGTAAATACAAGATGTAACCATTACTGGAATTCCATTTTTCTGATCTGTATCACTTGCTCTGTTTGTTTTGGGAGCATCTTCATCTCTATAAATGTATGACCCAGGTGACGTGGAGGCAGAGGAGGGAAAGGGAAAAGGGAAGAAAAGTATCTCATGGGCATCAAGCAGATGCCACTTCACACCTCTGCCTGGTCGAGAACCACGCCCCTACCAAGCCAGCGTCTGGCCTTGTCCTTCATCTGAGGAAATGGCTGGTACCCAGTCCAAGAGAGTGGAGCCCAGCTCTGTCAGACATTGCAATTCCTACAGTTTGTACTTCTCCAGGAGCTTAGAATCTGGTTGGGAAGGGGGGAAATTTACACACACAGAGGGACACACCTGAAATTAAAGTACCACTTACTATTGTGAGTTCCAGAAATAGCCGTGCGCTAAAGGAGACCAGAGAAAGCACAGAGCACTTCTGGATGGCTGGTCGGCAGACGGCTCCTTCGTCGGAAGGGTCAGCCCTAAACTGGAGAGAGGGGATTTCAGAAGGAAAAACAGAAAACAAGATTCCAGGAAAGACTGATGGCTTAGAATGAGAAGGCCACAGGGAAGGTGAGGATATGGGGAAGCAGATGAGCGGCAGGAAAAGTAGATTCCAAGGCCTGGCACACGTGCCAGGCGAGCAGGGCCATGTCGATAAATGCCCCACGTCGAGTATTAAGAACTTTGGACTGAGGGGGGTCCCGTAAGGCTTCACAGCAGAGGTATGATCTGAGGTGGCTGTAAAGAGAGGTATGGATTTTAAGGAACATTCTTGAGCAGAATGTCAAGGTGAGAAGGCCTGATGCATGTTGGCCTGCCGATGGCGGAATGACAGCTTTCCCCTAGAGGGGCCTTGAGATGGTTTTGGGTGGTGGCAGTGCAGAACCATTAAAAGTGTTCTGTTTCAAAGGCTCCTCTCACCAAGGTCGCCAGCGACCTCTTCGTTGTAAATACTGAATAAATTATAATAAAATAATAAATAATTTCCGTCCCGCATCTCGCATGATCTTTCTCGGCTTTTGAGCATGTGTTGACCTCTTTCTCCTGAAAGCTCTCTTGCTCTGGTGTCTGAGTTGCCCCCACTTCCCTGGCTCTCCCGTTCACCGCCCTCGGTCCCCGCCATGGCCGCCCTTCTCCGCGCGCATCTCCTCGTCCAAGTTCCCACAGCCTGGCCCTCCGCCCGCCCCCCTCCTTCACCCTCTCCAGCCCCGCACTGACCCGCCTTCCTACTCAGGTTCCCGCCCGTCAGTGCGAGTGCAAACGCCTGCTGTCAGCCTGGCCCAGACCCGGGTCTTCGTGACTCTCCCGTGCTGCGACGCCGGGGTCACGACGGCCCCTCTGCTCCCCGTTGCCGCATGTCCTGTTCTACTCCTGCCTGCACAGTGAGGTGCCAGGGCCTTCTTACCACCCACGTCTCACTAAAACTGTGGACCTGTAAAAAACTCCCACCCCATGGGCACGTTGCCTCTAGAAATCTTCCCTCCTTCTAGACTTGACCCTCTTCGAACCTAGCAAAGGCGATGACGGTGACTGTATAGACTTGTGCTTGACGGGTGTAACCTCAAATGCCACATACCAGAGGAAAGAACCTTCCATACGGCCACCTTACCTCACTGTAGCAAGTGCTTTGGAAAAGAATATTGTTATTAATACTGGCTGTGAGCACCTACCAAAGGTGTTTCTGCCCGTATTTGCTTATGCTTCTTGAAATACTTTGAAATGTTGATTAATCTTAAATCTACATAAATACATGTGAATATAAGTACGTACATACATAAATACATATGTGGGCATACATGCAGATGGATGGATAGATAAACAGATAAGAATAAAACCTTTGGGGGGATAAGGACTCATTTTTCTTCCTTTTTTTCCTTCTCTCTGAGTCTGTCCCAGTAATAAGCAGAGTAGGACATGCTTTGTGTTGCTGCTGACTTGGAGTTGAGAGCTGCTCCTCTTTTCAAAGACCCGCAGCCTCTTTCCGTCGAATCAGGAGTCATGGCGTCAGCAGGGCCCCTCACTGCTGTCTTTCCCATGGGCTTGATTTAGTCCAGCCGGTACCCTCCTCCGGCTCAGGCGCTGTTAAGATGGAGAGATACGTTCAGTTTTAAACGAGCGAACCAAATCTGTCTTCTAAAGAAAAGTAGGAACAGCCTTCTGTGGCATGTCTTTAAATGGATTAATATGTTGATCTTAGAGAAAACGGGAGCCTCCCTCATGTTTTCATTATTGAGCCAGGTGAAATGAAAAGCGGAACTCACTGCTAAATGCCACCTCTGGGAATTTTGCTGTGTTGTTTCTGTTTTACAGTACCCCGCAGGATTCCTTCTTTAGCTAAAGCAGACTGTTGTAAGTGTACAGCCTCAGCATTCTTTTTGAAACACCAGACACTACTTAGTTGCCTCATACCAAGAACTCTGCAATGTTAATTGGCCATGAACGTCTAATCGTGCGAGAAACAGTTGCTGTGCGTCTACCTTCACAAGGAGACGGCAGCCTGAGTCTGGTAATAAAGTACCGGTTATCAGAGTGCTGCCCCTTAGTCCTCGGCAGGCAGCTAGTCCTTATTTGTATAAACGTTTGCTTTTAAGTGAAATTATCAGTCATAAAATAAAATGTAGGCATTAAGTGGAAGCTCTTGCCAGACCAGTTTATTCTTGATGATTCATGAGAAAATACTTTTCTATATTGTAGGCTTTCATTCAATATCGATTTATAAATGAGCGAATATCCATATGATTTTAACGGGTGGAAGAACGCTTTCTCTATTTTGTAAGGGTCACAAACCTCTGAACCTGCCGTTCTGTGCCGTTTATCTGAGTTTAAGGGGAAAGTTCTAGAAGGTGGACTTAGCATTGCTTTACTCTTATTCATCAGGCAAAATTCAAAACGCTGGAAGAGGTGCTTTTTTCTTTCTTTCTTTTCTCTCGAAAAGATGGAATCAGTCTGGATGGAAGGATAGGGGAAAGTCTTGGAATAGTACTGTGATGTTTGCTGTGATTGGAGACCCTAATGGGTTTGCAGGCTGCTTCGGGGAAGTCAGGGCCAGCTCCGGTGGTCACGATTTCTCTCCCCGAGGGGACCTGAATGTCTCCTTGTGTTGAGCCCTTTCTGTTGGCATGAAACAGATAGGAAGAGGTTCAGAGGTTTGGTTGCATGGAACAGATCTGGGATGGGATTTATTCTGAGGACACCTAGGGAAACAAGGCCTCTCAGCCACGAGCCCTCGCAGGTCACGCATCCTGCCTCACCGAGACTGGAAGCCCTGCAAGGATGTGGCAGCAGCTCCCACCATTCCCCTTTCCCATCTCCTTGCTGTCTCCCTGCTTATACTTTCTGCTACCAGTGGGCTGACTGTTTCAAACAATTGCTTGGATCCTTTCAGATTGGACGCCCCACCCTATGGGCAGAGTCCCTGGCCCCTTACAGGCCTGGCCCTTAGCAGGCACCTGGGCTCCCAACACGTCCCCCAGGTGCTCCGCTGCCGCCGGGGCCTCTTGGGCCACTGTAGAGACCGGCTGGGGGCCTCGGCTTGTGGACGGCTGCCTTTCATCTTGAGATGAGGCTGCGCCTCTAGGACAGCCTGCCTCTACAGAGCTAGTGGCAATGCGCCTTGTTATCTGGGGTTTGATAAGCGGTTATTCGTTGTTTACCTTTGCCACCTGTTTTGGCAAACACTGTACAAGATAGATGATACAGTCCTATAGAAGAATTTGATGTTGAGTGACCAGGTTATAAATCTATATGGGCGCCTCTGGAGGATGTCCGGTCTGCCCAGCCTGCTTCCAAAGACATCTCAAGACTTTCCTCTCTGCCCTTTCCTCTTAACCATAGAAATCAGCTGGTAGTTGTTTCTTGGGGAGCGTGTGTGATGCCTGGAATGCACACAACCTGAGAGCTGCACCAAACCAAAGATCTTTGCTTAATGTTTTACTTTTTTTTTAAGTGCTCCCCATGCATTATCATTTTAACCTTCAGAGTGGCTGGGAGAGGCTGTATTCACCTGCTGCTGCTGAGAAAACAGACCTAACACTGCACGACAAGCTTAATGGCAGAACCAGTATTAGAATCCCCATTTTCTGGTAGGTTCCAAGACATCCTGATACAAATGTGTCTGATCACTAAATATGTGTGTGCATGGTTCCAACACAGACACACACGCGTGCACACACATGCATACACACCTTTGTAGACTCAGTTATTGGAAAATGACAGAATTTACCAGCATCAGTCATTTCTTCTGTTTGTGGTTATGGTAGCTGAGAATTATTACCGTAGTGAAGATGGAGTCTGAAAGCCTGTCCTGTGTTTCTCTAGTATTGTTGAGCCATTAGTCTAGCAATAGGCCGTGCAGGGGGCTCCGTGATTTTGAACAGAAGAGGGTTTCTGTATCCCTCTTCTTCCTTCCAACCATCCATTCAGCCAACCATCCTCTTAGAGTGACATGGTTTGTAAAAATTCCCAGACCTGGGGTGAAGGGACTTGAATTGTGATGCCCCTCCACCGGCACTTAGTATGTAGTTGGGTTTAGTTACTGTGAATTTGTGAATCAGATTTTTAAATCTGTAGAATGAGGTACCGGAGTTTTGTTTCCCAGTGTTTCATGTACATGCTGCATGACCTTAGGTCCTCCACTCCACTGTCTCTACTATGTCACCCACTTTGTAACTCCTTTCCCATCCAGGCCAGGGCTTGGGGACTGGGAGTGGGGTGTCAGAATATATTAAAACTCTTCCTTACATAGACCCAGTTTGCAGGTGTTACAGGAAATTCCCTCTGCCGTCTAATTCCGCTCAGTTGCATTTTTTATGTTAATAGGCTAATATTTTATGAACTTATAAGATTGAATGTATGCAGTGAGATGAGTATTTCTGATAATTACTTGATGGGGGTGGGGAAGTTCAGCAGAAAGCCATTGAAAACTTCCAGACTGATATTGATTAAAATTAGTGGCTCAAAGACTTAGAGTATCTAATTTACGGGATTTTTTTCACAGGTTATTCTATGACTTAGGCAAAAATTGTAGCCCATCATTTATGATAACATATATCAGGTAATTTTCTGTGCTGAATTTAAAGGAGAGCCAGTAATTTAGAATCAGAGCATTCTGTGTGTCCCTGTATAGGTTGTTCTCAGGCTTAATTGCTGCAATTAAGTATTTTTATCTGGGATGTTGTACTTCTAAGGGGCAAGCTCTCTGTTTTCTCTTTTGGAATTATCAGGACCTTCCTTTTGTATCTTTCTGTATTTCTTTCTACCAAAGAAGACACAGTGAGATGTACTTTGTTTAGATTAGAAGGATGAAAGATTATTAAAAGCCAGCTCTGGTCCCTTGTTTAATCTAGTCTGTCATGCCAGGCACTGAGATACTTACTACAGATGTGTTGCTAGATTACAAGTTGTTTATTTCCTATGGATATTTCCCCGAGTGGCATAAGTTATATGGGTGGTAACATTCTCCTAAGAAATACTTTGGGCATCACATACCTCCCAGCCTTGTCGCGTTGATCAGGGAACAGCATGGTGGGTGATGGAGCTCGGAGCTGAGTGTGTGCGTGTTGACTTGTGTGCCAACCTCAGGCAAGTCACTTGCCTTCTCTGGCTTATGGTGGCCTCATCTATAAAATGAAGTTGAGTTGGTGGTTTATTTCTAAGGTCCTTTCCAGTTCTCATACTCAGTGATTCCAGTGATTCATGTTAGCAAGAATATTGCCATCCTACTTTCATTCATTCATTCAGCACGTGTGTATCACCCTCTGTGTCCAAAGGGCTGTGCTAGCTGCTGTGGTGACTCCGGCAGTGAGTCACCCAAAGGCCCTGCCCTCCTGGGCCCCCATCCAGCCAAGGAGGGGAAACAGCCACGCAAGTAAAAGGAAGTAAAAGTGAAAAATAGCAGTTGAGAAGGACAAAACTAAACTTACATTTAGTTAGCCTCTCTGTGTGCCTTAGGGACTCCACTTTGTACATTATGTACATTTTATTTTAATTATCATGATAATCCTGTGAGCTAGGTGTTATTATCCCATTTTATAAATAAGGGATCAGCGGTCGTGCAGCTAGAATATTGTGCTGGGATTTAGAAGCAGTGTGTTGTGTTTTCGAAGCCCGTGCTTTTCCTATGAAATCATGCTGCCTCCTGATAAAATGCTAGAACTGATAACAGGAGATCGTGTATGCTGTTGGGGGCAAGACAGGCACTTTCTGGTAGAGGAGTCATTGGCTCAAGGACTTAAAATGGGTGGAATTGGCACGTGTGACCTGGGGAGGATGTTTCCAGCAAGGAGCCAGGCTAGAAAGGTGGGTGGGCCAGGCTGAGTTATTGAAAAGGCATTTTGAAGCCGCTCCAGATTCGGGTAGGAGGTTAAGTGAGCAGAGGTCACCTCGAGCCATGTCTGTAGGGCACCCCTGTGGACGGGGATGGGAGGGGAGCCCTCTGGTCTGGCTGGGGAGCAAGAATGCAGGAAGGAGCTGATAGGGGCTCAAATGTAAGATCAAAATGAGGGGAGGGGATATGCAGAGATGGCTGTGGCTGCTCACAGGGGTCCTGTCACTGGGAAACCAAACCAAGATCAGGAGCAATCCTGAGAGACACAACGAGGACGCGGACTTTGGTGAACCTGAGATGCACGTGATTCCTTCAGCTGAAGTCCCGGGACTCGGGAAGCCGTCAGAGCCTGATCCTGAAGGAGGAGGGGAGCCCGGAGGTGTGGGAGTCAAGGTGGACCAGTGAGGGTCTGGTCCTCTCCAGTTTACAGAGCGCGCGTGCATTTGGCGTCTCCCACGCTGTTGGCCATGTGGCCAAAGGAGAGGCCGCAGAGCAGGGATCCCCCTGCTTCTGGCTAACCGTTACTAAGTGCCGGCTGCGGCCAGGCACTGTGCTCGGGTCTCACATCCCTCTGCACTCACAGGCCTATGAGGCGGGCAGCATCGTTATCTCCACCTCACCCAGGAGCCAGCTGAGACAAGGTGACGCAGCAACTGACTAGGAAATGGCAAAGCTGGTCCCCAGACTTGGTTAAACAGAGAGGAGGAAAAAGTGCTGTCATCAGGGAAAATCAGGCTCAAAGAAAGAACTGCAAGGAGGGCAGATGAGGTTGATTCCTCTGTATCGTTTGCCATTAGCGCCTTGGAGAGTAACGTGGAGAATGGAGTGGTGGCACGTCCACCCCCACTGACATCACCCGCACAGCGTGCGCATCACCCGCAAAGCGTGCGTGCTTGGATTCTTTTGCTGATGTGCTGGGATTGTCCAGACTCACGTTGGGACAGACAGGCCACAGCACAGAGCTGCCTCTCAGTGCCCTGTCCTACTCCATCTGAGAGAAGAGTGTCTGAAAGTCAGCAAGGTCTCAGGGAGGCTTCTGTGCGTGAAGGCTGGATGGCTTTTTTGTACTCATCCTAGAGTTGCTGACATATTTTTAAGTGATGTTTTACTCGTAGGAGATCACTTACTGGAGTGACCAACTTAGTACTGTGATGAGCTAGTAAGATGGCATATCCTTGAAATGGCTCATACACCATGTGTGTATGTGTGTTTGTGTACGTACGTATGTACATGCACATGTATGATTTATCTGATATTTACATTTACAAATATTCATATTTAACTTTAGGGGAACATTGGCTTCAAATTTGCGATTATCTCATAGTTTCACTATTCCACTCATAGCTCAGGGGGGAGCTCATCTGAAGCTCTGACCACTCACCCAGACGTATTTTAAGATACAAGAAGCCCTTTGATATCCTGATCACAGCAATGGAAGACTTCGGGGCTGTTTTGTTTCCCGTAAGACATGCCAAGATTTTTAGATTACTTTTCCCACCGACTTTAGTGCATCATCTTCTAATCCTAGAATATTCAACAGCCAAAGAGATTAGGTAAATCGGGCAGGTGAGGGTTACTGTGCAGTTTCTGGTTCTTTCCTCCCTGCCCCCACCAAGAACACTTGGAGGATGTCCAGAAAAGCCATAAGGATCCACCAGTGATTTGAGCTGTGACTTTGAAACCCGGCATGTAAGAGAGCTGTTGTGACACGCTGTGTGGCCTCGGTTAAGCATCTGATGTTTCCCTCACCTCCATTTCAGTGTCTGAAATAATGAACCACACAGCATCCCTGCTACCTGTGTCCTCAGAACCTCTGAGAACTAATGAGCTGGTGGCCGTAAGATGCTCTTTATGAGAGTCTTGGGCTGCAGGGCCTCTCGCAGGAAAGCTTACGGTCGAGTGCTTTTTTGTGAGCATGGTTCCCTTTAGGTCCTCGTTTTGTTATCCTCGTTTTATATATGCTTATAATATTGCTTAACATCACCCCATGAGTACCTGTTTCTCTTATATTTTTGAAAACCTGAAAATATCACGCATATTAATGAAGTTTCACTGAGTTGTTGCTGAGCAGTCGGGACTGTACATCCAACAGAAAGCTAAATTGGCTAAGTATTACTCACCTGATTGTCTATCTTATGGTGTCATCCTGCCAGCCTAAAAAGTGTAATAATTAATACAAAATTTCAAGTTTAAAGTACAGTTTTGTTGTACCAAGCATGTCAAAAAATAAAATTTTGTTAAAGGAGCTGTTCTAGATGATTAAAAAAAGAAACTTAAGCTCTGAAAAAAATCCAAAACTCACACTTTATTTTACAGTTGGAAGTACATTATAAAGGTACTTTGTAAATGTACACGGTTCAGGTCCTTCCCGGACACACTGTTCAGTGGGGCCTTGCAGGGAAGGATGCTTCGGGCTTACGGGCCGGCGGCAGGCGGGTGACGAGGCACGCTCGGTGCCCCAGCAGCTTGCTGTCTCACCGGGAAGCAGGTGTGAACGTGGGTGATGAGCACCGCATGCGCAGAGAGCGTATTAGAGAATGTAAGCAGTCAAGGGACAGCATGGCGTGTGTGTGCCGAGGGGCTGCAGTATTGAAAAGCTTCATCGGATGTGGAGCGCTGCTGGTGGAGGCATCGTGTCCAGGCCGCGAGCTCGTGGAGGGTGCGGGAAAGGCGGCAGGGACGGGCAGGAACGGAGGAGCCTGGAGGTCACGGAAGGAGCCACCGTGCTGCTCGGGGGGTCCGGGGGAGAAGTCGGGGCTAGCGATGCGGGGCGGGCAGTCAGTAGGACCGCAGCACCGGTGCCGAGGGCCTGGGAGCACGCGTCTGTTACAGACACACTGCGGGCCTTCCTGACGTTGATGCCGTGTCACATCAGCGTGCGCGAGGAATGAGGGGTGAAGCGTTACTCTTCCGCTCCGTGGCAGCCACGTCCCGTGTGCGTCTCCCCCCGCAGCGACAAGGGTCGCGCGGCTTTGCGTCACCCAAGCCCTCACCGTCTCATCTCGGGGGTCGCGGGCAGGCTGACTCTTCGCCCTGGCGCCGCACACCTAAGCTGTGGGGAACTGAGCGCGTTAGGCAGAGAGGAGGCAGCCTGAGGAGGGGCGAGAAGGGCTTGCCTGGCGCGGCGGCTGGCATGCCGGGCGGCGGGCAAGGCCGCAGGGCGGCCCAGCCTCGCGCCTGACACGGCAGGCGGTGCTGCCCGCCGGGCTCGGCCCGTCCCTCGGCTCCGCCCTCCGCCCCGCCGCACGCCCTCCACGATGGGGCGCTTCCGGCCCGGGCCGCCCCGCCAGGCCCGGCCACCCCTCGGCAGTGCCGGCAGCTCCGCGGCTCGCGCCCTCCTCTTGCGGCCCGTCCGGCAACGCCCCCCACGGCGCCTCGGCCCCGGGGGCCTCGGGAGGCAGCGGGCAGCCTGGGCCGAGAAACCACGAGAGCAGGGAGGGCAGCCGCTCGGCCCCAAACGGCCCGGCAGCCCTCGGGGGTGCGGGGTCTCTGGGAAAGCGGGAGGGAAACCCCATCACTTAATACCCTGTGGGAGGGTTTCTTCTTTCTTATGTTCTTGACATATTCCTTACGAATAAGCCGCTCCTCCCGGCCTGAGCCGATGCTGCCCCCCCCCCCGCGCCCCGCCCAGCAGGCGGCCAGGGATGGAGGAGATGCAGGCACCCGGTGGGAGCACAGGGGGCCCTGGACGGGTTGCACCCAGGAAAGCTGACAGAAGTCGGCCGTCCCGGTGGGGCGGTCACCCCAGACCTCTCTCACCCCCCCTCTAAGCATTTATTTTTCTGGGGTATGAAACGGCTTTTCTGGGAGGAAAGCAATTTGATGTCAGGGGCTCTTTGGAGCCTTGGGAATTAGGACTCAGAGCCTTGGGAACTGGAGCTCAGCTGCTGGTGGAAAATGCACTGTGAATGTTTTATTCAGTAATGCATGTATAACATTGAGCAGAATCAAAACACATAAATCACTTATACAATAGCCGCTAAAAGCTCCCTTCCCGCGTTTCAGACCGGCTGCCAGAATAGCTCACAAAGTCCTCTGTTGCCATCTGCTGGTGGAACGTCTTATTACGCTGTTAAATCTTGCTCTGTTTTTAGTTCTCCCGGGCCTCTTCGTATCCTCTTGCACTCGAGTTTCCCGAGGGTGACATCTGCCTCCACAAAACCAAAATGCCTTGTGTGTCTGAGGACGGCAGAAGAGGACAGCGGCGCCTTTAGAGTCCTGTCGGGACAGAGAGAACAGGGCAGACAGATAATAAAGCCCGTTTTTTCACTGGGCTTTTAGCCGGATGTCTGTGCATATCCAGGAGGCCCGAAGCCAGCCTGCATCTCCGGGCCGAGGACTCAGTGCTCAGTCGTCCTCAGAATAACAGGGTCCTGTTGTCATGGCTACCTGCCTCTCACTGTCTGTCACAGTCCCCAACACATTTCATCAGAGAAATAGGAATTTCACCGGTGAAACCTGCTCGTAAGTCTGCAAGAGCTCACGTGATTCCCGGTGGAGAAACCTTACCCCAGAGGAGACGGTTCATCACCTGCATAAGACATGGCTGAAAATTACTGGGTAGCTTTTTGACATCAGTTCAAAACAGCTGTTGTATCCTGAATGACCGAGGTGCACCAACCCAAGCACCAGACTGAAGATCTTCAGAGCAGCCCTGCGTCTTGAAGCACTAACAGATGTCACTTGCCCTTCTCAGGTGAGTCTTCAGCATCATCCGTGAGCCGTTCGGGACCTGCAGTGGCATGACTGAGGTTGCACCTGCTCTGAGACAATGCATATAGCATCTCAGCTCCTTGAAGTTTCACAAAGGGCTGGATGGAGGATACCCGGAATGCAGCCACTTCGTGACTCGGGGTGTGGGGCAGGGACACAGCGGTGCCGACGGGCCTGGGGATGCCGCAGCGTGATGCGGGCAGGCTCAGGGGCTACGACTGCAGGTGACAGTGCTCTTGTTAGGCAACGGTGTTCCAAAAACTGAAATTAAGAGGCAGAGTCGCTAAAGCATACTGGGCTCTTCACATCTGGGCAAGGCTGTAGGCCCCAAAAAGATGCTGTCTACTGACATTATCTCCTTAAAGAAAGGTTAGGTCATGGATGAAAAAAATCATGTTTCAAAGTTAGAGGGAAAAACTAAAAAGCAGGTTGTCTTTCACTTTAACATAACCTGCAGAAAGGAGAGTGGGGTGGTAGGTAGAACAGAAGTGAGAATCATCCTTTTCATAGAAAATACGGAGCTGTGTGAACCCGGGGTCACAGCACCACCCACATCCCCATCTCCACCCTTCCCATGAAGGGCCTGTGCCCTAGACAGTGCCATCTTCTTTTCAATTCCACAAATGTGACAAATGTTCAGTTACTTTTTATAAAGTATAGATTTGGGGGCTTCCCTGGTGGCGCAGTGGTTAAGAGTCCACCTGCCAATGCAGGGGACACGGGTTCGAGCCCTGGTCCGGGAAGATCCCACATGCCGCGGAACAGCTAGGCCTGCGTGCCACAACTACTGAGCCTGCGCTCTAGAGCCCGTGAGCCACAACTACTGAGCCCGTGTGCCACAACTACTGAGCCTGCACTCTAGAGCCCGTGCTCTGTAACAAGAGAAGCCACCGCGATGAGAAGCCTGCGCACCGCAACGAAGAGTAGCCCCCTCTCTCTGCAACTAGAGAAAGCCCGCGCGCAGCAAACGAGGACCCAACGCAGCCAAAAATAAATTAATTGATTAAACAAAAAAAAAGTATAGATTTTTCAGTCATGAAAACTCTAGATTAAAAAACTGAAAGTTCAGGCTTCCCTGGTGGCGCAGTGGTTGAGAGTCCGCCTGCCAATGCAGGGGACACGGGTTCGTGCCCCGGTCCAGGAAGATCCCACATGCCACGGAGCGGCTGGGCCCTTGAGCCATGGCCACTGAGCCTGCGCGTCTGGAGGCTGTGTTCTGCAGCGGGAGAGGCCGCAACAGTGAAACCCCCACGAACCCAAAAAAAAAAAAAAAAAAAAAACAAAGTTCAAAATAGAACTCTGGTAAGATACACATAATAAAGTTTACCATTTTAACTATTTTTAAGTACACTTGTTAGATTTTTTTAACAGGCTCTTATTGAGTAAGAACCTAAGAAATGACCAGCAAGGAAATGCCAGGCCTCACATGCTTACAGGTGCAAAGCCAGTTGAAGCACCAGGTGCCATTCCTAAGCCTAAATCCAAGCTCCAGAAAAGGGCGTCAGCCACAAACCCATAAATACCTGTAACAGCCTGGAACACTTCTGCCCTAAGTAAAATGCTTAGTTTGACTAAACCTGCATATGGGTCTCCTTCAAGGCGAAAGCCCTGTGAGTTTGGATGTACTCATTATGTGCTTATAAATTCCCCTTCTTCCACAAATTTTTAAAATTTTGTCAGACTTGGGCTTCTCTGGTGGCACAGTGCTTGAGAGTCCGCCTGCCGATGCCAGGGACGCAGGTTCGTGCCCCCGCCCAGGAGGATCCCACATGCCGCGGAGTGGCTGGGCCCGTGAGCCATGGCCGCTGAGCCTGCGCGTCCGGAGCCGGTGCTCCGCAACAGGAGAGGCCACGACAGTGAGAGGCCCGCGTACTGCAAAAAAAAAAAATTTGTCAAAGTTTAGTTAAACTTTATTTTTTTTTTAAATCTTGCATAATATTAAACACAGTGACATCAAAAGTGTCAAAAACCAGTAAAGAGGTTCTGTTTTATAATAAAACCAAACATTTACTTTTACACAATACCCCTCATCCGCTTAACCCCAGCTGCAGTTCCTGTAAGTACAGTGTGGCCTGTGTTGTGAATTGAGCTTGATATTCTCTTGCCTAACTTTGAAGTGTATTGTTGATCAGAGTTCTAGTTGTGATGCATTAGCCATGTTGATAGAGTCGCGCTCATGAGATGGTTTGAACTTTTACTGTTTCTCCACGGGCCTTGGGCTAGGAGCCTGGACGAGTCACAGCTCTCAACTCAGCAGCTCCTGTCATTTAGAACAGGCTGCCCGCCCTCTCCAGACCTCTGTCTTCTCGCCCCTGCAACAGAGACTTTAATAGCTGTTTCCTAGGAGTGTTAACAAGGGTGACATTCAGTTCTGTGTATAAAGTGCCCAGCATAAGTGCCTGGAACTTAGTAGGTGTTCAGTGAACATTAATATTACACTTCTGTGGGGATTATATTTATCTACAGCAACCACTTAGAAGTCCTCTGATTTTAAGAAAGACTATTTATTTTTAAGGCTTTAAAGTATTAACGTGTTTGTGGAGAGCAAAACTTCTCTGTCTAAAGGATTAAGCTCATTTTTACCTTTTAACTTTTCTTAAAGATCTCTAGCACTTGCTTCTACTTAAAATCCGAAAGAACTTTTCCTTTCTATTAACCCTAACCCTTCACTTTCTTTTACTTTTTTCTCTTTCTTACCCCCAGTCTTAAGTCCAAAGTCATTTCTGTCACCAGGTTTGTTTTCTGTTGCATCTTTGTGTTTTCTTGGGTTTTGAGCAGGGGATGTATTAGGGTTCCTTATGTAATGCTCAAAAGTCATAATATGTAAGGTTTTTTGTGAAATACTCTGGAAATCACTCATAAGAACACTCATTGTCCTTATTGGCTACTTATTCAAAATTCTTTAAGGGAAACTACTTAGTATCATTTTTCTGTATATAAAACTTTGGCAGAAATTTTTTCTTTGGTCATCATAAAACTTAATTTGATAATAGCCTCTCAGAGCCCCTTCTCTACCGTTAGCCTGGAACCCTTTTTCAGCTCCTGGAAGACAGCACAATCGTTTTTATCTTTGTGAGTTGTAGAGCCCTACAATGCCCAATACATTTTGACCAAGGGCAGAAATGAGTTTGCAGTACATCAGCTATATGTAACACGGTTGGGAGAGGTCAGATACTGGACAGAAGGCGTGACTTTTTCTGCAGCTCATGTGAGCTCAGAGCCTCTTGTGCAGGTTGACGCTGGAAGGAGAAGCAGACCAGAAATGGGGATTTGCAGAACTGCGGGAGACATGCGCCATATCCCGCCTCAAACTATATTCTGATGAATATAACTTCATTGGTGGTTCCCAGGTAACTTGCGAGGAAGAGCCTATCAACTCTGCCTCTGCTTTGTGACTGGAGCTATCTAGAAAAAAGCAGGAATTCTGTCTTTTTGGAGAGTGGGTCAACAAAAAAGTAAGTAGTTTTAATTAGAATAATAGGACATTAAGTGCGGAATATTAAAATGTCCATCATCCAGGGAAAGTGATTTTAAGGCCCTTGGCATCCCCGCCTAGGGAGCTAATTCCATTACCATGAAAGCACATCTGGCAGGAATGTGCACTCATGAGGTCACAGTCCCAGGGAGGGCAGTTAGCCAGCAGTGGAGGGGAGTGAGCAGAGATGAGGTTTCTTAAACAAATAAACGTTTGCTTCCGTCTTCCGTCAATGTTAGTTTGCAATGGCTGGACTTCTTGTTTGTTTTTTAACTTTTTTCCCCTCTAGCTTTATTGAGGTATGATTTGCAATAAAAACTGTGTATATTTAAGTGTGTGACACACAACACTGTGGAATGATTATCACAGTGGAGCTGATTAAAACTTCTATCCCCTTACGGTCACCTTTTTTATGTGTGGTGAGAATACTTGAGATTTACTTTCTTAGCAAATTTCACGTATACAGTACATGGATATGAACTGTAGTCACCGTTAGATGGGGACCCCTGGGTCTCCAGAACTTTCTTATCTGATAAAGTTTGTACCCTTTGAGAAAGATCCACCTCCCCTCCCCCATCTGGTAAACACCATTCATTCTAGTACTCTTCATTACTGCGAGTTTGACTTGTTTTCTTTTCATTTCTACATACACGTGAGATCATGCAATATTTGTCTTTTGTGTCTGTCTCATTTCACTTACCCCGATGTCCTACAGGTTCATTCATGTTTTCACAAGTGGAGGGATTTGCTTCTTTTTACGGGTGAATAATATTCCTCTGTGTGTGTGTGTCTCTGTTTGCGTGCACATGCGTGCATGTATATATACATAACGTTTTCTTTATCCATTCGTCTGTTGACAGACACGTAAGTTGTTTCTGTATCTTGGCTATCAAGAGTAATGCTGCATTGAACATGCGGGTGCAGAGATCTCTTCAAGATACTGGTTTCATTTCCTTTGGGTATATATACCCAGAAATGGGAATGCCAGATCATATGATAGTTCTGTTTTTAATTTCTTCGAACCTCCATACTGATTTTCATGATACCTATACCAATTTATTGCTTAACTTTTTATTATGGAAAAATATGAACAAATAGAAAAGTCGAGAGAACAGTATAATGAACCCATCCTCCTTTTGTGATTACATACTCACGGCCAATGGCATTCTATCTATATGCCCACCCATGCCCACCCACATTATCTGAGAAATTTTATATTTTTTTTTCTTTTTTTTTTTTTGCTGTACGCGGGCCTCTCACTGTTGTGGCCTCCCCCGTTGCGGAACACAGGCTCCGGACACGCAGGCTCAGCGGCCATGGCTCACGGGCCCAGCCGCTCCGCGGCATGTGGGATCTTCCCGGACCGGGGCACGAACCCATGTCCCCATCATCGGCAGGCGGACTCTCAACCACTATGCCACCAGGGAAGCCCAAAATTTATATTTTTTATGAAACTATTTTAGTACCTATTTGAAAAGATAGATTCTTTTTTTTTTTTTTTTCCTGCGGTACGCCGGCCTCTCACTGCTGTGGCCTCTCCCGTTGCGGAGCACAGGCTCCGGACACGCAGGCTCAGCGGCCATGGCTCACGGGCCCAGCCGCTCCGCGGCATGTGGGATCTTCCCGGACCGGGGCACGAACCCGCGTCCCCTGCATCTGCAGGCGGACTCTCAACCACTGCGCCACCAGGGAAGCCCAAGATAGATTCTTTTTTAAAACGTAACTACAATACCATTTTTATAATGAACAAATTAATAATAATTTCTCAATATCATCAAATATACAGTGTTTAAATTTTCAAATTATCTCACAAATATAATTTTTTTAACTTTGTGTGTCTGTGTGTTTGGCTTGGGATCCAAATAAGATTCTGGATGGTATGTCTCTTAAATTTCTTTTAATCTGTGGTTTAGCCCATATCTTTTTTTTCCCACCTCACTCTTTTTTTTCCCACCTTTTTTTTTTTTTCCACCTCACTCTGTTTTTCCTTGTAATCCATTTGCTGAAGGACTAAGTACTTATGTCTGAATTTTGCTCGTTGCATCTTTATTTTGTCACTTATCTTGTATAAAAATTGATAGTTGGATCTTAACCAACTGGGTACTTACGCTTGGCTGGGTGTTAGACTCGCCTGGGGAGGTTTAAAAAATTCTGACATGTGTGGAAACAGTTCGGCGGTTTCTAAGTAAGTTAAACATAGAATTACCTCATCCCCCAGCAATTCCACTCCAAAAACTTGTACACAAATGTTCATAGCAGCACTATTCACAATAACCAAAGGTACAAACAGCCCAAATGTCCTTCAGCTGAAGAATGGATAGACAAAGTATGATATATCCATGCAGTGGAATTCAGCCTTAAAATCAGTGAAGTACGGATCATGCTGTAACCTAGCTAAGCCTTGAAAACATTGTACCAAGTGAGAGAAGCCTGCCACAAAGCCACATGCTGTATGGTCCCATTTCTAGGAAATAACCCAAGACAGGGAAACCCAGAGAGACATGAAGCAGATTCGTGCTTGCCAGGGGCTGGGGGAGGGAGAATGGGGGGTGGCTTGCTGATGGTCCGACGTCTCCTTTCCAGGTGATGACAAGGTCCTGGGACTAGATGGTACTGATGGTTGTTGCAGCATATGACTGTCACTAATGCCACTGGACTGGATGCTTAAAGTGGTTTAAATGGAAAGTTTGTGTTGTGTCTTTCACCACAACTGTGTGCCAAGTGTGACCTGAAGGCCACACCCCAGACCAAGTGAACCATAGTGTCTGAGGTGTGACCGAGCATCAGCATGTTCTGAAGCCACCCCCGGGATGCCAGCCAGAGGGCAGCCAGGATTCAGAAGCCTCCTCGGAGGCTGGGTTTCAGGCCTCCTTCCTGGGTGGCGGTGGTGCTGAGAGCTGTGTGCCTTTGGGCTGGTCTGTTCTCTGTTCTGGGGAAGAGCTGTGTCTCCTCAGCTCCTGTCACACAGTGGAGTCACACCAGGGTTATCTCTTATTTCAGAGAATAAAACTGTAGAATACCTGAGAGCAAAAAGGCCATCTCGCCCTGACCTGACTGACGTCATAACGGGAGAGAAGAGGGCCTCTGTCTCCACCTGCCGGCCCTCCAGGGCTGTGGAGCCAGCACAGCCTGGGGACAGGTGCCTGTGGGTCCTCCACACGTGCGAGGCCCGGCTGGTAACCCTGGGGCAGGAGGCCCTGCCGACCCCTCGGGGAGGGGAGGGGAGGGGCTGCCTCCCTGCCCTTGTCGGGAAAGAGAAAGCTGTTTCCTTCCGCAGACTGCTCCCCACGCTGGTGTGGCAGTGGCCTTGGCACAGGTGCAGGTGGGCTCTGTGTGGACAGGAAGCTCCAGTCCCCCTGCTCAGCCAGCTTCCTCTTCTGGCAAAATCTCAATAGCCTCAAAAACACTGGCCGGTGGCTTGTTGTTCCCCATGGAACTTCACAAAGTGAGGCTCTCCATGGGACCCGGGGCGGATGGCCTGTAGCTTTCCCTGCTCAGCATTGATCAGTTAACACCCTGAACGCCCTTTTCTGGAAACGACTGTGGCCAAGGTGAGCTCGTGCAGCAGATCCCCAGGTTAAACTCTCTCCATCTGTCTGAGACTCTTGCAGCCCGGCCTAAGTGACCGGAGGACCCTTCTGTTTGAATAACATGGGGCTTCTACTTAAAATATTCAGTAGAAAGGAGAGAAACACTTTTTCAGAGGAGGTGTGCTATAGTAAAAAGATGATCGATTTTGGTCTCGCCCAGATTCCCCTCACCAATGACCTTTCTAGGTTCATCTCCAGCCCAGGAGCTGGCTGTCTCCTCCCTTCCATTCCCTCTTTTTTTTTTGCGGTACGCAGGCCTCTCGCTGTTGTGGCCTCTCCCGTTGCGGAGCACAGGTTCCTGACGCGCAGGCTCAGCGGCCATGGCTCACGGGCCCAGCCGCTCCACGGCATGTGGGATCCTCCCGGACCGGGACACGAACCCGTGTCCCCTGCACCGGCAGGCCGACTCTCAACCACTGCACCACCAGGGAAGCCCCGTTCCCTGACTCTTGATAGGCTTACTTAGCTCTGATAAAGTAGCAAAGTACGGTTATGAATATAGAGAGAGAGAGATATTTTGAAAAGGTCATAGGTTTTGGAGTCAGAAGACCTGGATTGGATTAATCCAGCTGCATAATTCATGTACCAGCTGTGAAAATGTAGGCAGGTCACTAAACTTCTCTGATTCTTTTTACTCATCCATAACATGTATGTATCGTGTAGTGTTAGGATATTTGTAAAAATTAAGTGAGAAACTAAATAATGAAGCCGCTCAGCCTGGTACCTGCCCAGTAAACGTGACTTTCCGAAAGATGCATTGCTCAGCAGGTAAAGCAGGCGATCCTCAACCTTAACCCCCAGAGAGGCGGGATGTTGAGGAATGGGATGCAGAGATGCCTTCTCTCCTCACTCTGGGGGGTGTCCCAAAGCCAGGAGAGTTGGGTACAGTCATAGAAACTTGCCTGGGGTTAAGCCAGGTCAGAAATTCCGATCTGCCGATGAATCCTGATCTGTCAGCTGGGGATCCAGGACTGCATGAAGAAAAAGGTGTAAGTTCGGGACAGTTATGAAGCCAACGCATGTGATGATTGCCTCTCGATTATGGTTTGCATCCTGCTTTTTCTTTTCCACTCACATTATATTTGCCAGGTCATTAAATATTCTTCTACAATGTCATTTTTTTTATAACAGTCACTTTTAAAGTGGAAATGCACACACCAATTAAACCACTTCTGTGGTGTTTAACAGTACCTCTTATCACAGTAACACATTTTCAATTTTCTACTTTTAATACTATGGAAAAGTTTAAGTTACCCTCAAAAACATCTTAGAACATTACTGCAGGGAATGTTTAAGTGGTCTTTTAAGTTTAATACATACCAAAGAAAATAAATAAAACTGAATTAAAACCTGGAAAACCTGGACTACTAGTTTAGAGTTTAATAAGAATTGGTTATGAGAAGTTGACATTGCAGAATTCTGAAAAAGATATATACTTTTTAAGAGTACAAATACATCTGAGATGTTGTGAACTTATACTGCACAATTAAGACTTTTTTTCATTTATTGATTTTTTATTTTTTAACAACTTTATTGGAGTATCATTGCTTTACAATGTTGTGTTAGTTTCTGCTGTATAAGAAAATGAATCAGCTATACGTATACATATATCCCCATATCCCCTCCCTCTTGTCTCTCCCTCCCACCCTCCTTACCCCACCACTCTAGACGGTCACAAAGCATGGAGCTGATCTCCCTGTGCTATGCGGCTGCTTCCCACTAGCTATCTGTTTTCAATTTGGTAGTGTATATATGTCCATGCCACTCTCTCACTTCATCCCAGCTTACCCTTCCCCCTCCCCATGTCCTCAAGTCCATTCTCTACGTCTGCATCTTTATTCCTATCCTGCCCCTAGGTTCATTAGAACCTTTTTTTTTTTCTTAGATTCCATATATACGTGTTAGCATATGGTATTTGTTTTTCTCTTTCTGACTTACTTCACTCTGTATGACAGACTCTAGGTCCATCCACCTCACTACAAATAACTCGATTTCATTTCCTTTTATGGCTGAGTTCATCTGTCGATGAACACTTGGGTTGTTCCATGTCCTGGCTATTGTAAATAGTGCTGCAGTGAACATTGTGGTACATGTCGCTTTTTGAATTATGGTTTTCTCAGGGTATATGCCCAGTAGTGGGATTGCTGGGTCGTATGGTAGTTCTATTTTTACCTTTTTAAGGAACCTCCATACTGTTCTCCATAGTGGCTGTATCAATTTACATTCCCACCAACAGTGCAAGAGGGTTCCCTTTTCTCCACACCCTTTCCAGCATTTATTGTTTGTAGATTTTTTGATGATGCCATTCTGACTGGTGTGAGGTGATACCTCATTGTAGTTTTGATTTGCATTTCTCTAATGATTAGTGATGTTGAGCATCCTTTCATGTGTTTGTTGGCAGTCTGTATATCTTCTTTGGAGAAATGTCTATTTAGGTCTTCAGCCCATTTTGGGATTGGGTTGTTTGTTTTTTTGATATTGAGCTGCATGAGCTGCTTGTATATTTTGGAGATTAATCGTTTGTCAGTTGCTTCATTTGCAAATATTTTCTCCCATTCTGAGGGTTGTCTTTTCGTCTTGTTTATGGTTTCCTTTGCTGCACAAAAGCTATTAAGTTTCATTAGGTCCCATTTATTTATTTTTGTTTTTATTTCCCTTTCTCTAGGAGGTGGGTCAAAAAGGATCTTGCTGTGACTTATGTCATAGAGTGTTCTGCCTATATTTTCCTCTAGGAATTTTATAGTGTCTGGTCTTACATTTAGGTCTTTAATCCATTTTGAGTTTATTTTTGTGTATGGTGTTAGGGAGTGTTCTAATTTCATTCTTTTACATGTAGCTGTCCAGTTTTCCCAACACCACTTATTGAAGAGGCTGTCTTCTCTCCATTGTATACTCTTGCCTCCTTTATCAAAGATAAGGTGACCATATGTGCATGGGCTTATCTCTGGGCTTTTCTATCCTGTTCCATTGATCTATATTTCTGTTTTTGTGCCAGTTCTGTACTGTCTTGATTACTGTAGCTTTGTAGTATAGTCTGAAGTCGGGGAGCCTGATTGCTGCAGCTCCTTTTTTCTTTCTCAAGATTGCTTTGGCTGTTCGGGGTCTTTTGTGTTTCCATACAAATTGTGAAATTTTTTGTTCTACTTCTGTGAAAAATGCCATTGGTAGTTTGATAGGGATTGCATTGCATCTGTAGATTGCTTTGGGTAGTATAGTCATTTTCACAATGTTGATTCTTCCAATCCAAGAACATGGTATATCTCTCCATCTGTTTGTATCGGCTTTAATTTCTTTCATCAGTGTCTTATAGGTTTCTGCATACAAGTCTTTTGTCTCCTTAGGTAGTTTTTTTATATATATATAAATTTATTTTTTTTATTTATTTATTTCTGGCTGCGTTGGTTCTTTGTTGCTGCACGCGGGCTTTCTCTAGTTGCGGTGAGTAGCGGCTACTCTGCCGTGAGTAGGGGCTACTCTTCGTTGTGGTATGTGGGCTTCTCATTGCAGTGGTGTCTCTTGTTGCCGAGCACGGGCTGTAGGTGTGCAGGCTTCAGTAGTTGTGGCATGTGGGCTCTAGAGCACAGGCTCAGTAGTTGTGGTGCATGGGCTTAGTTGCTCTGCGGCATGTGACATCTTCCCGGACCAGGGCTCGAACCCGTGTCCCCTGCATTGGCAGGTGGATTCTTAACCACTGTGCCACCAGGGAAGCCCCTTGGGTAGGTTTATTCCTAGGTATTTTATTCTTTTTGTTGCAGTGGTAAATGGGAGTGTTTCCTTAATTTCTCTTTCAGGTTTTTCATCAGTAGTGTATAGGAATGCAAGAGATTTCTGTGCATTAATTTTGTATCCTGCTACTTTACCAGATTCATTGATTAGCTCTAGTAGCTTTCTGGTAGCATCTTTAGGATTCTCTATGTATAGTATCATGTCATCTGCAAACAGTGACAGTTTTACTTCTTTTCTGATTTGGATTCCTTTTATTTCGTTTTCTGCTCTGATTGCTGTGGCTAAAACTTCCAAAACTATGTTGAATAATAGTGGTGACAATGGGCAACCTTG
This sequence comes from Monodon monoceros, assembly GCF_005190385.1. NCBI lineage: Eukaryota > Metazoa > Chordata > Mammalia > Artiodactyla > Monodontidae > Monodon > Monodon monoceros. The sequence goes on along the minus strand of NW_021703780.1, from coordinate 4,370,989 downwards.
TCTTTTTTTCCTTCAATTTGTTAGTATGGTGTATCACGTTGATTGATTTGCATATATTGAAGAATCCTTGCATTCCTGGGATGAACCGCACTTGATCATGGTATATGATCCTTTTAATGTGCTGTTGGATTCTGTTTGCTAGTATTTTGTTGAGGATTTTTGCATCTATGTTCATCAGTGATATGGGCCTGTAGTTTTCCTTTTTTGTGACATCTGTATCTGGTTTTGGTATCACAGGGTGGTGGTGGCCTTGTAGAATGAGTTCGGGAGTGTTCCTCCCTCTGCTATATTTTGGAAGAGTTTGAGAAGGATAGGTGTTAGCTCTTCCGTAAATGTTTGTTAGAATTCTCCTGTGAAGCCATCTGGTCCGGGGCTTTTGTTTGTTGGAAGATTTTTAATCACACTTTCAATTTCAGTGCTTGTGATTGGTGTGTTTATGATTTCTATTTCTTCCTGGTTCAGTCTCGGAAGGTTGTGCTTTTCTAAGAATTTATCCATTTCTTCCAGGTTGCCCATTTTATTGGCATATAGTTGCTTGTAGTAGTCTCTCATGATCCTTTGTATTTCTGCAGTGTCATTTGTTTCTTCTCCTTTTTCATTTCTAATTCTGTTGATTTGAGTCTTTTCCCTTTTTTTCTTGATGAGTCTGGCTAATGGTTTATCAATTTTGTTTACCTTCTCAAAGTACAATGTCATTTTTAATGACTGCATATTAAGGATATGCTTTAAGAGAAAGTTATGGGCACCTCTCTGGCAGCTAAATCAAAAATCTAATAAAAAGTAAATTAACCTGAGAAATGAAAACTCTTTTAAGATTTTCTTTGGCCAAATGCTTGAATGTACTGGCTTTGCTCTGTTTTGGAGGGAGAATATCAGAGTTCCCCCCTAGAATCTTATTTTTATGAATTTCTCCTTTCATTTCTAATAGTTTTGGCTTTATACGCTCAGCTACTGTCTATTTGGAGCATACAAGTTTACATCTTGTAAACTGCTGCTACATCTTTTTTGTAAATGTTGCTCATTATTCAGTTTAGTGCTTTTTAGACTCATCTCTACCTTGTCTACTGTTAATATAAACTGGTAGTTTTTTTCCCCAGAATATGCCTAGTGTATCTTTATTCATCCCTCGATTTTCAGTCTTTATTGCTTGTGTTTTAGGAGTTTTGTCTTGTTTTGTTGCCAATCCCAGCTAGTCCTTTCACATTTCGTGTAACAGCTGATGGAGTTGATTTTGTTCCTTTCATCTCGTTCTGTTATTTATCATGACTGGTTTTCTCTTCTTCGCTTCTTTACTTGTGTTGGTTTTATCAAGTAGCTACTCATGCCGTTTTCCCCTCTTTTACTGGTTTGGGAATTCTGTCCTACTTTTCCATGTCGTTAATGATTGTCTTCTGTAGCCTGATGCTGATAATTAGAACCGTACATTTTTTACTGTTACTTGAAAAAGGATACCTGGTTTTTCCATCAAGACATCCTATCTCCCTACATGTGTAAATTTCATAAGCAAGTCCATTCTTCCCAGTTGTTTCTTCCTGAGTCCAAGTGCGCGAACTGTGCACTGCTGGTCCTCCGCCTCTCCCAGCAGCTTTATGTTATAGGTGGCCATTTGGGTCAGGTTTCGTCCGTCTGGCTCCTAGATTCCCTTAGGTGTTCTGTTATTTTCCTGTGTCCTCTCACTGGGCTTCAGTTCTGGTCGTTAGCCGACCCTGCATGGCTGCAGTTCCATACGTGACAAAAGGGAAGTGTTCCCTCCTCCCAGGGACTGGTGCCATAGTGGTGGCCGCAGCTGCCTGTCTTCATGTCCCAGGTCCCCTAATGCAATCCCAACTCGGGAGCAGAGAGCGTCAGCCTCGTTCTCCAGCCCCTCCTTGACTGACAGAGCTCACTGACAAGATGCCAGTGTCAGCCAGGTGGACCAGGGGTTCGGCCACACCCCTACCAGAGTCCCCAGGGCTGGCCTCCAGGCCCTGCATGGTCCCCTGCAGGTCCTTTTCGGTGGGAGGTTCTCACAAGCTCATCCTGCCACACCCCAGCTGCCCCACTCGCCTCCAAGACTCATGACTGTCTCGGGTGGGAAGGCGAAGCCGGGAGGGGAGGGGAACGTGGCGTATTCAGGTCTCCAGGTGCCCCGAGCCCCTCCCTCCGTGTTCTCAGTAGAGAGAATGCAGACTGAGCTGGTTTTGTGGTGGGAGCCGGGAACCTAGCTAGTCAGCACCACTTTCCAGAGTGCTGGCCTCCCTCTTCCCTTCTGCAGGGCCCGCGCCTTGGGCAGGCACCTTCTCTTGGCATCATTCGTTGTTCAGCAGGGATTGACCGAGGCACGCTCCTAGGCACGAGATGGGGGTGAGGATTCAGAGAGGGATGATTCTAGCTGCTGAGCCGGGGGGTGGGGGGGGGGGGGGCTGGGCGGGGCAAGGCCCTGTCTCCTCGTGGGGTCGCAAAAGGTATCCCTCGGGCCGCGTTATGAGGACCAGCCTCCAGCCTCTCACTGGAGGGCGGTAAGGAAGCTGACTCCACACTGCTAGGTGCTAGGTGCCAGGGGCACGAAGAGGACACAGCCCCTGCTTTCCAGGAGCTCTCCGCCTCGTGTCGAGACAGACTGGTAAACCCATCCCGAATAAAGGCAGTGAGGTGTGGGTGTGGCTGGGACCAGGGCTGGGACCTGCAGAAGGCCACGCCCACCGCAGGGTTCTCCAGAGCCCTGAGGCTGCATCCCAGGTCTGCTCCTTTGTGCCCGTGGGAGAGCCCCGATGGGACCTCGCTGGGCTTGAGCAACGCCTGCAGAGCCAGGCTGTGAGCCTACTGGCAGACCCGGGCTGGGACGCGGGGCAGGGGGCGCTTCCTAGGCCGGGACACTGATCTCAGGACAAAGTCCGCCAGCTGCTCTTTCCAGCAGTCGTGCTGGTTACTCAGTGGGGTCGTTATCTCAGCCCATCTGTGAGGGATGGACATTTCTGAGGTCATACTTGTAGTCCAATTGGATGCATAAGTAAAGAGGGGGAGGAACAAGTGGAAAAGAGAAAAAAGGCAAAAAACACGTGAACTTATTAAAGTAATATATCTTCCAGGAAAAACACTTTTCTCCAAAATCTTGAAAAGGGGTGGGCGGGTAGACGAACCCTACCCTGGAATTGATCGTGTTTTCAGCTGAGCTACTGCAAATGAGACCAAACCTAGAGCTATGGAAACACGCTGCTGGCCGTTCACAGTTGTGCAGGCTGCGTAGACACGTGGGGACACGTGTGTGGCATGAGGGTTCTAGGTTAGGAGCACAGACTGTACGTGCACGTGATCAGTGCACGTGTCTTCCAGCTTTTCAAATGTAAACGTGATGAAATTGGCACGCAGAAATAAAAATAAAGTTGATTTGAGGTGGTGGGATTATGGTTGATTTTTTTATTATTATTTCTTTTCATGCTGGGTTTATAAACCACCATGTATTCATAGAATTAACTGAGATTGAAAGGATTAGAATTTAGAGATTTGCTTCAAGTCAGAGTACTACATATTAACCCTGTGATGTTGGGTAAAGTAACTTTACCTCGTAGACCCTCATCTCTGTAACTGTAAAAGAGACATGAGGACGACACCCACCTGCTCTACACACCTTGTAAGAATCAGGTGAGCCGATAGAGTGCGTACAACCGTGTAAACCGTCGAGTGCTAGAGAGAGTTTAGCTGTTACTGTGTCACACACTTCTGTGTGTGTGTGAAGCTGTCCTATTCCTAGTAAAATGACCGTAGTCCAAGTTCTCTAAAGCAGTGGCAGTGAAGAAGGCCCGTCTGTGGATTGCAGGTGCGTTAACAGAACAGAACGGTCCCAGGCTCTTTTTAAAATCAGCCGTGGCAAAAAGTTGGGGCAAGAAGATTCATTTCCGCGCACTTTCCCCTTCGCGGTTCAAGGTGAGCACATTTAAAGAGACAGTCTGTGTGCCTCAGAGAAAAGCCGTGTGCACTGAGGCCATCTCCCCGAGGTGGTGGGAGGAGGCTACCGCAGTGGCGAGAAGCTCCTCTGGGCTTCCTTCTCCCCGGGGAGCCAGGGGGGCACGGAAGGAGGCAGGTGGAGGTGGCCCTGTGCAGGCTCGCCCAGGCAATCTGGCCTGTGCACCGTGTCGCCCGCTGCTGCAGCCTGTCCTGCTCTGGGGCAAGTGAAAGCCGGCCCAGGGGAGGAGAGCCGCATGGCCTGGCCACTGCCGAGTGCTGGCCGGGCGTCTGCAGCTTGTGGTTCAGAGGCCTGGTTCTTTCCCCTGTTGTGGAGTCAAACTGGCAGTTGGCTTCTTGATGCCGCTGCCCACAGCAGGTTATTCGGGGACCAGTTATTTCATCCACCGGGACAGCATCCACCTCGCAGTAGGTCTCCAAGGTCTGTACTGTCGGTTACGTAGTGGAGACCAGTAGTGGGCACAGCAGCCCACGGTCCTGACATTGAAGTTGGTGCTTCCGTTTGGGCATCAGTCCCCCTGGTATCAATTCTTTGCTTCCTGGGTGTCTAATTGGAGAGTGTGTTCAGTAGCCGGGCTCCAGGGACAGAGTTAAGGCTGTGTACAGTGAGTCCCAATGTCCTACAAGGGCCTGGGAGGTGAGATTGTTGAGAAAGCCCCCCGCCCTCTCCTTGACCCTGTGAGCACTGAGGATACCAAGGGGCCACCGTCCTGGGCTGGCACTGAAAGGGGAAGGCCCAGCTACTGTCCCGTCAGACCCGTGGCATCATTTCAGGCTCTGGCTCTGGCCTTCCCTTTCTCTCTCATCCAGAATTACTTCCTGATGGCCCGAAATCTGGCCGTTCTGTCCAGCTGTCTTCACATCCCCTCTGCGGAATACTGGGAGGAAAGCAGACGTGGGCCTCGCGGTCAGTAGCCTGTCGCTGAAAACTCTGCATCCCTTTTCAGTAACAGCCCAAACCTATACCGCAGAGTCCCGGCCCCAGAGCTGATGGTCAGATGTTTACCCACCAGGGCAGCACAGGCATTGGCCCATCAGAATGAAAGCTGGCCAAGCTGGATCTGGAAAGTAGTCCACCAAGCCAGACGGGGACCCCAGCGCGAGGCCCAGGCCTCCTGGAAGGGGGAGACCGGGTGGCAGAGGGGGGGTCGGAGCAGCAGTCAGGTGCCGAGTGTGGAAGTAGTTCAGCGTTTTCACAAGTGTGGCCCTTACCAGCTGAAAGTCAGCCTTGCCCTGTCTCCCGGCCAGCAGGGACCCTGTGCTTCGAGGGGTCTCCTTCCTCCAGACATTCCTGAGAACCCCCAAGTGTCCTTTCACATACGCTGAAGTGTCTCCTAGACCCTGCCAAGTTGGGGCCTGTGGAAGACGGCGGCTCTCCGGGGCTGAGTCACATCGAGCAGGGGCACGACTTCACTGCCCGGCACTGTTGGCGGCCCTTGTCCCAACTCCCTCCCACCGTCCAGGACCAGCTCCTCAGGGGCTTCCAGGAGCTCGTGGGCTTCTCAGGGCTGGGGATGGACGGGGGCGTGTGTGCTAGGTTGGGGCCCGGCCTGGCATCGCTTCTTAGCACCTGGGCCCACTGCTCCCTCTGTGAGTCTGCCAGGCACTTTGGTTCGTGATGGTGTTTGTCTCTCGGTGTCCACTGGGCTGCTCTTTCAACCTAACTTCGGAGTGAGGAAGACAGAAGGGAGCCCAGTTAATCAGATGTGCTGGGGTATGTCGGCCCCAGTGTTGTTTAAGGAAGCTCCCAAGCCCTGGGAAAGTGAGGGCGTTGCTCACCGTCTGTTCCAGTGTCCCTGCGTATTACCCAGCAGGTCCCAGCGCGGCTGGGAGCAAAGGAAGACAAGGCAGCTGTTCGAAAGAAAGAAGGAGGTCTGTGCGTCCTGACACGGAAGGATGCTGAGCTTGAAAAGTAGGTTGCGGGAGAACGCACGGACTGTGATTCCTCATTTGTTTGTTTCTGTTGTTTGCCCCCCACTTCACGCATGAGGGTCCTGGCCTGGCCGCTGGTTGTGGTGGCCTGAGGCCCACGTGCAGGGCTGAGGGGCACCGAGCCAGGCAGCAGCGTGACTTCTGACGGACTTGTCTCTGGCAGCTTGCCGGGGCTCTCGTTGTCGCCGTCCCGGGGAAGTGCCGCTTTCACTCTGACATGACGCTCGGGCCCTGGGCTCTGCCCGCTTCCAAGAAGGGCTTGGTGACCGAGTTGCTGGTGCTGACCTGCCGCTGGGTGGCTTTCGCCTGCAGAGCTTCCCCACCCACGCCGGGGGACTGCAGGCCACTGGCCAGCAGACTGTCTCTGGTGTCCCCTCGTGGCCAGCGAGTGTGAGTGTGGAGGGGGACGGCCAGCACCCGTCTCCTGCTTCACCCCGAGCAGTGCCCGGCAGCTGCAGAGAGCAGGTGTGGAGGGGGACGGAGGACACAGCCCCAGCCCTCGCTGACAGCGTGGCGTTTAGAGCGACACTGTGAGCTGCGGGGACGCTTCCTCCCCCACCTGGTCTCACAGCCTCTGCTCCACCTTCTGGAAGGGCTGGGCCCAAAGTGCACCTGGCGGGGAAATATCAACCCTGGGTTTTGTTTGGTTTTGGGGGTCGTATTCACTCACTGGGGGAGAAAATCTGACCGTAATTTTAGAATAATAATGATGAAGCCCTTAGATCAGCAGACCTGCTCGCTCAGGGGAGCGAGTCAGCAGCAAGGGAGAGGTGACTGCACCGTCACCCCGTGTCCCTCCTGAGAAACTCAAGAGTGGCCCAGGCCGCATGTGTCCTGGAAAGCTGGCCCTGCGGTTCGGGGCCTCGTCCTTGTTGGGACCCGCTGCCTCACATGCGTGTCTGTTCCTGCAGAGGGGACCCCTGCCGGCTGCCCTCCACTTCAGGCTCCTTTGCGGCCACAGTCCTCTGAGACCCGTTAAAATGCTCTGATTTCCCTTACTCTCGTGGCCTGGAAAACGAAAGAGAGAAGCCATCACATTATAGCCTGCTTTTTTCTTGTAACTGAACATCAGCCGTGCAGAAAAACAACAGAATGGCCCAGAAATCTGACAGCAGTGGATAAGAGGGCAACCATGTAATTCGTCATGCAAACTGGGCCCCTTGAGGTGAAAGAGAGCCCGTTAGCCATCAGGCTGAGACCCTGTGTGTGAACCGGACGTGTGGCCACGCCAGTGAGAGTGCCCACACTGGCACCTGGGTTCTCTCTTGTCCCAACAGGCAAGGGCGAAACACAGCAGCTATTAAACGGAACATGGGATTTAGGGAAGAGATATGAATTTGTTCATCATTCTGCCAGGAGCATCACAGAGGAAATAAGAGGTCAGCTGCTCGCCACCGCCCTCCACAATAGGCGTAGCCAGTATCTGAACTTCAAGGCCCACAGAGCAGAGTGGAAGGGGGTTGGGGGGAGCACAGAGACTCTTCCCTGGGTTCTTTGAACGGACCTCCTTTCTAGTTGGCTGAATTTTCACACATCTAGTTTGAGTGCTTCAGGTGTTCTCCCATTGCACGAGACCATAGCAAAATTACAAGTAGCAAAGTTATGTTACTATATGTGAGCATTTTTAGAGGAAGACCATGCAACCTATATTCTTAAGTTTTGGTTTCATAATATCTCTTGTTGCTAAACAGAAGAGACTGGGAAAAATTATATATAAGGTTCAGGAATCTCTTTCATTTTGCTCTTTAAAAATTATTAGGAAGCATGAAGTATGATAAAAATGGTTTATTTGAAAAATGTTTGTTAGGGCAAGTGACTTGACTAAGGCTGTGACAGTGACTCTCCGCACTGGGATCTCACTGGAGAGAATTACTGTGTGAATTGCAGGCAGCGTGGAAAGCTGTCTGACGTTGTTATGAAACGGGGGTATAGGGGCCACAGACGGACGACCCTGCTCACCTTCACGGCACGGGCAGGCAGTCGGCAGAACCTGCAGGCTGACAGATTCATTATCTTGGTGGCTTAAAGGTTGCGGGGGGAGGCTTCCAAAGCCCCGATCAAGTGTAGCTACCCTAGGAAGGTGTAATACCATTAAGACACGCCTCACAATCTGGGTGTGTCAGCAGGCACTCAAAGGCACAGGACAGATACAGTGCATCTTCGTGAAGAGCCTGAGCTACTGGGCACCGTGGGAAACATGTTTATGTTAAAATGAGCGTGAGCTCAGTGTAGGGCAGGATGCACCAGTTTCATGAAGATCACTAGGAGGCCTCCAAGAAACGCTCCAGCTGCCGCAGCCGCTCCAGTGAGCCCCAGACCCCCACGAGTACGATTTTGTGAATAAAATACTACTTCTGGATAACAGGGTCTGTTTTCTAACTCTCTCCTGTTCTGTTCATTTCTCTCTTTTAACTGAATCCCCAAAATGCTTTAATGTCTTCCCTTTCAAAATGTTCTTTTTTATTCTTGACTTCATATTCAGTCAAATAAACATTTCATTTTCTCAAGTAATTCAAAAAAAATCCTGTTGGGATTTTTATTATCATTGTGTTAAATATAATTTGGCAAGAGATTGACGTTTTTCTATGACTCAGTCTCTCCGTGAATATGGTGTGTCATTTTATTCAAACTTATTTTATATTTCTAAGTTGTGTAGTCTTCTCTCTAAAAATCACGCACATTTCTTATTAAGGTTATATCTAGGCATGTTGGGTTTTTTTGTGTGACGGTTGCTGCTGCCTATTCTCATATTTTCAGTGTGATCCACTGCGAAATGGAAAGGCATGTCCATTTGAGCAATTACAGGCCTTCCAAGTACAGAAATGAAACACCAAAGGTAGAGTTTGCCTATAAAAGCCTTTAAACCGATAGTGATAGTGTTATATTGTCCTCGTAAGTTTGTCGTGAGAGCAAAAGAATCAAATACTTTTTTTTTTTTGTTTTTTTTGGCTGTATCGGGTCTTCGTTGCTGCACGCAGGCTTTCTCTAGTTGCGGCGAGCGGGGGCTACTCTTCCTTGCGGTGCACGGGCTTCTCACTGCGGCGGTGGCTTCTCTTGTTGCGGAGCACAGGCTCCAGGCGCGCAGTCTTCAGTAGTTGTGGCACACGGGCTCAGTAGTTGTGGCTCGCGGGCCCTAGAGCGCAGGCTCAGTAGTCATGGCTTAGTTGCTCCGTGGCGTGTGGGATCTTCCCGGACCAGGGCTCGAACCTGTGTCCCCTGCATTGGCAGGCGGACTCTTAACCACTGGACCACCAGGGAAGCCCCCCGCATGCTGTTCTTATTTAATCCTCCCAACAGCATGAAGGCATCTGATAGATTTGGGCCTAGGAAGTGTCTGGGGCAGTCGATACCTCTTCTTCAAGTCCAGTCGTGTGATTCTCACAACAGCCCCGTGACATAGGCAGTGAGCATCAGAGGCCCAGGCAGCCTCCCCACCGCCCACACTGAGCCCCGCCGCTCCGAGTCTAAGCCAGGTTGAGATGTGTTGCACGGGAGACGCTCCTGGCTTCAGAGGAGAAAGCAGTGAGGACCTGAGACCCTGGACTACGTTTCATTCCCTGGATCGTGCTCCTCCCTCCCCAGCAGGTTATTGGTCTGATGAGTCCCGGAGCTCATACGTGTTTCAGGGCCATCCAGTCATCCCGTCTACTTGCGGTTGAGTCATTGTCTGTTTTTCTAATGAAGTCTAATGCCAACTCCCAAAGTTTATAGAGCAAAAGTGTGATTGGCTCTAATGACCCATTTGTGCGTGGTGATAGTCTGACGTGGGGTGGAAGTCAGCTCGTGGTCCTGGAGGGGCTGTAAATTGCAGCTGTAATTGCACTTGCTCGCCTCCTGACCACTTCCCCTCACCTGCTGCTGGAGCCACTTGCTCTGTCATTAGCACTGCAGGCTGCCCACCACCACCCCCCCAATGTGAGCTGACACATTTTACAGCCCAAATAAGTGTGACAGAACTGTTACACCAACGTTTATTGCCTCATCTCGACAGCCCTTGTGGAGATAACTTTAATATTTACTCCCTGTGTGAACTGAATATTTCCCTCACCCCTCCTGCTATTGCTCTGGGTTAATCCCTATAGCCCTGGATTATTAGCTTTAAACCTCCTGCTGAGCCAAGTTTAAATCATGTGGTTTTGCTTAATGCTGAGTGAACACTCTCGTTACAGTAAACGGCCCAGTCGCTATTTTTATTGACTTGCCTGTATCAATTCTGTATTTCCACTAGTAGCTCTTCCACCAAAGCACGTCATAATCACTTACTGACCAGATTTTAGAACGAGTGGACACGTAGAGCCTTATAACCAGGGGTACCAGACCCCGGTGTTGTTAGTTACCATGTCCTTACTGAGCAGGCCGGCGGGCCTGGCGCTGCCCTGGACTCTGCTGGGAAGGCAGCCGAGCCAAGCAGAGCTCGAGCCCCTGCTTCCTCCCACTCAGCCAGTCTCCATGCTGAGGAGCTGACACAGGCACACAAGTCGTGATAGGACAAGGCCACGTGAGTGCCCCCCAGGTGGCGCAGACATTGCAATAAGTGTTCCCAGGAGAGAGAGAGAGCCCCTTCTACAGAGGGGACCCAGGGGAGCTTCAGCGGTCGACTCAAAGGGTGGGTGGGCTTCTGCGCGGTGGGTGTGGATCCACATGAGCCTGAGGGACAGACAGATTGCGACCAAGGTCTCGCGGCGCCAGTGAGAAGCTCATGATCACGAGAGGGTGCCGGCCATGCGAGGAGTGTGCATAGCAGACCAGGGGGCCTGCACAGATAGAAACATGTTCATCTTTGTGCTCTCTTAAAACCATTAAGACCTGTTTTCATTCAGTTTTTTCCCCCAAAGGCCATAAAAGTGTTGTTTCTGAGTGGAATTTTTAAAATCTAATTCATACTTCGGTCAAAGTAGACTCTACATTTGAAGGTTTGTTTTGACCTAAAAGTTTCCTAAAACTTGAGCTCTTTGGATCGCCCCAGCGCAGCTTTCTCTGGAGCTTTTCGTGGAGCTGACTGGGACCGGGTCACCTCATACAGCTGTGTTTCTTGCGAGTGAACCTACCCCCCAAAGGTTCCACCCTTTAGATTGCCGACCATGAGAAACAAATGCTGCGTTGACTGTGCTGGTGGGGCCTCTGTTAGGGGGGCCACACTGGAGAGCCATCGAGACGGTGGCCGTGGGCACTCATGGTGTCCACAGTGAGTTGGGTGGGAAGACACGTGTTTGTTCTGGGACGCGATCAACACACTGCCGAACCTTCAAACAGTCCACCAAAGGGAGTGTCAGTTGTCGAGCAAATGCACACTTTTGGGAAGTTGTTTTGCAAGATCCATCAAGAACCATAAAAATATTCATACCTGTTTACCCAATAATTCCACTTCTAGAAACCTTTTATAAGAAAAGAAAAGCAGAGATGCTATGAAAGGTTTATACATGAGAATGGTAATCCCAGGACTAAGCAGAAACTCTGCAAGTGTTCGTCATATGAGAATGTTACATAAATTACCGTGCATCTTTACAATGCACTTTATCAGTTACTAAAGATATCCTTTCAAAGACTATTTAATGACATAAGGATATGAAGTTTTGAAAAGCGAGTTATTCCAAATTTAAATATTCTGTTTATATATACACACATACAGTTTAAATGTATAAGTGAATTAAAAGACTAGACAGAAAAAATGCTAAAATATTAATAGCCACATACTCTAAAGCAAATATTGTGGGACAAAAGAAGACCTTTATAAGTCCCAGTGTGGTTTTCTTTAAACTTTAGAAATTCACAGACTGTCTGTTAATGGTGCCTTCCCAGGTGACAGGGACATTGTTTCCACTTATCCTAGGACACAGCACACCTTCCTGTCTGCAGTGACCTTTTTATCAATAGTCATATAGACTACACTTAAAATTCACAATATACATTCACATCAGTTACGGTTTGGTTTAGTTGTGTATAACAAGAAACCCAAATGACAGTAGCTTTAAAAATGTGGCGGTTTATTTTTCTGTCATGTAAAAGAAAAGTTGGCATTAGGCCAGCAAGTTGGCCGGTGTGATGGCTCCATGGTCATCAGGAACCCAGGCACCTCCCTCCTGCCTCTCATCTTCCGTGTGTGGCCCCATATCCCACTTACCTCATAGTGCTAGACGGCTGCTGATGTTCCAGCCATCAGGTTACAGTTGCCTCCCTCCTTGTCTGTCTCCCTCCTGGACTCTGAGCTTCCTGAGGGCAGGGATGGGTCTCCAGCCTCACGCAAGCACAGTCCCAGTACGGGAGGTGCCTGCCATTCATCTGTGGCCCAGCCGGGGCTGGGCTGCCCTTCACACCTCCTCCAGGGCTTGCTGGGGCTTTCATTCAACAAATGCCCGTACATCGTCTCTGCTGCAGAGCCCTCTGCTCTCCGCTTGCTTTTCTCACCCCTTTGTCAGTGGTCGCAGGACTGCAGGACCCAGGGCCACAGCGTGCCTGGGTCACCTGCGCTGCCTTTGAGGGGCTCCCAGGCAGACCTGAATGAGCACATGACCTCACACAGGCCCTGGGCACAGACCACCCAGGTGGTCCAGGCAGGCTGCAAGGTGGGGACAGCGGGCTTCACAGCCTCCCTCACGGCTGCTGCCGGCTGTAAGACACGTTAGGAGGCAGAGAGCCAGCCCCCCAGGAGGTGACAGGAAGCCCGTTACACCTTCCACCGCTGCAGCACACGCATCCTCGCCTCTGTGTCCACAGTGACGGCCCCTGGCAGGTTCCCCAGCTGCCCCCAGGGCTCTCGTACCACGTAGGTGCCAACTGTGTTGAGGGTCCAAAGGCTGTTGGAGCAGCAAAGGACGTGAAGATCAGCTGGGAGCAGCCCTGTAGCCCTCATCCCACAGGTGAGGATGCTGAAACCAGAGGGAGGAGGTGGACAGCGTGACAGGTGAGTGGCAGAGCAGGGGTACAGCTGTGCTTCCTCTGCCCCAGCGTGGACAGAGCTCACTAGTGCCTTACGGTGAAAGTCCATCCTTGCGGAAGAAACAGTCCTAAAGGCCAGAAATCCTGTTGGGTGAGGAGCTGCTGTGCACAGGTCTGGCTGGGTCTCACCTGGCTCAGGACAGCCCGCGGTCGGGACCATCCCATGGGCGAGCAGGAACGAGTGGGCATCTCCCACTGTTCCCACAGTGCGGGAAGTGGGGTGGGACAGTGCCGGGAATTAGCAGAAGCGAAGCTGGTGACTGCACCCCGCCCCACAGTGCCGTTTCCAGAACGACGTCCTGTGACGGTGCACATCTGCACCTAAATGTAGAAACGCACTTCTGAGTTTCACGGCTAACGGAGCCCATGGTTCTTGGTCTGTGTCTTCTCTTTGCCTCCAGGTACACATTGGCCAAATGTATTCGACTGACAAGCTCATCATTGAGAATCAAGAGAAGCCCAGGACCTAGGGAGCCGGGACCAGCCGCCACCAGCAGCCGTGGACCACTTTCAGCATCCATCCTGCTTGGCAAGGGCACTCCCAGCAGACCACAAGTGGCCTCCCACATCAGCTTTAAATAGCTTCTCACTCTCCCTGATGAACTGAGCGAGGTTCCCGTTCTCCTGCAGCCTTAGTGACAAGGGGTGGCTGTCTCTCCTTGGTTCAAGTGTTAGAATGAAGAGCTGGAGCCCCTCAGGAGAATGCCGTGTATTACTGCGTCTCCTCCAGCCCAGCCCTCCTTGTAGCTCCTCAGCACTTGTATACAGCATTCCCAGAGTTTGTTTCTTGGTCCTTGACAATAAAAAGAAGGTCCCTAGGCCTCTATGCCGGACGCGCCCATCACGGTTAATGCCCTTCTGTTTCCTGCTGGTTGGCGGGTCAGTGGGGAGACCAACAGGGAGGGTCCAGCCCTGAGCTGAGTCCCCCCTTTGCAAAGGCAAGTCCAAGCACCAGTAGAGATTTGGGGGCAGCGTGGAGTAGGGCAGAGCTGAAACGGTAAAGGGTGCGCCCTGCAATTCAGACCTGGGCCCAGTGCAACAGCAGAGGTGGTCTGTGTGTGGATGCACACCTGGGGACAGGTACGTACAACCTGCTGCTCAGACTGTGGTCTCGGGATTGGCGACGTCAGCCCCACCGGGGAGCTTGCTGGAAGCGCAGAATCTCAAGCCCCACCCCCAAACCTTTTGAATCAGAATCTTCTGTCTGACACACCCCAGGAGACTCCAGTGTACACCAAGGTTTGAGACATGCATCCCAAAGCTCACTTACTGAGTCAGAATCACCTGGAGAGACAGAGAGTTTTTTTGTTTTGTTTTGAGGTACGCGGGCCTCTCACTGTTGTGGCCTCTCCCTTTGCGGAGCACAGGCTCCGGACGCGCAGGCTCAGCGGCCATGGCTCACGGGCCCGGCTGCTCCGCGGCATGTGGGATCTTCCCGGACCGGGGCACGAACCCGTGTCCCCTGCATCGGCAGGCGGACTCTCAACCACTGCGCTACCAGGGAAGCCCCAGAGAGTTTTTAAAAAGGAATTTCTCAGTGCTTCATACTCTGACTTGATAAGTGAGAGGTGAGGCACAATGATTTATAAATACATTTTAAAGCTCTCCTGGTCTTTCTGATGTTGAGCCAGTTCGGGAAACTCTGCCCTTTGAGGATGTTACAGATGAAAACAGTATTTGTATGCATTTATCCTTGGAAACACATCAGTTAAAAACAGGGAAATAAGGTAGTAAATAACTTACTTGACTTCTGGGAATTTTGTGAGGGACCTGGACACTGGGAGATTTCTTGGCTTACCTCCATAAACAGTACTGAGTGAATTCATTACTCACGTGTTTGGGTTTGGAACAGGCTCATATAAATAGTTACAGGTCCTAAAATAGCTTTGACTATCACTGACCTGCCACTGAACCGCTCCCTGCGTCTTAATTCTCACAGTCATGTGAGCCAAGCGCGAGTGGCCTGGGTCCATGTCCTCCCTCCCGTGTTAAAGACTGTGAGTGCCCACGTTATCTATGGATCGTAGATACTGTTGTGATGGTGCCTTCCAAATAGGTTAAACGTGTAGTCATTCTGTTTGGCAATATAACGTGTGATTTCAGGATGCTTTGACCCATGGTTAAAGTCTTGTGTGCCTGTGAGACCAACCCTTGGTTGGTCCCAGATCTGTTACCCCTATAAACCCAGGTCCTTGCACATCTTAGGGCCGAGGTGTGAGGATGAAGGGAGACAGTGAAGGGAATGGGAGTGTGCGCCCCCCTCAGCTGACTGTCACGGGGCAGCATGTCAGCCGGGGGTGTGGCTCTGGGGCACGTTCCCTTCTGCACCAGGCAGGCGTGTGGTCACTCAGAAACAACTGCGTCCGACCCCTGTGCCCGCCAGCGGAAGCCACGTCTGATTTACACTTGATTAGAGCAGCTGCTACTTGGAAGCCTCAGCCCAGAGTTGAACCTCTCCCCAGCAGTTCCGCTGGGGCTGCCAGCAGGATAGCAGCTCCACAGCACATTCCCCCCAGGCCTTACTCACAGAGACAGTGGAGCAAGCAAACGGGACTCTGTCCTGCAGGCCTTCAACAGCGGGTGGCTCTTATGTTAATTAAAGCGCACGGATGGGTCTGAACATGCCCCAAGCCTTAATAAACAGAGCTAACTTTTGCAGCTCAGATAAAA
The DNA here is from genome assembly GCF_005190385.1 of Monodon monoceros. NCBI lineage: Eukaryota > Metazoa > Chordata > Mammalia > Artiodactyla > Monodontidae > Monodon > Monodon monoceros. The sequence continues at coordinate 4,355,509 of NW_021703780.1, read as the reverse complement.
TTAACTATGCATTTGGAATTTGGAAAGGCATGAAGGAGAATTCTGTGACAAAAGCCACAAACGGGGGCTTCCCTGGTGGCGCAGTGGTTAAGAATCCACCTGCCAGGGCTTCCCTGGTGGCGCAGCGGTTGAGAGTCCGCCTGCCGGTGCAGGGGACGCGGGTTCGTGCCCCGGTCCGGGAAGATCCCACATGCCGTGGAGCGGCTGGGCCTGTGAGCCGTGGCCGCTGAGCCTGCGCGTCCGGAGCCCGTGCTCCGCAACGGGAGAGGCCACGACAGTGAGAGGCCCGCGTACCGCAAAAAAAAAAAAAAGCCACAAACGGATCCCTCAACTTGGCGGTGCAGGTACGGCAGGCAGCACCTTGCACTGGGAGTCCCCGGTTCAGAGGACCCAAGGGGATGTCCCTGTGGGGAGGGCCGCTTGTGTAAAGCACTCCATTTGCTCGACGAGGCCCCACCTGAGGCCTTGGGGTGAGGACGCACCCTCCGTCCCGGCCGCCTCCAGCCTCCAGAATGTGCGGCTGTCCTAGAGGTGGGATTCCGGCTGAGGATGCTTTCCAGTGTCAGCGCTGAGAAAATAACTACCACGGTGTAAGCCAGCTTGGCCTGAGACAGGGACCAAGCGTGCTGGTTTCTAGACCTTCAGAGGTAACACGTGCTTGGTCTGGCTGTAACGCTTCGATGCCGGGAGACCAAGCACATGGCTTTCGTTCTCCAGGTGGAGCTGGCGTAGCTCGCTTTACCTCTGCCTGCTGCCACCAAGCAGCTGTCACCTCCGTCCCTCCATCCCCAGCCTCACCCAACATCTCAAGTCCCTGGGCACAGCAAATGTGCCACCCAACATCCAGGAGCAAAGGCGACAGGCTGGAAGGAGCCACAAAGATGACAAACCTTGGACCAGCAGATACTGGAGCTCAGCAAGCTCAACCCCCGAGCCCACAGGTATGAAAACTGAGACCCTGAGCAGAGTCTCCAGTCGGTCACGCGCAGGCCCAGCCCCCTCCCACCCCCCGTCGCTCATCTCATCTGTTCAGTGTTGGCTAGGAGCCAGGAGCCAGGGACACACCAGCGACCAAGCCCCGGCCCTGCCTTCAGAGCCCGCAACCTCGCAAGAGGGTTACGTGAGAAAACGGTGGGTCTGCCAAGTGCGACAGATGGGGAAACAGGTGCTGCAGGAGGGGTCGGTGAGGGTCAGGGGAGGCCTCCCCAGGAAGGGGGCTTTCAGATGAAACGAGAGGCGGGTGGGCTGGGCAGAGGGCAGGGAGAGGAGCTCTCCAGGCGGGAGCGGCTGCGCATGCGAAGCCCTGAATCAGGAAAAACAGTGCAACCCAAGGAACTAAAGGAAGCCCAGGATGGCTGGTGGCGAGGCTGGGTTGGGAGGCGGGGACCCGAGGACCGCAAGAAGCTAGCGGGGTTTTTAAGCAGGATCTTGTCTGTATTTTTAAAAGGTCACATTGCTATAGTGGGAATAGGATGCAGGGCGACCAGCTTTTGGTGGGAGAAATGGGGGGGTCAGACTGAACACTTGTAATCCAGGCAAGAGATGATGGTGGCTTCACCGAGGCCGGTGATGTTGGAAACAGTCAGCATCACCCTGAGAAGAACTTGCCTCGGCCAGGGCTCTCCTCCCAGGGGGCAGGAGACACGTGGGGCACAGACGCCCTGCAGAGCCCCCCAGGCCAGTCTAGCTTAGGTGAGTTGGCTTTAGCCACCCCTTAGCTCTGTGGTCAATAATCAACTACTGTCTAAGGCACTGAGCTTTGGGGTGGTTTGTTATGAAGCAGTGACAAACTAATACAGAGAACTAGTAGAAAACCTTAATTTATTACTTACTCAGGGCCACAGAGCAAACTTTGAAGAGTAGGCAGGCAACCTCAGCCAAAACTATGGGTCTCCTGTGCAGGGCCATTTCCACGAGTATCTTCAGGGCACAGGTGTCACGTGTCTTACAGACAAAAGGGCTTGCTAACTACTGGACCCCACTGGGGGGTACATTAGGAACAAAACAGGACCAAAAAAAAAAGAAAAGAAAATAGAGTCAACAGGACTACCGACTGGGTGGATGTGAGGTGTACAGGGGCGTAAGGGGCACCTGGAGCCCCAGGTTTGGGGCCACGGTGGCTGAGCAGACGTAGGCCACCACCTGAGACAGAATAGGAGGGGACACTGTCTGCGCTTTCTCCCCCTGCTAGGTCCAATCAACTTCAAGTTCAAACAAAGTCTAGCGTCTACAAATGTGTCTTTTACCTCCAAATGTTGAAAATATCATTTCTGTAGATTCGTTTTATTTTTTTTAAAGAATCCACTGGAATAAAGCAGCTTGAAAGACCCTTATAGAGAGACTTCCCCTTAGCTCTCTGAAGAACAGATATTCTCCTTCTATAGGTTAAAGCCTATAGATATATATCATCACTGGGAACAGGACGAGTAGGGGAATTTTTCCATATTTAGCAAAAGGTGACACGAGATTAAAAAAACAAAGGGCTGAGGAAAGTTGTTCGACATATTCTGAGAATGTGCTTCCAAGAATGAAACTAAAAGGCACAGTAAAACCTCAACAAGTACATACAGAAAGTACACAAGTACATTTTAGAACAGAAGGGGCTGCTTTTTTATGAGGCACTTCATGCAAACTGTTGCCCACTTTCTAGATGAAAGGATAGCTCAGGTATTGAGGCCAGGCTACACTTGTAGCAATAGCTGAAGAAATGACAAGCACTCAGAAAGCAGAAGGAGAAAGCGTTTCCTACACCAAGGATAATGTTCTCAGAGCTTGGGACGGTGTCTTCTGAACCCACCCACGGTATGGACACACAGTGCCTTGATAAATATGGTCAGAACCCAGATGACCAAATCTTGGTTGCAGACAACCACAGGGACGGTTTGGAGAACATTTTAAAAGTTCTGCCTTTTAAATTGTGCAGTGGCCTCATGACGGTGGTCATTGCATGACTCAGAAGCCACGGGAAGCAGCCACGCCATCTGGGTCATGGGCACAGACACAGCTAGTGAGGTCGGCAGACAAAAGCGGAACCCTGTGCCGATGCTCGTTCTTACAAACAAAGGGAACAGCTCACAAGGACTCGTGCTCCGTGCGTCCCGGGAGCTCGTCTCATGTTTGCTTTGTTACAGGAAAGCTGGAACTTGGTGGAGAAAGCGTGCTTTTTCTCTGACCATTTGCCCAGGATCTCTACGGACAAAGGTTCACCTCACCCCTGAGAACAAATAGGATTTTCCCTTTTCAGTCTGTCTGCAGCCCTTATTAGTCCTTCAGGGAACCTTTCATGAAAACGGCTTCTCGTGCTGAAATCTGTTTTGGGAGTAAGATAGATGCTCTTGCTTTTGCTCAAGGGCAAAGCTTTAAGTCCAAAGACCCTCAAGAGAGAACCCAGAGGAGAACTCTGAGATGAATCTGTCTGTGTCTCTACCTGGAGGGACCACTGCACCATAAGAGCGATAGCAAAGAAAGTCGGTGCCTTATTGTCTTGAAATTAGACCATGAGCAAGCGTTGACACCAGTGGAGCTGGAATTGAGCTTGTTCTCAGACTCAACATCCCTGTGCTGACCCAAGGGCCGTGTCAGTCATTGGACATGCTGGATGCCCCTTCCAGAGGAGCTGGACTTCCAGGGGTCTAGGCTCGGCAGGAAAACGGCTTCCTGTAAACGACTTGCATCCTTTTCCTACTAAAGTGATGAGCGTTCAAAGGAAGTTCAGTGGTACAAAATAGAAACGCTTCCCTCTCATCAGCCAGAAAGTTACAGAGGGTATCACCTAAATGTCAGCTAAACATTGTTAAAATATTTCAGTAGAACTTCCCGTCAGTTACTAAGTGAATTCATGTGGCTTCATCTGTCTTGAATACAGAGACAGTTCAATAACAGTATAACTGGTTCTTAGTTTTTAAAGGAGTATTTCATTTAGGTGCGTATGCGTGGTATACAAAGCACATACAGGCTATATGATGAAGGACTCCAATATTAATGCTAAGAGTCTTATCAAGATTTGCCAAATAGACTCTTCCACTCACACTTCAAACAGGTAACATATTTAGGATTATTAATTTGCCAAATTTTAACATGTATTTTCGCTTTAAAAACACAGCCTTGAGGGCTTCCCTGGTGGCGCAGTGGTTGAGAGTCCGCCTGCCGATGCAGGGGACGCGGGTTCGTGCCCCGGCCCGGGAAGATCCCACATGCCGCGGAGCGGCTGGGCCCATGAGCCATGGCCACTGAGCCTGCGCGTCTGGAGCCTGTGCTCCGCAACGGGAGAGGCCACAACAGTGAGAGGCCCGCGTACCGCCAAAAAAAAAAAAAAAAAAAAAACCCACAGCCTTACACTTCCTAATGGGACTCTACAAACAGAAGCTGATTCAAAGAGATGAAACGATATATCCGTAACTCAGACTGCAAAAATAAATAAAACAATTCTTTAAAAAAAAAATTGGAAGACAGGAATACGGTGTGATGGGAGGGATGCAGGTGGTGGGAGGAAAAAAAAAAAGCCATGGGGCAGGACAGCCCGAGACCTGGGGATGCTGTTGCATTTGTGTTCGAGGGGGTCAGCACTGGCCAGAGCCCTAATGACCTTTCTAGCTCTAAAAGCTTGCAATTAATCAAAAGGAAAGAAACCATCCTCGAGACCATCTGAAAGCTAGGGGTTTGGTTTGGTTTGGTTTTTGTTTTTCCTTTGGCCACACCGCCGGACTTGCGGGATCTTAGTTCCCTGACCAGGGATCGAACCCAGGCCCTGGCAGTGAAAGCGCTGAGTCCCCACCACTGGACCGCCAGGGAAGTCCCTGAGTGCTAGTTTTTGGCACAATTCAGCAAGAAATCTTCAGGATCTGTCCCCAGCTTCATGTGGAACTTTGGTGCCGTCTGGGGTTGGCCAGAACATTCAGCCCAGCCCATGGTCCATGAGAATATGAATTTGGGATTAACTGGACAGTGAAGCCGGCTGGCCCTCTGCAAAGGCACAGGGAACTCATGGATGGGCCGGGGACTGGCGGGGAGGGGGGCCCTTGGCCCCTCGGAATCCTCACCAGCCACCAGGCCAGTGTCTGACCCAACAAGTGTGTTTCCAGCTTCTTCTGAGCTAAAAACCTTTTCTCCCTGGCTTCTGCTGGCTTCTGCGATTCCTAAAGCAGAATTTGGACCCAGCTGAAAAAGAAAGGGACATCTAGCTCTTGGTCACCCAGCAACAACTGTTCCCTCACATGTCTTCCCAACAGGCACAGGGTTAAAAAGAAAGTTCTGAATGTACTCAAGGCAGAGCAAGCAGTTTGGGGTGGAGGCACATGTGGGCCAGGGCTCCCTGCCCCTGAGAATCTGACTTCATTGTTGGGGAGCCCAACACGTGGAGAACAACCAGAAAACGACCAAGTGCTGGCCAGGCCGCAAGAGCAAGAGAGCAGCATATGGGCCAAACAGAACTCACAGAGATCCTGGGGCTGGAGTAAGCCTCGGGGGAGAGTGCAGAGTTGGTGCCGGAGGGTGGAGAGCGTATCAGGTAGGGGGCAGGGGGACTTCCCTGGCGGTCCAGTGGTTAGGGCTCTGTGCTTTCACTGCAGGGTCCAGGTTCAATCCCTGGCCAGGGAACCGAGATCCCACAAGCCGCATGGCGCGGCCAAAAAAAGGAAAGAAAAAGGGAGGCAGCACACCGGTGAGTGTTCACTGAGACGGGGCAAATCCTGGTTCCTCATGGGCTTCCTATGGAGAAAGTAGGGACAGGGCCTCAAGGTCGCCCGAGCTACAGACACCCCAGAAAGTCGTCCCTTCCTTCATCCTCCAGCTCTGCCTCTTCCTGATGGCATCTCTAAACTTCTGTTTCCTCATCTATGAAATGGAGCTGGTCACATCCTGGACGTACAGGGTTGCTGTCAGGATTGTAAACACATAAGGCACGTAAAGTTCTCCTACTGTGTTTGCTACCGAGTAAGCCAGCAGTAACTGGTAGCCGCTTTATCGCTCGTTTAGAAACTGTGTCAGACGCCCTCGGGGATGTAGAGATGGGCCAGATGTGGAGCCTTCCCTTAATTACAGTACATTTAGCACCGTAGTGAAGATGTGTGTAAATGGCTAAGGGGATAAGTTACCTGGGAGAGTCAGAGATCAGGTAGTGCTGGAAGCGGGGAGGGGGTGAGATACAAAAGGAGACATTGCTTCCTTCTGAGCCACAGGTTCTGGGCCGAGCAGCCTGAGCCTTACTCAGTGGGAGAGGGAGCCTTTAAGCAGGGAATGGCGTCTGCAGCAGATTGACCGGACGGCAACACAGAGAACACCCTGAGTGAAGAGCTGGCGGGGAAACTGATGCCATAACGTGGACCTGAGGGGCTGCAGCCTGGCTGAGGGCAGTGGTGGAGTGGACGGGACACAGAGGAAAGAATGAATGCAAGTGACTGGAGACACAGAAGAAAGAAGGGCGTGAAGGAACTCAAGTGCTTCAATCCCGAGACGCTGGCAGGGTGGCTGCCCCTCGCTGAGATGCAGCGTCGCAGCCCCTTAAGGCAAACGCACGTCCACACGCACACACTGCACGGCTGTACGTCGACATTTCACATCATCGTGTGTGTGTTTTATTTGCGGGGGGGACACTGGGGTATCCGCTGTCGCACGAGAGCCCTGCCTGCCCCCTCACAGCAGGAATCGGAGGGCCCCCGGCAACCGTTCTACATCATGATCCTTCCCCGGCTCCCAGCCACAGCTCATGGAACAGGGATGGACCCCTGACCCACAGTGGACCAAACTTTTTCCCTTAGAAAGTCAGCACTGGGAGTGAGAGTTCTGTTTCTACCTGAGCTGTGTGCTGGGACTCAAGTGACAGACTCGGGAGGGACAGAGTAGACTTCGATCGCTCCTGGAGACAGAGGCAAGGAGAAATCCAGTCTGCAGGGAGAGAAGACGGCAGCACACAGAGCAGAGACAATGAGGCAGAGACCCTCCAGGTTCCAGGAGCGTCGCATGGGCCTCCAGGCCCGGAGAGGCCCAGCTGCCTTTTTTGTTTATTTTTGGCTGCGTTAGGTCTTTGTTGCTGTGCACGGGCTTTCTCTAGTTGCAGCGAGCGGGGGCTACTCTTCGCTGTGGTGCGCGGGCTTCTCATCGCGGTGGCTTCTCTTGTTGCAGAGCGCAGGCTGTAGGCACGCGGGCTCAGTAGTCGTGGCTCGCAGGCTCGGTAGTTGTGGCGCATGGGCCTAGTTGCTCGGCGGCATGTGGGATCTTCCCGGACCAGGGCTCGAACCTGTGTCCCCTGCATTAGCAGGTGGATTCTTAACCACTGCACCACCAGGGAAGCCCCCCAGCCGCCTTTAGATGCCACAGGAGAGCCCAGGATCCAGCACACCAACGCCCCACTTGCTCAAGCTGGCTTGAGTTCGTTTCTGTAACTTGCAGTTTGGAACCCTGACTAATGCTATGTTTTATTGAAATACGGGGCCTGCAAGAAGTTAGTTCACATTTTTTAGTAGGTAATTTCCCCAGTAAAAAGGGAACTTGGTCCCAGTGTCAGTCCCCCAGAAGAAGCAGGGAACAGGAACTCTGATGACGGGACCGAGGTAGGAGGCAGAGGGAGGTTGCCCTCTTGTCCAGACATGAAGAGTCTAGCTGTGTAGGGCTGCACCCCTGAGAGGCCCAAGGAGGAAAGGAGGAGCAAGGGCACTCTCCTCCCTCTGCTGTGGCCGAGCTGCGGAGACGCAGTCTCTTCTGTGTCTGTGTCTGTTGCAGCAACAGCTGGTCTGGGTCAGACAGTCTCCTGGGTTCAAATCCAAGCTCAGCTTCTCTCTCTTTTTTCCTTTATTTAATTTTTGTTTTATATTGGAGTATAGTTAATGTAGAATGTTGTGTTAGTTTCAGGTGTGCAGCGAAGTGATTCAGTTATGCATATACATATATCGATTCTTTTCCAGATTCTTTCCCCATGTAGGTTATTACAGAGTATTGAGTAGAGTTCCCTGTAGTACACAGTAGGTCCTTGTTGATTATCTATTTTATATATAGTAGTGTGTACATGTCAATCCCAAACTCCTAATTTATCCCTCCCCCCCGCCCCCGGCCTTTCCCCTTTGGTAACCTTTGGTTTGTTTTCTGTGAGTCTGTTTCTATTTTGTAAGTAAGTTCATTTGTGTCACTTTTTTAGAGTCCACATGTAAGTGGCGTCATACATGTGTCTTTCTCTGACTTAGGACGGTCGTCTCTAGGTCCCTCCATGTTGCTGCAAACGATACCATTTCATTCTTTTTTATGGCTGAGGAATAGTCCGTCGTCTGGATGTAGAAGCCCAGCCTCTTACTCACTGGGCACATTATCCAACCCCTCCGAGCTCAGCTTCTCCAGCTGTAAAGTAGGAGTAATGCCCATCTCCTAGAGTTGTGTTGGAGTCTCTGAGGTTCCCTGTAAATAGCACCCAGCCTCCCAACCCAAGTCTTGCGCCGTCTAAGAAACAAGGAAATCCTGTGCCTTGTAGGGTGCTGGCAGCACCCACTAGGTGCCGGTGGCCACCTCGACCCCCCGCCCCCGTCCCAGTTGTGGCCACCAGACACGTCCGCAGACTCAATGACAGCTTTCAAAGTCCCAAATTGCTTTCTTTACATTCTTTATTCAAATCAGGACTTTGGGTTCAGCATTTTTTGAGGTGCAACACATACAGAAATATCACCATACAGCAGAGCAGCAAACAGAAAATTTCCCAAAAAATCCTTAGAATTGAAAAGACATTTTCAAACCACAAAAATATAATCATCCTTTTGAAAACCGAGGAGAAACACAAGGGCTGTGTTTGGACTACAGTAGTTCTCAGTTTAAATAAACAGTATCAAAAATCACATTCACAGAAATCTGTTACTCACCCCAGACATTCCACGGGGCACATTTCTCAGGCAGATCTCAAAAGGGAGGGTAATGAGGTTATTTTCTCTCACATTGTTAGAAGGAAGTGTACAAAATTCCACATAATCGAATTAAAATATCCTGTCTGGAAGAGTGCCCACTCTTGCCACTGCTGCATGGCTGATAAAGGACCACTCGGGCCCCCTGGTTCCAGCTCGCGAGGGCAGGCTCGGTGCCCCCAACAGCCATGGTCATCTTGGACCCTGAGATCCGCCCCTATCCCACACAGGGCTGGGAGCCTCTGTCGAGTCAGAGCTGTCACAGGCAGTCCGCTGAGAGAGCTCGGGGATCCCAGACACACCTGGGTGAGCTACATTGCACTTTCAGACCCTAGAGGAGTGACCTGGGTGTTTGGTGATATTGCAATGGCCGTGGACCTCAACCACACCGGGCTCTGGGCTCACCTGCAGAAGTCAGACCATCGCTCACAAAGGGAGGGCCTTCACAGAAGCTGGAACTTGCTGCCAGACAATGCCCAGCCTCCGCTGTCACACACAGGTAACACGTCACAGGTGTCTGCCAGGGCCCCTCATGCCTGTACCCACAGAGGATGGTGCCGTGCCGATGGCTTCAGAAACCCTTGGCTCTAACAAATTCATCTGGTGAGGTCTCCTGAACCACCTGGATGTGGCAGAGTCGAAAGCAAAGGCCCAAGATGTTATGCCTTGGCCTTCACGGCAGCCCAGGTCAGGGCCTTGGGGCAGGGGAGGCTGCCGCAGGCAGGCCCGGGCCCAAAGCAGCGCTTCCTCCCCTGCACCTTCTCCTGGCTCCCTTCTGGTGGGCCGTGCAGGGCAGGGCCGCCCCCAGCTTCAGAACTCAACACCTTACAGCCGTTTTGAAGGTGTTTCCTTGGCCAGAAAATCTACTCTTTCAGGGCAGTGACACCAATAGAGAAATTCATTTTAATGACTATCTGGTCAACAGCAAAGTCCAAAATCACTCAGGATCTGGTAACAAAAGCAACCTCTAGTTCAGATTTGGGAGTCAGGGGGCGGGGAGGTTGGGAGCTAAGCAGGGGACTCACATTTTTCTAAATGTGGACTATTTTTTTTTCCAAAAGAACATACTGTGTATTTCATTGTTAAGGACTTGCCTGCAATTTAGTATCCATTTATATCTGTACTTATCCACACTATCAATTTTTAGATATCCCAGGGACCTTCAAACTGAATTAGATTTATATTTACAATCCTAATACAACAAACAGACCTCACTAATTTCAGGGTCGGCACTTCACTGTGACATGGGCAACACACAGGCTTAGGGATTTTCTGGCCGAAAAATATAATTTTATAAACAACATGCCTTAAGTCTGTGCGTAAAAACACAACTTCTTAACCAGACTGAAAGGGACATACAAATGGAATCCTCTAGGCCATTTAAAGTGGTTCTGAATATAAACACACATTTCCTCTTATATAATGTAAAAATTAGGCAAAGCCTAACTCCCTCCGAGAAAGAGTAACCTCTTCCGCCTACTTGGGGTATACAAGGTCCTGCTTCAGCTGCCCCAGAACAGCCTCCTGATAGGGGTTCTTCACCCAAAGCTGTCCAGAGAGGCGCTGGACCACAAACACTAGAGAGCCCTGCCAGGGGCCCCTATAAAGACCATGAGTTTCCCATAACCATAACCTTCTTGCCTTTTGGAGTGGATGCTTCCTCGACATAACACATGTAGCTATTTGTAGGAAGGCCTTCTGTGGGATGTGCTCATGAATTTTTCAACTTGGAGATTAAATGTTCCAAGCTTAGTTCACGAAACCCACCTGCTTTCAATCTTTATTCAGTTCAGATTTTCAGACCGAGTTTCCCGTTCTGGGATACTTTAGGGTGCTGTCGGTTCTCCTGGGGCAGTGACTTGAGCCAACAAGTTTCAGAGAACCTGAGCAGCGCCAACAATATGAACGGGATGACTAGCTACACTGCTCTAACGTTTTTAAGTGTCTGTAAGTGTCTCTAAAATGCCCTTGCTTTACCAGAGGTGTTTGTGTATCTAAAGATTTTCCGGGTTGAACTGGCTCTGAACTCATGACCTAAATAGACTTCTGCTCTCCTATTAGATTCACGAGGCACATCTCACGAGCGTGTCTTAAAAGCAAGCCCTTGATCTTCGCCATCTCAAAAAACCTCCATTCAGCCCAAATGTCACTCCTTTCCTTGCCAAAATGTGTCTCTGCTCACAGAGGGCGAAGCCAAAGGACTAAACTACAAGATGCAACTACAACGTCTCCCAAAAAGATTTAAAGGAGTTTAGGTCCTAATGAACCAAAAGTTACACTGTTAGCTCTCTAGCAACAAGCCCTTGGAGGGTTAATGGACCACTTAGGGCTGCGTCCTGACAGCCTCCCTGATCAGAGGAAGGGAGTCCAGAGGGGAACAAGGAAACACTGCAGGTCACCTAGCGGAAAGTGTCTTATCACTAGTCCCGAGGAGAAGCCAGGGTCAGCCTCTTCCGGGGGTTTCCAGGCACCGGCCCGCTTATCGACAATAAGGCCAGGATGGCCCTGTAGGAGGACAGGTGGGGTCACGGGGCTGGGCCCAGGTTGTCAGTTTCTGCCCTGCTCCCAGCCCCTTGCCGCTGTGACTCTACAAAACACAACCGCCATCCTGAAGACCGTCCAGGCCTGGCATCACGGGGACTGACCGGGCAAAGCTGGACAGGAAACAGCTCACCGTTTGCCAGGGCTGCCTGTTAAGTTACCACATGCCACGGTGCCCTCTTTTAACCTATAAACCCGTGTCCATTGCATGAGCCGAAAAGGCACGTCTGTCAGTTCCATGATGTCACACGAAGGCAAAGCCTGCCATTTCCTCCTGAAGGCTGTTCCTTGCACTCCTGACACAGTACACATGACACAGACCACAATTCCCCAAGTGCTCCAGGCCACATGCTCCTAAGAAACAAGCAAATGAGTCGGGGAATGAGAAAACTTAGCATACTAAAATGTGCAAAAACCGTTGTACCAGAAAGCAGAAATATGGACAACTCGTAAAATGATATAGCAAGAGTCCAACACAAATCTCCAAAAATGAAATGAGCAGGTTCTGCGTGGCTCAAAACCCACAGCATCACCGGGGAAGCCCTCCCCCACTCAGGGCAGAAGGAGGGCCCGGGAGGTGAGGGCGTGGCCAGGTGGAAAATGCACTGCGCACCTGTCAGAAGGTTCCCGTCCCTACAGCCCAGGCTCTGGATGACAAATGCCCACTCCCTGGTGCCTCAGGAGAGCTGCCTGAGCTGTGGCCCTGCTGCCTGGACAGAGACACTTGGTGGCCCCAGAGCTCGACCAGCTCCCAGGCTCCACTGCCCACACCCTGGAGCGGGGTCCCGTCCTCCCCAGTTAGGTCTTGGAAGCGACTGGTCACCTTGCTTCATAAACCTGGGGCTTATCAGGGGACATTTGTTCCGTACAGAAGGCCACATTTCCAGCCACTGCTTCTGACACGTGTTTGGGGGTTTTTTGTTTTTGTTTTTTTCCACACCACGCAGCTTGCGGATCTTAGTTCCCACACCAGGGATTGAACCCGCGCCCTCAGCAGTGAAAGCACAGAGTCCTAACCACTGGACCGCAGGGAATTCTCTTCTGACACTGTTTAGATTGGGACATATACTTCATTCAACATCCCCTGACCCAGTGATCCATGGACCCCCTTGCTTATAGAGAAGAAACTGGAGTGTCTGATGGAGGTCAGGACCATTAGCTGAGCTAAGCAGAATTTAGTTTTTGATCACTAGAGCTGGGTGAGATGTTGAAGCTATTACATTTTCAAGTAGAATGACTCTCACTTATCAAGTTGTGATAAATATTACCACAAAAAAGCCAAGCTGCATTGTGGGAATTTTGCTTTGGAGATAAGTGTGTGTGTGTTCATTCCATTCAGGAAATACAGTCGTAAATACTTCCTCAGTACTGCCTCTTCCTTTGAAACTTTTAAAAACAAACAAACGAAAAGACCTATTTTAACGTCCCTACATTTCTTCACAAAGTGAAGTCTACAATAAAAAGTTGGCACTTCATAAAATAAAACTGACATTTAGAAGACTGCCAATTCTAGGACTTTGAAAAGCTATAACCACATGCAGAAAGACTGGGCTGTTGAAAATATTTTACAAATTTCTGAACCTTAGAAGAGCTTTTCTCCAAGATTTATGGGAGAGCAAAACTAGATTTCCTTTCCTAACAGCCATGTTTGAATTTCTTACATTATTAAATAAGTACTCTTAAAATTGTTTGAATTCCAAAATATACTTTTGAAAATCAGTAATGGTTTTTATAAGAATAAAATTTCTGCTGTAAATACCTCTTAAAAATCCATTTCTTATGTATTTTATTCTAGATTTAATGGGTTACCATTTTAAAAGATACCAGACAAGAGGCTCTATTTTGATCATTATACTGTGTTCCTAATTTAATTTTAAATAATCTAAAACAATTCAAAAGAGTGCATTACTACCATACAAACTAGCATTTCAAACTGTGTTATAGGCCATATACACTATCAATACTTTTCAACTAAAATGTATTCCTAAGTACATAAGAAAAATACAAAATGTATTTAGGTGTTGTTATTATGCAACAATGTGCTTTTAAAAAGGAAGTGATATACCAGACCCAATACCAGACATAGAATGAAAAGGCTTGATTGCGTTTGTATTTAGTAGCAGAAAAATTATGTAACTCTAATAAATGCTTATTGATTTTTATAAGCACATGTGAATTAGGTATTGTTTCATCCACGTGACCATTTTTTAGTCTGCTTTACTCCAAGAGTAAATTGTAATTCATTAACTTGATGGCTTTCCACTAATAAATTAGTACTTAAATTTTTTTCCCATGATGAGTTACCCCTGGCAAACACTGCTATAGTCAAGAAGGATGTCTACAAACCGGAGTTCAATCTAAATATTCCTATAGCTTGAGACACATCCCATTTTGAAACATCGACATACCTGGCAGTTTTCTGTAGCCTGATGTTAATTCAGATGGTGCTATATTTTAGCTACCTTGACTTTCTGTTATTTCTTAGAAGTAAGAAGCAGGTAGATTCCCCTCCCCAGTACAGTAATAACTGTACATTTGGTGTCTTAGTGTTTACTGTAACCAACCAAGATTCCTGAGAGTAATGTGACCAGTTTTACCTTTACTCAAAGGAGGTTTACTTCAAGTGACAAATTTTACTAAAAGTTTAACTGATTTATTAAGTATGACTCTCAACATACAGTTTTTAAAAAAATACTACTTCTCTAGAGCAGGGGTTGGCAGACTTTCTATAAAGAGCCAGATAGTAAATATTTTAGACTTTGCCATATGGTCTCTGTTGCATCTGCTCAACTCTACTCTTGTAGCAGGAAAGCAATCATGGATAGTATGTGAATGAATGTGCATGGCTGTGTTCCTATAAAACTTTATTTATGGACACTGAAATTTGAATTTCATACAATTCTCATGTGTCACAAAAATAGTATTCTTCTTTTGAATTTTTCCAAATATTTAAAAACGTAAAAAACATTCTTAGCTCTCAGGCCCTACAAGAACAGGATTCTTTGGCCCATGGGCTGATTGTACTAGCCATGTGCTCGAACATATGAAAACCAAAGACAGACAAGTTATCAAGGCAGGACGAAGGTATGAAGAAATCCAGTCCTCAGGAGGCTCACCAGCCCTGATCTTGGCATCCACAGCCATCAGCAGTGAATGAAGAAGGCCAGCCAGGCTGGTGCCCACCGGATTCGGAGCAGGATTTTCTTGCTGGGCATGCTTCATCATTCAAGCCACTGCTCCCTGCTGTGGCTCCAAGAGGGACAGAAAGCCACCTTTCCATCCCTCATCTCCCCGGCTTGGAGTCCAGCCACCGAGAGTCCGGCTTCTCTGACTGCTAATGGCCCAGGAATCTAGCAGCTACGATGTGCTTTGCCTACACATCGCGGCTGGAGGCCAAAGACCGGCTCTGACGGCTCACCGCCAAGGCCTGCCGATTACGCCGGCATTTCAACTCACCAAGCATCTTATTTTGCCCGGGGAAAGAACGACTTCTACAAAACACTTTTAAGAACACTCTAGCCCATTATGGGAAATCTGGGCCTTTCCACATCAGACAGGAGGGATGAAAGAAGGGAAATTTGAAAATATTGTTTGACCACTTTAAAGTGTAGCAGCATCCGCTGAAGAAGACGGCCGACTGCCAAGGTCTCCCAGACTTCCGGGAGCTGAAATATCAAGTAACAGACGTGCACGTGACCTTTACTTTTCAAAAGGTCATTTGTACGCAAGCGCACGAGTCTCAGCAAACATTTCCCAGATCCCAGGTAAGAGAAAAGGACTGCCCGGCCAAGGCCCCACCTGGTTTTCTCGAGAAACAGGCCGCGGGCTCCCGCGGGTCCGCAGTTCACGCCGTCCCTCGGCGCCAGGCGGCGGGATGCTTCGACCGCTCCCTGAGACCCGAGGGGACGTCCGCAGTTAAAGACAAATCCCAAGGGTTTGCAGCCTCGCTCAGGAGTCAGGAGTCTTTTTCGTGGAGAAAGCCACTGCTCGGAATCTTGAGGATTTCTTTCCATTCGACGCGCGGCGAGAACTCCAGAGGCCAAAGCGACGGGAAAGAGGCCGGGAAGGTAGGGCGCTTCGCCGGGTAGGGCTCCGTGCTTGCTGGCGGGTTCTGTCTGGGGCGCGAGCTTGCGGGGAGCGGCTTCTCTCCGGGAGGATGACGCTCCGCAAAGCGTCGCGGCTGCCTGGGCTCCGCGCGCCGTCGGCCCCTTCCCGCGTCCCTGCGAGCGCTGCGGTGCCGAGGACTGCGGGCTCAGCGCGCGTCGGCAGGGCGCACGTAGCGCAGCGTGTAGTTGGCCCCCGAGTTGTTGTCCCAGTACTCGCCCTGGGCGCAGCGGTAGCAGACGGCGAAGTGGACCGCGACGTCCGGAGCGTCCGCGTCCTCCCCCTCCTTGGGTTGCAGGCCCGGGGGCAGGCACAGCACGAAGTGGAAGCGCTCGGCGCTCGGCTCCTCCTCGGCCTCCCCCGGCCCCCACGACGGCGCCTCTGGCGGCGGAGGCTTCCCTGGCTCGGGCCGCAGCTCAGCCGGCACGTCCAGGAAGGAGCGCCACTCGGTGAAGGTGTAGCGCACGGCCACGACGCGCGGCCCCGGGCAGCCCAGCACCCGGCCGGAGCCGGTCACCTCCGCGCCCCAGGGTGCCGAGCACTGCACGCGCTCCAGGCACACGCGCTGTCGCCGCAGGCGCTCGTCTGCGGCGCTCGGCCCGGGGAGCTCGAAGAGAGGCTGCAGCCGGGGAGGCGGTTCGCGGAGGGGCGCGGCCGCCGCCGCGGCCAGCAAGCCCGGGAGCTGCTCCAGGTCCTCGGCGCGCGCCGGTAGGCTGCGCAGGCGGGAGAGCACGGCGGGCGGCACCTGCGGCTCCTCGGCCACGCTGAAGTGCTTCACACTGGCCAGGCTCAGCCCCAGCGCGTCCGCGAACTGCACCCGCTTCTGGCACTTGGCGCAGCAGCCCGGACTGTGCGGCGCGTCCTCGGCCCTCTCGCCGCCCTCCGCGCCCGGCCCCGGGGCAGGCGGCCGCCGCCGCTGCAGGAACTTGGCCGCCTGCAGGATCGGGTCGGCGGGCAGAGAGAAGGAGCGCGCGCCGCAGCGGCGGCGGCGGCGGCTTTCCAGCAGCTCCTCCTGCTCCCAGGGGGCAGCCTCTTCCTGCGGGGACGGGCCCTCGGCGTCGGAGCTCGGGGCCGCCGACGTGTCGCCGCCGTCCCCGCCACCCTCAGTGCAGAGGACTCCCGGGGCGGGCGGCTCCTCGGCAGGCGGGGGGTCTTCAAAAGGCGCAGGTCCCGGCGCCTCCAAACTTAGCAGCTGCGGCCCCAGGGGTTCCATGACGCCGTCTGACCCCGAGACTTGTTCTCTGGGGACTTGATGCCTGGGGTGGTGGAAAGAGCGCGCAGCGCCCGCCCCGGCCCGAGCGGAGAAGTCGGCAGGCTCCGGGTTTCAGACGGGGTGCTCAGGCCGGAGCGGGAGGAGGATGCAGGCCGGGCCGAGGCCGGACGCGGCCGCTCGGTGATGCGCCTGCCCGCGGCGCAGGAGGGCCCGGCGCCCGGAGGCGCGGCCGCTGGGCCCGGGCGGGCGGGGTCCGAGGGCTCCGCGGAGAGGAGGGACGGCGCGGAAGTCGCGGCTCCCTTTCACCCCCTCCCGCCCAGCGGGCCCACGCCCGCCCTGCCTCCGGAGCTCCGGGGTGAACTCGCGCTCAGCTTCCGTCGTCCTCCAGTCCGCAAAGTTGGCCCCGCGGGTCCCGACGGGCCTGCTCTCTGGAGGGTCGCAGAGGGTCTCCTCCCGGCGGTCGCATCGGCCCAGGAGGTCCCCGGGGCAGACGCACAACTGCGGAAAACTCGCCTGCGGGGACGGTCTCTTCCTTCCTCCCCAAGTTCTGGGCTCTCGGAAGCGGGCCCGGCCCGGCCCGGCGCGGGGGGCACCCCGACCAGTTGTGGGGCGGAGGCGGTGCGGGGACGCGCGGGGCCGGGGCCGGGGGGGGAGGGGTGCCGCCGCCAGCCGAAAGCGACCGGAGGCCATTCGCGCGGGGCCCGGGGGCACGTCCCCGCTCCTCCCCTCGTCCCGCCCGCCGCGCTCCGAGCTCGGGCCCGAGCAGAGGGGCCCGCCGCTCGCCGCCGGCCTTCCAGGGACGCGAACCCGGGGTGGGGGAGGAGACTGCCCGAAGTGTTTTCTCACTGTTGGTTTTGCTTTGCTTCGTTTCTAGGACTGACTCCACCTGCCGCTAAGTAGGGGCTTCTCAAGCTCTGGCGCGCGTCAGCGTCATCAGGCGGGGGTGTGCGAGCTCACGGCTGGGCCCTACCCTAGGGCTTCGGAGTCAATAGGCCCGGGATGGGCCCCAAAATATTTCTAGCAAGAACGTCCCCTTGCTGGGATCTTTCGGGCCCGCCCGTGCCCGGTGTGGAATGCCGTGACGGCATCTCAACTTGGGGACTTACAAGAGGCCCCAGATACACCTGGCTTGTCTGCCTGTTGGAACAACATCAAGATTTGGGGAAGAAGATGGCAACTCCCTGGCGGTCCAGTGGTTAGGACTCCGCGCTCTCCCTGCGGAGGTAAGCCGGGAGGTGTGGGGGGAAAAAAAAGATTTGGGAAAGAAGATCACTGTTTTTACATTAACGTAAACATTGACGTATTATGGAGTGAAGTACAAAATTTGCCAACTATCTTAAGGATGAAATAGGACTTCACAGAGACTGTGAGGTTGTGGTGAGCCTCTTGGGCTCCGACCTCATTGCGGCTGGAGCTGCTCCAGGGCGGGGACAGGAGGGAGCCGAACTTACTTAAGGAGGCCCCGCTCTCAGGGCCCTCGGGCCGTGGTCGCAGCCCTGTCCCACTCTTGTTTGGTGGGAACGTCGGAGGTCCCACCCTCGGGGCCCTCTCCATATATCTATCGGAGGAGACCAAGGTTAACCAGAAAGCCACACGGGTACAGAGAGGGTCAGCCCCTGCAGCAGTTGCTAAGAAGGTGGGATCCGACCTGGTCAGGGAGGCCAGGGAGCCTCTGTGAGGGAGGAGACTGGGGGCAGCAGCAAGGCTGCAGGGGGCACCTTTCAGCCCTACAGAGGCCCTGGGGGAAAGGGAGGGGAATGCGCAAGAGTGGCCGCAGGCGGCGCCTCCTTCCAAGATCCTTAAGGCAGCCTCTGACTATTGTAGCCGGCCTGGGGCTGGTACCCACCTTGCTCGCAGGTGTCCCACCCCTCCCCCACGCGGCCGGCCCCCTCCTCCAGAAGAGCTCCTGTCTCATCCGACCCTAGGAGGGGTTCAGGAATGAGCAAGTGACCCAGCCAGTAAGACGGGGAGAGGGGGGGACGTCCAAGGGGAAGCTTCCATCCTTTGCCAAGAGGGGGTGCGACGGTGCTATAGCGCCCACGACAGTCGAGGCCACCTTGCCAACCGTCAGAGGTGATGCGATTCCTGAGCGTGGGAAACACAGGGTCCTTGAGGCGCTCGGGTTTCTCAGTGTGAACGCTACTGGCATTGTGAGCAGGACAGTTCTTTGTTGTGACCGTCCACTGCAAACAGTCTGAGCCCAAACATCCATGAGCCCTACCCTCAGAACGCCACCAGTAGCCCCAGGAATCACGACAACGGAGAAATCCGTACCCCTGTTTGCAAACACGCCAGCTTGGGGGGTGGCCCGGCCCCTCCGTCACTGAGAACCAAGGAGCTTGGTCTTTGGACCTCCCACCATGTGAGGTTTTATAAATAAATACAACCTTCTGGTTCAGTCAGCGTGACTGGGCTTTCTGCTGCTTGCAGACCAGTGTCCTAACAGGAAGGCATTATTATCATAATTTTGAAAGAAAGAGTAAATGGAGCCTCACAGAGGTCAAGGGATGTGCTCTCAACTCACAGGGGATAGAGTGGGATCTGGCTCCAGGTGTAACGCCAGAGCTTGGCTGTTTCCTCCCTGTCTGCTTGCCCTCCAGCCACGTGGAAGTTTCTTTGAACTTTCCTGTTCTGAGTTTTCTCCTTCCCACCAACTTCCCCCAAAAGAACAAAACTGGTTGATTTGTTTGGTTGGGGGGAAAAAGAATGAACGAGCAAAAAAACAAAGGATATTTATGTGGACAAAAACTGATATATACAGAACACATCTCTGTGTATGCCTGGCGTATCTCTGGAAAGATCTTGTCGACAGAGGAATGGCTCTGGGGAGCCGTACCAAGGGACTGGGGGCGAGAGGTGGGAGGGAAACTCTCTTTTCATGGAATTCTTTGTCTCGTGCAGATGTCTTGTGCTCAGCCCTGATGGAGGAATCGTAGCCTGCTGTGACACCACTGTGTACATCTGCTACGTATGCTCCAGACCCCTCACCCGACATCATGTGACTCCATCTGCTTTCACATCCTCCTGTCTAGTCCCCTTCAGATGACATTTTCTGCACAGCTCCCCTAGGAACCCCCTGGGCTGATGTGAGCCGAGGCAGCAGGGCCCCAGGCCTGCCTGAGGCAGGGCAATTCTGCCTGGTTTACACACTGGGCTTTGCCAAGCTTTGGTTTGAGCAAAGCATTCCACAGCAGAACCACAATGTCACCATCACCATCCTCACCATCATATTAAAACCAGCACTCTAGAGGACGCTCTTCCCTTGAAAGTACCAGTGCTCTCCTCGTTGCCTGGAGTGTCCTGCCCCCCACCTCCACTTATTGAACTTGCCTGGTCTTTAAGGCAATTTCCAAATGTTTGCCTCCTTTGGGACGTTTTTCTGGAGCAGCCCAGTTAGTAATGATGACTTCTGCTCAGAGGCAGATTTATGATGAAGCTACGGAAGCTTAAGTGTTCTCGGGCCCCTTCTGATGTGTTCACGTAGTCATGCAATGAAATAAAATACATATTTTATGGCAAGATAAGAAAAGTTTAAACATGCATTTTTTTCTCTGCTCATGTGGGCCTCCTCGCTACCCCTTAGAGTGTATTTTGCCCCTGCGGTAACCAGACCTCCTTAGGAGATACCATGCCTCTCAATCTTACAGAGTCAGGATGACCCACTACTTGCTTTGTATATGCAGACCAGGATTGTATAAACTGTAAATAATACATCACTTGACGTATAACCGTTTGTCTCAAAAACTTATAGGACTGTGCTTTGACAGTCCTCAGAGCTTTCTGAAAGACTGTCTCCCCAATTAAAATCGTCAGGCTGGCTTGAATAAAATTTTCCATTTCTTTATTAGATCAACTAACCGTTTTTTTCCTCAACATAGTTTTTTTCATCGACAATACCATCTTAACAAACAACCATATATATGTAGAGAAGAGACAAGACAAGGAAAGGGGGTTTATAGTTTTAGGAGTGGCAAACCCAGGAAGATAAATATATGAGAGAAACTCATGGAGGATAAGGGTCGTCTAGTAAGGTTTGTTGTGTAGATTCGTCTGGTGCTGTCTCTGGGCTGATAAGAGCCTGGAATCAATGAGTCTATGAGTTCTCTTCCTCCTGGTATGAGGGAGGGAGACAGCTTCGCAAATGGAAATTACATCCAGCTTTTAGCCAGATTCGGGGAGGGCAGAGAGGGGTTTTTTTCTTGATTTTCTCAACGTTGTGTCTTGATTTTCTTCAGCTCAAAATAATCCTTATGCCAAAGCGGTGGCCTGTTCTGATGCCCTCCAGTGTTTGGTGTGATACCTTGTCCTTTAGCATGGGCAGGGCCTAGAGATGCCTTCCTACTCAACAGTGATGGGGTGTCACTTCTGTGATTAGGTCTCTCGCTGGCACTGAAGAAGCCAGCTGCCGTGTTGTGAGATGCTCTGGGGAGGCTCGTGGGGAAAGGAACATTTTGATGGTTATCATGTGAAATAGAATTGATCAGAGCCCTGGGGACTTCCCTGGCGGTCCAGTGGTTGAGACTTCGACTTCTAATACAGGGGGTGCGGGTTCAATCCCTGGTCGGGGAGCTAAGATCCCAGACGCCTCGCAGCCATAAAACTAAAACATAGAACAGAAGCAATAGGGGCTTCCCTGGTGGCGCAGTGGTTGGGAGTCCGCCTGCCGATGCAGGGGACGCGGGTTCGTGCCCCGGTCCGGGAAGATCCCACATACCGCGGAGCGGCTGGGCCCGTGAGCCACGGCCGCTGAGCCCGCGCGTCCGGAGCCTGTGCTCCGCAATGGGAGAGGCCACAGCAGTGAGAGGCCCGCATACCGCAAAAAAAAAAAAAAAAAAGCAAAACAGAAGCAATATTGTAACAAATTCAATAAAAACTTTAAAAATGGTCCACATCCAAAAAAAATCTAAAAAAAATTAAAAAGTTGATCAGAGTCCTGTGTTCGGGGGCACAAACCTATAATACAACTTTTACAGCTGATATATGAAGGAAACTTGAAGGGGATTTTCCAAAATGTTCCTACAAAAATATAGGGGGAAAACATATGATAGAAGCATTTTAGGCAGTTAAAAAATTATGTTTTCTGGATTTTGTGATGTTTGTGGTATAGGTTAGGTTTTTAATAATTTATACTTCGTTGTTACTTATTTCCTCATTCTAAATATTCATACTTACCTAATTTTTACTTGTGATTTTGTAATCTTAAAGAAGCCTCCCTTCTCCCCCATCCACAATTATATATTCCAGCCTCCATATAACCGGGATCTGCCCTTTTTTTTTTTTTCCTAGTTCTGTTTTTATTTAAAATTTCAGGGACTTCCCTGGCGGTCCAGTGGTTAGAGCTCCACACTCTCACTGCCGAGGGCCCGGGGTTCAATCCCTGAGCAGGGAACTAAGATTCCACAAGACACACGGCGCAGCCAAGAAAACAAAAATACAATTTAGATGTTTTGTTTCTCATGGATTTTTTTGCACTAATTTGGATTTTTTAAATATTGAATTAAAATATTATTTATCTTGATTGCTGAGGTTTTGGGGCCCTGAAATTTTGTGCCCAAAGCAGGTGCCCATCTTGCCTCACCTGAGTCCTGGCCCTGTTTCTTGGAGGTAGGTGAAGCAAAAGCTGAGATATGTTTTCTTCCTCAGCAGCCCGTCCTGACTCCTTGGGTTAAGGTTTTAGTTTTGTTTTGGCCACACTGCGTGGCTTGCAGGATCTCAGTTCCCCGAGGAGGGATTGAACCTGGGCCACAGCAGTGATAGCACTGAATCCTAACCATTAGACCACCAGGGAACTCCCGGCTTAAGGTTTAATTTAATGTGGTCCTGAAAAAAAAATTTTTTTAAGTATATATAGCATATGCCTGTACATGCACAGAGTATATTTGAAAAGTTATTTTAATTAATTAAATAATTTTTGGCTGTTGTGTCTTCGTTGCTGCGCGCAGGCTTTCTCAAGTTGCGGCGAGCGGGGGCTACTCTTCGTTGCTCTGCGCGGGCTTCTCATTGCGGTGGCTTCACTTGTTGCAGAGCACGGGCTCTAGGCGCAGGGGCTTCAGCTGTTGTGGCTCGCGGGCTCTAGAGTGCAGGCTCAGTAATTGTGGCGCACGGGCTCTAGAGCACAGGCTCAGTAGTTGCAGCGCACGGGCTTAGTTGCTCCGTGGCATGTGGGATCTTCCCGGACCAGGGCTCGAACCCGTGTCCCCTGCATTGGTAGGCGGATTCTCAACCACTGCACCACCAGGGAAGCCCTGAAAAGTTATTTTAATAACAGTAATACAGCGTGCTTTGTGGGAGGGCAAAGGAAATGACAGGGAGGAAGCTTGCTTTGGAGACTTGCCTTAGAACGTGTATTTTTAAATTTTTAAGGGAAAAATTTCTTAAGATAAATATTTCTTTTCTTATTACAAAAGCAGTACTTATTCACTATGGGAAAATTAGGCAATACAGATAAAGTAGGAAACAGAAAGCATAACCATTCATAATCCCATCACTCAACAATAATCCTGTTAGTTAATATCTTTTCCTATCTGCCCCGTTTGCTTCTGCAAACCCATAGCATCATTGCCTGCTTCGCTGGGATGCTTCTTACCACTTACTGCTTTGGTTGGTTCTGACTTGTTTCCAAATTTTATCTCCAATTAGCACATCTTTGCTTGCAGAACAGGGACTGTGTCTAACTGGTCTTTGTTACTTTCCAGAGTGTAGAATGGGATGCTTGGTCGGACCTAAAGACCCAAGAGACAGAATAGCTGAGTTTAAACCTCAGCACCATCATTTCTGCAAGTTATGTGACCTCTCTGAGCTGCAGTCTCCTCATCTGTAAAATGGGACCAGGTGACTGCCCGTGCAGAGGAAAGAGGAAGAACCCTTGCAGAATGCTTTGCACAGAGCCCACCATGCGATGCACAGTAATTGTCTTCCGTTATTACCTGCTAGCACAACGTCTTCATTCATTAATTCACCATGTATTTATTGCACGCCTGCTCTGTGCCACACACTTCTCGGTGCCGGGGACACAATGGTCAACAAAATGCGAGGCTCTGCCTCCCGTGAGCTCACATTTTATAAATTTATTTATTTTATTTATTTATTTTTGGCTGCGCTGGGTCATTGTTGGTGCACGCGGGCTTTTCTCTAGTTGCTGAGAGCTGGAACTACTCTTTGTTGCGGTGCGCAGGCTTCTCATTGTGGTGGCTTCTCTTGTTGTGGAGCATGGTCTCTAGGTGCGCGGGCTTCAGTAGTTGTGGCGCATGGGCTTGGTAGTTGTGGCTCGCGGCCTCTAGAGCACAGGCGCAGTAGTTGTGACACGTGGACTTAGTTGCTCCGTGGCATGTGGGATCTCCCCGGACCAGGGCTCGAACCCGTGTCCCCTGCATTGGCAGGCGAATTCTTAACCACTGCACCACCAGGCAAGTCCCATCACATTTTAATGTTGGGATCGGAGACAAACAACACACAAGTACTTGAAATATACATCATCCCTGATAATGATACCTGCTATGCAATATAAATCTTTGCATGTAGTAGTTACTCATTAGACATGTCGGTTGAGTTGATTTCTTTTCCCTACCCTCCCGTCCCACATCTTCTCTCGGTCCCGAGATCCCGTTTCCAATGTGGTTACATAACGTGAGGCCTAAACTCTCGAGACGGACAGTTGCAGACATGGCCCTGGGCGTATGCCTGGAAAGGGCTGCAGCACCCAAGAACGAAGCCCAGAGGTCACACGACACCCGTACCTGTGACATCGGGAGACGGCAGCAGGTGTCGTGACGTGCATTTTCCTCTGGGTGATCACACTGTTGTGGTCCTAAGTTTGCAGTCCTCGGCGATCGATGGTCATTGTTCTGTGAAGCCAGGGCAGTAAACGGCGGACTGCGCACCGTGCAGGGTGAGAGGCCGGGAGGCGCACCGTGCAGGGTGA
>NW_021703780.1:4100569-4330844 GCF_005190385.1 Monodon monoceros | reverse complement strand
CGGGAGGCGCTGGCTGGACAGCGTGCATGACCCTGTGTGCCTGTCTCCAGGCGTGTCGCCTGGCCTCGTGTTTCTGCTGCAGGAACCGCCACATGTTTACCTTTCCTCTGCTCCCTCCTGACCCTGGCGTCCAGGAGTCCAGCTTGGACCTCCCACTGTGTCAGGGCCAACAAGACAACACCACTGTAGGGCAAACACCTGCTTGTCAATAGCAGAAGACCGAAGGCCCAGGGTCAAAATGTACGCACCCAAGCCTAAAGCAGATCGGAGTGTGGAGACCTGGGATCCTTTTCAAAGGGAAATATAAAACCTAGGGTGTATCCTTACACTGTGACAATGTCGGGTTCTTGGATTAAATGTGTGAAAGTTAGATTATTCCTGCCATATGCCCATAACCAAGCATTAACATATTCCCATAAATTTTAAACCTTCATACTATATATTAATATTTAATAATTATTGATTCCATTATTATGATGGTTGAAATTCCTCAGCCGTCATAATGGACCTTGGGGAATTGGAACAATAATAAAGGAGAGGTAACTGCACTGGAGCCCAAGGTAGAGGGGTGAGTCCCCCAAACCACTGAACGAAGACAAGTAGGTGTGTCATCCAGAGTGAGAGAACTTGGAGCTCGACAGCTAGAGCCCCTGGGTCTCCCCCATGGACCTCTTTGGTCCCAAGGTTGGGACAGAGGGTGGACAGAGGAGGTGGTGGGGAGACTGGGGAGGCCTTGAGCCCCCGCTTTAGGTTCAAGCATGTGCCAGGCTCTCAGTTGCTGGCGGGCTGGGCAGCAGTGTCACTGCGCATCCGGAGCAGGGCATGTGATGTCAAAATATTTTGGTAGCAATATTAAGACATTACTTGCCTTTTGCACTTTGCAGACATCTGCACTGCGCAAAAGCAGTGGTGGGTAAAACCGTGCCAGCATCCTTTAAGAATATCCTAGATAAACCAGTAAAAATCATAAATTTTATTAAATCTCAACACTAGTACCTGACTTTCAATATTCTATGTGACGAAATGGGAAATACGCACAGAGCACTTCTACTACTGACGTGATGACTGCCCAGAGGAAGAGCACTTGGGAAATTGTTATGAGTTGAACCAGCTGCTTTTTTTCATGAAACACCATTTTTTCTTAAAAGAATGACGGAAAAACCACGGACATTCACATTTGGGCACGTAGAAGACATTTTCTCAAAAATCACTGAAGCGAGTCTCTGACTTCAAGGAAAACAACAGAAAGAATGTGTTGCCAATTCTGAAATGTGAACTTTGAAGGAAAAATTGTAATTTGAAATACTTGCATCTAGCACGGGATTGACAGCTTCCCAGCACTTGCAGGCTTCTCTGATGAGATCAGCAGTGAAAAAAATGTGATTTTTAAAAATTTATTTATTTTATTTATTCATTTTTGGCTGTATTGGGTCCTCGTTGCTGCACACGGGCTTTCTCTAGCTGCGGCGAGCGGGGGCTACTCTTCATTGCGGTGCACGGGCTTCTTATAGCAGCGGCTTCTCTTGTTGTGGAGCACGGGCTGTAGGCACGCGGGCTTCAGTAGTTGTGGCATGCGGGCTCGGTAGTTGTGGCTCACGGGCTCTAGGGCTCAGGCTCAGTTGTTGTGGCACACGGGCTTAATTGCTCCGCGGCATGTGGGATCTTCCTGGACCAGGGCTTGAACCCGTGTCCCCTGCATTGGCAGGCGGATTCTTAACCACTGCGCCACCAGGGAAGCCCACAAATGTGATTTTTGATAGTGGCTGATGAAAGGTGGTGATGTTTGGAAAATCTGCATTTCTCAGTAAATCAGTATTTTCCAAACAGCCAACGTATGATGTTACAGAACGGTGTGTGGGCCACTGTATATAAAATAGATGAACAACAAGGATCTACTGTAGAGCACAGGGAACTATATTCAATATCTTGTAATAACCTATACTGGAAAAGAATCTGAAAAAGGGGATATATATATATATATATATATATATATATGTCACTCTGCTGTAACCTTGAAACTAACACAGCATTGTAAATTAACTATACTTCAATTTTTAAAATGGTGAAAAAATGTTTTTTTAATTATCGTTATAGGGCATCTCTGTGCTGGAGATCAACGAGAGGAATAAACTTAAGGTCTTCTCAGGGCTTTTCTGAGCCTGCACCCTTCCTAAGGTATGTGCTGGGACTTTCTAGATTGCTCTGTATATGTGGTTTCTTTCGAACGTTTTAGTCCTTTAATGTCTGACTCCCAAAGGGGAAAAAAACCAGAATGTAAAAACAAGCACCAGTTCTTTAAACTCTCTGGAAGTTGTTTCAGCCGGAGGCTGCAGGGTTTGTAGCAACAACAGTGAAGGCTGCAGCAATGCTGCCCATCTCTGTGTCTGCACCTCTGTGATCAGAGCAGCAATCCGTGACCATAGCACAGATCCCTGTTATTAGAGCACAGGGTCCTTCTTGCCTACCCCAGCTCCTGCAAGCTGCATGCAACCTGTTCTCAGAAATTGTGCTCAGCTGCATGCCGGGTTACGGGGGGTGGGGGCTGGAGGATGCGGAGTGCTACTGTGATAAGAGCTGAAATTGACCAAACTTAACAACTATGAGAAGTGGTCACAGAGTGTGGTTTTCAACCATCAGTTTTTTTCCTTTTTAATTTTATTACTATTTTTTTGTTTAAGAATTTTTTATTGAGGTAGCAATGGTTTATAACATTATATAGATGTGTCGAAATTTCTTTGTTTAAAAAAATGGTGATAAAATAAAACACATTAAATTTACCATCCTAACCTTTTTAAAGCGTGCGCTTCAGTGGCGTTAAGTACATTCACACTGTTGTGCGACCGTCACCACTAGAACTCTTCATCTTCCCAAACTGAAACTCTTCACTCACTAAACAATAATTCCTCATTCCCCCTGCAACCCAGCCGCTGACAACCACCATTCTCCTTTCTGCATCTGTGAATTTGATGACTCTGTGTACTTCCTGTGAGTGGACTCATATTATGACTGGCTTATTTCACTCAGCATAATATCTTCAAGGTTCATCCCTGCTGTAACTCGTGTCAGAATTTCCTTCCTTGGGCTTCCCTGGTGGCGCAGTGCTTAAGAATCCGCCTGCTAATGCAGGGGACACGGGTTGAAGCCCTGGTCGGGGAAGATCCCACATGCCGTACAGCAACTAAGCCCGTGTGCCACAACTACTGAACCTGCGCTCTAGAGCCCGCGAGCCACAACTACTGAGCCTGCGTGCTGCAACGACTGAAGCCCACGCGCCTAGAGCCCGTGTTCTGCATGCAAGAGAAGCCACTGCAATGAGAAGCCCACGCACAGCAACAAAGAGCAGCCCCCGCTCGCCGCAGCTAGAGAAAAGCCTGCACGCAGCAATGAAGACCCAACGCAGCCAAAAATAAAATAAGTTAAAAGAAGAAAAGAATTTCCTTCCTTTTAAAGGCTGAATAATATTCCATCGTGTGTTTATGCCAAAGTTTGTATATCCATTCATCCACTGATGGACACTAGGGCTGCTTCCACCTTTTGGCTACTGTGAATAACGCTGCTGTGAACATGGGTGTGCAGATCTCTCTCTGAGATCCTGTTTTTGATCCAAGCTACAGAATTCTGAGGTGCTTCATCACATAGCAATAGACAACCAGCACGTTGAGCTGTGATTAGACCTCACCAGCTGAAATGGTGGGAGGATGATGGTTGCTGAAGCAGAGAAGCGCATTTTCTGTGTCAGAGCATGGGGTCCAGCTTTAGAGACTGGTCGCTGACTTGGTGCCACCAGGACCTCCACTTAGGCGGTGGAAGCTCTCACTTCCCTGGCTGTTCGGTAGAGAGGATAAAGCAGGTTACCGAACAGCAGCAGTTTATAAAAGGATTCATGACTGTCGTCAATAAGGAGGAGAGACTACTCTGTCTGTATTCAGGCTGGACCGGCTGCTAACATGTCCCCTCCACCAGGACGATAGTAGAGCCAAGTCTGGAAAATCAGAGGTGATTTGGTCAGGCCAGTGCTGGAGAGTTGAGAACCAAGAATTAAATCAATCTTGGATTTCTCTCTTCTTTTTGTGTGTGGGGAGGGGGGCGGGGGGGGGCGGCCAAGGGGCTGCGCTGCACGGCTTGCGGGATCTCAGTTCCCAGACCAAGGATTGAACTTGGGTCATGGCGGTGAAAGCCTGGAATCCTAACCACTAGGCCACCCTGGAACTCCCTCAGCCTTGGATTTCATCACAGACCTGATGGGATGGACTGTCACTGTCAAAGTTCACCAAGGCTGACAAAGGAAAGGAAGGAACCACGGCCACCTTCCTGGAGCAGGTCCAGTGGAGGTCAGCTCCAGGCAGCAGGGTGCACCTGGGGATCCTGCTCTGAGGAGGTGAGCCTCACCCTCTTGACGTTGGTAGTGGGGAACGACAGGTTCCCCAGCTGTTTTTTAAAATAGTGTATTAGGGCTTCCCTGGTGGCGCAGTGGTTGAGAGTCCGCCTGCCGATGCAGGGGACACAGGTTCGTGCCCCGTTCCGGGAAGATCCCACATGCCGCGGAGCGGCTGGGCCCGTGAGCCATGGCCACTGAGCCTGCGCGTCCGGAGCCTGTGCTCCGCAACGGGAGAGGCCGCAGCAGTGAGAGGCCCGCATACCGCAAAAATAAAAAAATAAAAAAATAAATAGTGTATTAATAGAAAATTTGGGTTATACTAAGGCCAACAGATCAGGAGACAATGGCTATTGAAAAGATGTTTTATAATCACAGCTCCTGAGAGGAGGGCACGTGCCATGCCATGGGGGGGTGGGGCACACAGGGAAGCACCAGGGTTGGTCAGGAGGCAAGCCTCTATTGTGGTTTCCATGACAACAAGCCAGGGACACTTCCCGCCTCCTCAGACCTTCAGGGTTTGGAGCTGCCCCCATGTTGGCTCTGGTTGTAGCCACCTGGGTTGTTTCGTGGCCAAAGGCCCCTGTGAAAGAAATAACAAAATGAGTGAACTTTCCTTCCTCTTGCTGGACACAGTGACCCAGAGGAGGGGGGAATTAAGTCCTTAAACCAGCGTCATTGCTCCTGGTTTGCAAAGAGAAATGCTGGGAATCCCCAGGGAGTGTCTTCAGCAGGCTGGTTGGGGAGGAGTGTATCCTGATCCACGGGAGGGGGGAAGGACGGAGCGGGGCTGAGGGCTGAGGCAGCACCTCTGGGAAGCACGGTAGTACACTTTCCTTCCCAGCAGAGGCCCACAAAGATGAGGCAAGGGAAAAGCACAGTCGTCTGTGTTCACCTCTGGACCTTTCCTCCGGCTCCTGTCACCTCCCACCTCCTGGTTAGATCAGTTCCTGGTCCCTAGGGTCAACTCTGCGCAGAATCCAGGTGCTAAGACAAGAACGTTAGAAACTTACAGAATCCAGAAAGGCTGAGTTGATGGAGTAAACAGACAGAGAGGAGAGGAGGTGGGGCGGGCGGACCCTGTGGACTGGCTATCAGGTGGTTGAGCAAAGCAGAGGTAAGGTCTCCGGGGGCTGTGATGAAGGCTGTGGGGTTGAGGGGCAAGAGGGAGATGAAGAAATATAACTTCCTGGGACTTCCCGGCGGTCCAGTGGTTAGGACTCCGTGCTCCCACGGCAGGGGGCACGGGTTCCATCCCTGGTCCGGGAAGTAAGATCCCGCGTGCAGGCACGACCGGAAAAAAAAAAAGAAATATAATCTTTTATAGATGTCTTCCTGGGTTTTAAGAAAAAAGAATGTTTCCTCTTTAAATTTCTCTCCAGATTTGCACGGCTTTCAGTCCTACTTCTATGTCAGGCTGTTATTTCCTGGAAGGTGACGCCGTGCCGGGACTGGGCCACGTTGAGGTCCCACGTTTATATGGGTTGCCTTGAATTGAGATGTGTGTTTTCATCAGCTACATCCAGGGATGACTTTGCCTCTGTCCGATTTTTATAGAAAAGCAGAAAAAGCATCCCTGGCTTTCATGTTTTGGGGGAGAGAGAAGCCTGGGTGTGGCCCCTAAGGCCCACAGATGCTCTGATTTCATCTCCCTTCCCAAGCGCCCTATTCTGATCTCAGGCTCGGAGGTAAAGTGGGTCTGTTTTCTGAGGGAGCGTCTACGCAATGCCAAACAAACTGGAGGAAAAGTAAACAGTTAACAGACAGCGGTTTGGTCTCCGGATTGCAGGCCAGGCAGAAGGGGTGGTTCGGCTCGCGGTCTATGCTTTATTTCACAGTTTTCCCTCCCCTCAACGGTCTTATCCGAGTGACTGTTACAGGTTTAAGCGGGGGACAGGGCTCTGCAACTTTTCTCAGCCAGAGAGGTCTGGGCTTCTTTGTTTTGGAAAGCAGTAATGTCACGCCCAGTGTCACTTACTTCTGGCAAGTGGGACAGCTGATGGATGACTTCAGGACGGGGACCTGAAGCAGGAGAGCGCGAATGGGAAGAAAAACGTGCTGCCGGCGGGCTGCCGCTCTCTGGCGCCTCGGATGGAAAACCTCTGTGGCAAGAGACACCCCCAACCTCCGCCCCCTGCGGCAGTGTAAAGTCCAGAGTAGTGGCTTGCTACTTGTTATTTTTAACTCTGAGGGGACGATTAGGGCCTTGCGAGCTTGTCCCCAGAGGCCCCGGTCCGAGCTGCTGACTCAGAAGACAGACACGCTCCCTCCCGGGAGCAGTAACAGGGCTCCTTAATTGGTTTGAAAAATGGCAGCTGGATCCCAACAGCTGCTGCTCTCTGGCTGCGGCGGGGGCGGGAGGAGGACGCCAGCCCCGCTGCAGCCTGCAGAGCCCCGCCTCGGCTTTACCCTCACGCACCGCCTTTCCGTTCCTTCTCCGTGTCGTTCATGCCTGGCGCCCCTCCCGCAACGCGCTTGCCGAGCCTGGTCACGTGACCAGGCCTCTGCTCATCCTCTGCGCTGACGTTGCTGGAGGCAGCGCTTCCTGCCTGTGCTGCGGGGCTGGAAAGTCTTTAGGGAGAGGTTCCTCTTCTGTCCCTCTGGCCCCAGGCAGCCCTCGTCTGCTCGTACCTCGGATGGAAAACTTGCGTCTTATTTTCTCTCGAGCATTTGTCCGTCTGTCCTTAACTGCTCCCTTTGCTGCCTCTGAGTTCCAAAGTGTGCTGACTGTCCGGCAGGGCTCCAGGCGTCCTTCTCGGGAAGCAGGGACGCTGGAACACACCGGCCCCCCACGGGTGAGAGCAGGTTCCCCACTCTGGCTGGGAGGAGAGCTGAGTTTTCTTTTGCCTTGGTTTCCTCATCTGTCAATGAAGAGGGTTGGGTTCAATCAATTTGTTCTCAAATTCCTTTTTTCTTTCAGCGGTTTTATTCAAACAAAAACTAGCAGGAAACACATCCTGCAGAGCCCTGTCCACTCAGCTTCACGTCCTCTGTCCCCGGCTGACCCCTCTCCCCTGGGGCTCCGCAGAGCACAGCTCGGAGATCACCAGACTGGACTCTTCCCCAAGGCTCCTTTCAGCTCTAACAGGCTGGGATCTTGGGGCTGGAGTTTTCAGGCAGGACCCCAGGAGAGGAGAGGGGTCTGCAGTGGGGCAGCCTGGCCCCTCCCATCTAAGTGCTCGGGGACAAGAAAGCCCCGATGACAACTGCTCGTGCTAGTGGCCCCGCAGCCTCTAGCCTCACGGTACCTAAAATCCAGTTGGGGAAACGGATGGGCATTTGCAAGCACCCTGGCCCACCCTGGCCCACCCTGGGCGGTTGAAGAGGTAGGCCACGTGGAGGTTTTTGCACTTTTTTTTCAGTACAGTGGAAAGTTGTTGAAAGGTTTTAAATACAGGCTCAGCAAGATCCGATTTACACACTTAAAAGATTTACATGGTTTAAAAACTCTAGTATTAGGTTGGAAAGTGGATTGCGAGGATAAGCCTGATAGCAGGAAAGACTGCAAACGTATTAGTTTATTCATTAGTCTTACTGAGAGATGACAGGATACCCAGGAGAAGGGAGCCTCATGTCTACACAAAAGCCTGCACAGCAGTGTTCAAGCAGCGCTATTCATAGTAGCCAAAAAGTAGAAACAACCCTAATGGCCACCAGCTGCCCAATGGATAAACAAAATATGGGGTATCCATACGGTAAAAATTAATGAATGGAAACCTCAGTTAAATAGAGTCGGGAGACCATCAGGGAGAGGTCTCACCCCTGCGTGGACAGCAGAGCCCAAGGGGGAAAGAAGAAAGATTCCCCTTCTTTCTGGCCAAGACTCAGCCAATAAGAAACAGGGGCTCTGTTTACTAAGCCCGCCCACCATCCTCTACCCTCTATAAAGGCGGCTCCTTCCCTCGCCTCACAGGGGTTTGTACGTGGCCGCCAGGGTTGAAACCTCGAGTTGCAACTCTCTGCTGATCCCGAATAAACCCGTCTTTGCTGGCGGTCTTTTCACTTTAGGTCAACATTTTGGTGACCCATCCAGGAACCAGAGAAGACCCCTGACAGCTCCTGGGCTGCTGAGCAAACAGGTGCGGCACCCACCTTGAGCTCATTGTCACTGCTTTTCTCACCGACCCTGGATTTTGAAGGTACATCTTTCTCCTGGGTCCCAGCTTCTTTGCGTTTGGAAGCTCTCCAGGTTTTATTCAGGATGGATGTTAAAGTCTGGTCCTTTCTGGTCAAGGCCTTGTTCTGTGTGCAAGTACTCATTTGGCACTTACTGTTCCAACTGGCATAGGCTTGCCTTTTGGGTGGATCCATGGAACGCGGTCTGTTCTAGGGAGCCAGGTTGAGGAGCCTTTGCCCAGGCTCCTCTGGGACCAGACTGTCCCCTTAGAACTGGCTGGTGTTAGGCCTGTGGGCTGTTTGAGCTGTTTTGGCTGTTTGAAAATTAGTCTTGGGAGTTCCCTGGTGGTCTAGGGGTTAGGATTTGGCGCTCTCACTGCCGAGAGCCCGGGTTCAACCCCTGGTCGGGGAACTGAGATCCCGCGAGCCACGCGGCCAAAAAATAAAAAAGTCACTTACTCCTGCCAAACAAACAAAAAATTACCTCTGAGAAACGGGATCCCAGTTATTCAAATATTTTGAGGGTGCTCCTCTGCGCTACGAACAGCCTCCTGATATCTGTCTGATGTTATGTTTTAAAATCGCGGTCCTTCCTCATTCACTTTTCTAACTAAATGGACTCACCTGACCAAAGGCAATTTAGAATCTCAGCAGCCATTATGCGGAACTTTTGAAATCCCCGAACTTTCTTTTCTTAAAACTGAATTGGACAACCACAGTTTTCAAATTTCCAGAACTGAATGGAACACCTACTTCTGTTGGCATTTTGAGGCTTCCAAATGTAATTAGGAGCCTAAAGTTGCCTCTCTGCAAAATAAGATGTTAAGATTAACTGAGGCCAACAGACAATTAAAGATAAAGTGGTTCCTGAAGCTCAGGCTCTTCCTGGGCTTCTTTGCCTCAGGCGCGGCCCCCCAGCACCGTCTTCCTTCTGCCCTTCTCTGCCGCCTGCCCCTCCTCTACACCCTCAGCTCCCCCCGGACTAATTCCCTTGCCCAACTTCCCTTTTTCTCTGAAATTCTTTCCACTCCCTTTTCCTCTAAACTGGTCAGAACCTGTCCCTTTAAAATTCAGCCTTTTGAGAATTCAGAGGCTAAACCTTTAATTTCTTTTTTTTTTCTCGCAATAAAGCAGGATTTTTAATACTCATTTTACTGGTGAAGAAACTTAGGCACAGAGAATATTAAAGGTTTTTTTGCCCATACTCAAATAACAGGAACTCTTCGGAGTTACTGCATGAGTGTGAATGCGTGTACACTAAACTGTAATGAATTACAGAAAGAGTTACCATGTCTGGGCATTCCCAACAAATGGTATAGGTTGAATTTTTATTGAATGCAGGTGGCGTTTCTGTAGTTGTCTCCTATCTTGAGAGATACTCGATGGGAGTCACTGCCTGGAGCAACAAGTGTTTATTTCTTTGAAACCCTTAATTTCTTATACTCCCTGGACTAAAGCTGAACTGTGAGCCACAGTCAAAGATATTCCTAAAGTAACCAAAGACCCTCACACATTTGCTGAGGGATTTCACACAGTCATTCAAACCTATCAACCTGGATTCTCCGGCTTATCTCAACTAGTTCATATGCTTGTCAGGGAAGCCAGGCCCAGCATTCAGTTTGCCGCTAATTGGCAGAGTCCTGAAAGATCTCTAGAATTACAACTGGGAGACCTGGCCATTTACTTATAAGATCAGACTCAGGCAATCACTCAGTGACTGTATCAGGCCATTCCTAGGACTTTTCCAAAGACTGTTGATTGGAACAAAATTCAGGCTTGCACACAAAAATCTGATGAATCTGTTCATGACTATTACAATCAACTTCAGATTATTTTAAAAGAAAATTCTGGTCTTCTTTAGATGTTGATTCCACCTGGGTAGCTTTTAACTCTGTTTCTTAATGGGCTGAAACAGGACCTTTCCCTTCTAGTAAAAAGCACCAGGATGGAGTGGGAAACCCTCCACTGCAGATTTAGTAAATCTGGCCAACCAGCTCTCTCATGCTGGATGCGTCTCCTCAAAGGAAGGCCGCCAAAAGTCTTAATCTTCAACTGAAGCAAACAAAGGCCCCTAAACAAAACCAAAACCCTCCTAGTTTCTGCTGTTATTACAAAGAGCCAGGACATTGGGAAAGAGATTTTTACAAATTTAACTGCTTCAGGCGCCTTCAGCCTTCTAACGTGCCTTTCCAACATCCTCCTGATTCTGAATGACTCAAGGAACTACAGAGGCTCTTCCCAATCTTCCCTCTTAATTGGCTTGGAGAAACAGTTCTCCAGATTGGGGTTGAATCTCTTCCAGTCCTAACTGACACTGGAGCCAGAGTGCTCAACCCCACTACTACAAAACAGCCCCTGCCTCAGAGTGCTAAAACCGTTCCAATAGTGGGGATCTGTAATGCACCTCATAAGGTTCCTGTCTCTGAACCTATTCCCTTTTGTTTAGGCCCTTTGAGAGACAGACACGCCTTCTGCTTAGTTCCTCTGCCCCTACCCATTTATGAACCTGAGATTCCTTAGAGAAGTATCATGGCGGAATTTCTTTCTCCAAAAGGAGGAAATAACTCTAGAACTTGACGGCAGTCATCAAAGCAGCCAACCAGGTGAATTAAATGACCCTTTGACATCTTTTATTTGCTCCATCTCTGTTGGTGCTAGAGCTCATTCTGGAAACACTGATCATTTGTCCCCTTTGAATCAGCTACCACCCTCCTTGTGGGCAAAATCTCAAACTGATATTGGCAAAATTCACAGCGCACCTCCCATCAAGATTCAAATAGATCCCTCAAAACTTCTTCCTGGAATTACTCAATACCTGTAAGTAAAGAAGCCCTTCAAGTCATACAGCCCATAATGGAAGACTACAAGGCTCAGTGTCCCCTCTACTAGTCCCTGAAACTTTCCCATTTTACTGCTGAGAAAACCTAAGGGCCGAGGGCGGAGGCTAGTCAAGGCCCTCAGAACAATAAACAACATTGTTATCCTTCGACACCCTGTGGTCCCTAACCCTCACACATTACTAACATCCATTCCCACCGGAAGGCATTCTTTACTGTAATTGGTTTATGCAGTGCATTCTTTAGTATCCCAGCTGAGGAAGCTAGCCAACACTTTTTTGCCTTCACTTGGGAAGAAAAACAACTCACCTGGACAGTAATCCCTCAGGATCTTACTGAGAGCCCTTCGTATTTTTTGCAAATCCTAAAGGTTGATCTGAATGATACAGAGTTCCCCAGAGGTTCTGCTTTGTTGCAGTATGTGGAATGATTTGCTTCTTCGCTTTCCTCAAGCCTCCTCACAGGATGACTACATCCACTTGCTAAAGCTTTTTAGCCTTAAAGGGACATAACATCGACAAGGAAAACTGCAGTTTGCCCGAAACCAGATTCCATATTTAGGGCATCTGATATCAGAACAAGGGCTAAACCAAGGTCCAGATAGACTTCATAATGTCCTAAGTTTCCCAAAACCCAAAACTAAGTGCCAACTGTGAGGTTTTCTTGAGCTAGTTGGTTATTGCTCTAATTGGATTCCAAATTTCTCTTTTATGGCCAAACCTCTGTATGTTTTACTAAAGAATAATGACCCTGACCTAATTTTATGGGAAGAATAGGACTACATAGGCTCTAAGGCCTTAAAGGAGAGTTTGATGAACCCACCTGCTCTTGGGCATCACATTTATCAGATTCCCTCTTTCCTTTTTGTATATGAAAAGGAAGGGAACGCCCTTGGGGTGTTTATCCCAAAACACAGAGGCCACCATTGACCCATAGGGCATTATAGCCAGCAACTTCCCTGTGGGGGCGGGGGGGGGGGGGGGGGGGGTGGGGGGAGAGATACCCTCTGTTGCCTGAGGGGCATTACTCCCACTACCCTTTTGATTCTAGAGCTTTCAAAGAAAAGGAATAGAATTTAGTGACAGGTTGGATCTCAGGCATGAGAGAGAGAGGAGTCTGGTTCTTAGGCTCCAGAAGTGTTAGCCTGCGTGGACGGGAGTGCCGCTGAGCAGGGTGAGTACAGAAGATGAGAAGCAGATTGAGTGGGAGCCGTGGGATGAGAGGGGGCGTCTGTGCAGGGAGGGCTGCCTTGAGGTGGGACTTCCACGGGGGGGTGTGGCCAGCGGACAGAGGCAGCAGTCTGTCCTGAGATGTAAATTTGGGCACTGTCACGGAAACAGCCCAGACCACCATGCTGTCTGGTCCTCCGTGTCTTAGGCACGCAGCTCCCTCCATCCTGAGCACCTTCCCGCCTTCTCTGCTCTGATGCCACCTCCATCCTAACCACTCTTCCCCGCCCCTCCCATCCCAGGCAGGGCCCTGTGCTTACCTTTACCTATGTTCTGACTACTTGGTACTGATGCTGAGTGGTTTTCAGTCTGTGTCCCCCACTGGGACAGGGTTCCTAGTACATGGCAGGCAGACAGGCATGTGGTTATTGAACTGGAGTAAAACTTTAGCGTTGGTCCACCCTCTTAACTATTTGCGATTGTTTTCCCCACTGACCCCAGTTTTTAAGCCACAAGACCAAAACCTCATGAGGCATTCCAGTGAGGAATGTGAGGCGGCACGCGGGAAAGGGCCCAGGAGTGAACTTCACTGGTCTGGTCGCCAGTGTTGGTTCTGCCCTGAGCTCACGGCTTCTCTTTAGGTAGATTATTTTATACATCCTCTAGGACCTAGTGGCTCAGCTATAAAATAAAATAACGCCCGTGACCTAGGTATTCTCTGAGACAGTGCATCTGACAGCTTGCTGTGGTGACAGAGATTCTCCATGTCTGCGCTTCCAGTATGGCATCAATCGCCCCAAGGGCAGCCACCGAGACTGAAATGTGTGTGATTGTGTTGGAAGCTCAGCCCTAAGACCCCTTCTGGCTTGGTGATATCACTTTCTTTGTTTCTCTGTGCATTCAGTCTAATTTTCAAGTTCTGTACATATGAAAATAGAAAACTCAAAGACAGGCTATCTTTTATCAGGTGTTTGTTTGTTTAGCAAAATGTCAACATGTTTATAATATTAACTAATCATAGAGAAAACTTTTTATGTAATTAGTTTGAGGAGCTGAGGGACAAACAAAAGGCTGTTCCAGCTGCAGGGCATAGGGAGGTGAGTCAAGGGTCCTGGGAGGAGGGACAGTGCCTTGAACAGACCAGACTTGCCCATGACCCCAGCTCCTGCCAGGTGCCATGCAAACAGCCCCACCTGTGCCTCTGCTTCTGCCTGGGGAAGGGGAGGGGGGTCCAAGCACTGAGGAGGCTGCTGCATCTGCCCACCTATTGGGAAGTGCCAGTTTGGGCACAGACTCACTGCTGTCTATGGACCTGTGTCCCCAGTACATGTAAAAGTGGGCCCCCCTAGCCCAGAAATGCTGTCGTGGGAGTGGTCCTCGCTAGGGGCCATTTGGCAATGTCTGGAGATGCTTTTGGTTGTCACCAGTTGGGGTAGGGAATGCCACTGGCTCCTAGCGAGTAGAGGCCAGGGGTGCTGCAAACATCGTACAATACACAGGATGGCCCCACAGCAAAGAATGATCCAGATGCCCCAAGTCTCAGTAGTGCTGAAACTGAGGAACCCTGACTCGTAGCTGTGTGGACTCTAGAAATGCAAAGCTCTGTCACGGCAACTCCTGGATTCCTGAAGCAGAGTGACTTTTGAATAAATGACATGGCTTATCTTCAGGACAATTTCATCATTTGGTTCTCCTTATTCTGTAGACAAAAGCCAGCAGTTGTTATAGTTTCCTACTATTTACATCACGTTCAATTTTATATGAGTTAGGCAGAGCCCAAATGACATTAAACAATTAAGTGAAAAAAGATCAGTTGCAAAATTTTTTTATTATTTTGATCGATCGCAATAATTTTCTATGAAACAGATTTTCTCTCTTTGTTCATTGATAATTGTGGCTTTTTCTCCCTACTGGTATATACTGATACATGCATAAATTTGTATATACTTTCAAATGGGCTATAATTTGTTATTCCAACTTGACTGTTATTTATAAATGTGGTTAGATAATATTCACCAGACAATAATCAGTATTTAATGCTTTTATTCAGGGATTTCATGTGTGTTATAAACCATGAGCAAGATGAGATTCCTGCTTCACGGTGAGGGAAAGCAAAAGCCAGAATGCGGCATAAGTGGTTTCCTCAAAGCTGCAAGAAGGATCGAGTTCCAGATATTCAGTATTTCTATCCCTTGGGTCTCTGTATACAAAACACCTTAGAAAATAATTACTTTTTTGTTTAAACAGCTAAACTTTTCATTTGCTCTGTCTTAAAACTGTGTTTTATTGAGGTATAATTTACATATATTAAAATACACAGTTTGAGTGTTAAAAAACAGAATTCAACTGAGTAAAATCTTAAAAATTTTATTGGCTTTATTCCATGATTCATAGATTGGGCATCATCCAGTCCAGCAGATAGAAAGGAACTCTGAGGAGCTGCACAAAATGAGATTTTAAAGGCAGAAGGGAGCGGGAACAAGGAAATTATACCAGGCCAAAAGTACGGTTGCTTATTGTAAGGTTACTTTCCTTTAGGGGATGGCGGGGGTCTATCAGGCAGATGACCTAAGTGGTGCTGGCCAGGTGATTTCTGATTGGTCGAAATTCCATTTCTGGGAGAGGGGGAAACTGTGATTAAGTCTCTGTTTGGTGACGTGGGGCTTGGCATAAGTAACTCCATTTTGGATCTGTTGTCTGATTTTTAACATGAGTTATGACTTTAAATTTTTTTTTTTTTTTTTTTTGTGGTACGCGGGCCTCTCACTGCTGTGGCCTCTCCCGTTGCGCAGCACAGGCTCCGGACGCGCAGGCTCAGCGGCCATGGCTCACGGGCGCAGCCGCTCCGCGGCACGTGGGATCTTCCCGGACCGGGGCACGAACCCATGTCCCCTGCATTGGCAGGCGGACTCTCAACCACTGCGCCACCAGGGAAGCCCTGACTCCAAAAGTTTTTAAACGTTTTAGAGCATGATTTGTTAAATGTACACTGTAAATAGATCTAAGAGGCACAGTTTGGTTGACTATACAGCTCCTTAGTACATGGAGAGGTCAATAGCTGTTCTCATGTCAATAACATCTCACTAATTTTGTCAAATTGGGAAAAAGTACAGTGTGACTTAACAGGAACAATTTTTTTTTTTTTGGCTGTGTTGGGTC
The DNA here is from genome assembly GCF_005190385.1 of Monodon monoceros. Lineage (NCBI taxonomy): Eukaryota > Metazoa > Chordata > Mammalia > Artiodactyla > Monodontidae > Monodon > Monodon monoceros. The sequence continues at coordinate 4,315,188 of NW_021703780.1, read as the reverse complement.
TTTGTTGCTGCGCGCGTGCTTTCTCTAGTTGCGGCGAGCGGGGGCTACTCTTCATTGTGGTGCACGGGCCTCTCATTGCGGTGGCTTCTCTTGTTGCAGAGCACGGGCTCTAGGAGCACGGGCTTCAGTAGTTGTGGCACACGGACTCAGTAGTTGTGGCTCATGAGCTCTAGAGCGCAGGCTCAGTAGTTGTGGCACACGGGCTTAGTTGCTCCGCGGCATGTGGGGTCTTCCCGGACCAGGGCTCGAACCCGTGTCCCCTGCATTGGCAGGCGGATGCTTAACCACTGCGCCACCAGGAAGCCCAACAGGAACAATTTTGAATTGAGAATATTTGTTAAAGAAAAGTATTTTATTATTCCTTAGGAATTAGGGTCTCCTGCTACAAAATCACAGTGTGACCTCAAGCAACTCACTTCACCTCTCTGGATCTCGATTTCTTCATCAGGATAGATTAGGGGATTCAACTGCAAGAACTCATGGGTCCCTCCTGGCTCGAAAGCGCTGTGCTGCGTGGAGCCCTGACTCAGCGCCCTTCTTCCTGGAGCTCTTCCCTCCTGCCTCCCGTTGCCCAGCCTCCCCTGGCTCTTCTGCTGCTCTTTCTCCGGCTCTGTCGGGCGCTCCTCTTAAGTGTCAGCTTGGACCTGTGATGCTGGAGCTACCCAGTCTTCATGGCGGTAGCAGCTACCTACCTGCTAACCACTGCCCGCTGCCATCTCTGCTTCAGGGTCATGTCACCGGCCAACCGGGTGTGGCGCACAGATGCCCACAGGCACGTCCAGCTACCGTGTCCAGCGGGAGTCCCCCCCCACCCCAAATGCGGCCCCTTCCCCTACTTTCCTTATTTAAGTGAAAAGCACCAGCGCTCATTTCAACCTCAGAGCAGCTCCGAGCGGTACTATTGTCCCATCACACAGAAGCTATACACGAGAGGTGAAAACAGTGACGCGCAGAGAAGTTAGGGAGAGATCTAAGGCAAGTGAGTGGTGCATTGGATGTGCGCTCAACGTCTCCGCTCCAAGGCCAGAACTCTCGACCCCTGCCCTACGTGCTCTCTCGCCCAGCACAGGAGCCTGGGGGTGGTCCTCAACCCCCAATCCCTCCCTCACCCCCCATGCCCAGCCCCACGCCAGGGCCTGCGGACCAGAATGGCCCTCGGGCAGCTCCTCAGACCTCACAGCTCATGCTGTGAACAGGTGTCCTTTCTACTGTCTAGCCAGCGCCGTGTGTTTTGTATTTTTGTGCTTTTTGTGGGTGATTTTGCTGTTTAAATGGCCCCTAGGCCTAGGGCTGGAGTCCTGTCCAGTGTCCCTAAGAGCAGGAAGGCTGTGACCTGCCTTATAAAATGGGTTCAGCGTGAGCTGCAGTGCTGTTGGCTGTGAGGTCAGGCTGGTGAGTCAGCAGCACAGCACATCCACAGAGAGGAAGAGGGGCTTCCTGTAATGACGCTCCTCCAGAAGGCACTAAAGGCAGTGCACGATGAAGTGACGGAAAAGATGGAAAGGTGGTTAAATCTGTGGATTCATGCGGTGACAACTGATTAAAAAAATTCATCGTGAGCATCATCGTGAGGAAAGCCGAAGACGTTCACGGCCACAGGGACACGGCTGTGGGCGTCTTTGTACCACACCCTTCGGAGCTGTGGTGGCTGACTCATGTTTCCAGGTGACCTGGCAGAAACGTTACACCTGCGGATGGAAATACCCGCTGAGTGTCATCCAGGCGAAGGAGCAGGCGGTCCACACCGCCTCAGCCTTGTTGTTTGAAGACCTGGCGCACGAGCCTGGAGAACACAAACCAGGCTTGGTTGACAAAATGTGACCAGAGGCTCCCAGGAACCAGACTGCACACTTCCCAGGAGCAGCAGTCCAGCCTTCACCCTCCAGGGTTGGCAGCAAGTTCACGGAACACGACTGCGGTACTGAGAGTCGACCGTGCTTCTCACTGTTCCTGCCACGTGGGCTCCAGGCCCGCTGAACTCTTTGTGGTTGCCTGGTGCCCTCTCCTCCTCTCTACCAGGCCACCTAGACTCACCCTGGAGGCTCAGCTCCAGTCATCCCCAGGGGCTCTCTCTGGATCCCACCCTGGAGATGCTCCTCCCCCGGGCTTGTTAACACACCATGTCCACCTCTGTCTCAGCATCATCTCAGCAGGATGGTCATGCATGTGTTTGACTGTCTCCCCCACCAGTGTCTAAGCTGCTGCAGGGCGAGGCCCTTTATATACCTCTGTGTGTGTGTGTGTGTGTGTGTGTGTGTGTGTGTGTGAGAGAGAGAGAGAGAGAGAGAGAGATGGGTGGCCAAAACCAACAATCAAAGATATTTCTTATGGTGTACTTTTACTTTATTTGTAAAAGTAACACATACTACCATGCCATACTTGATTGATTCCATGCTTCTGTGCTCTGGCTCTTAGCACAGAGCCTGGCCCATAGAGAGGATCAGTACATATTCATTGAAAAGAAAAGCATAAAGGTTAACAATATCTATTCATTCTACCTAATTGAAGTTCCCGGGTCATAAATTTTTAATAAACAGATAAAATAGTTTGAAATTAACATATTAAATTAATGGCTTGTTCTCTGAAATATCTAAAATAATTGCTCTGCCCTCTGTTTTCAATTTGAGCTCTCTGTAATAAAATTTTGCTGAGCAAAATAAACTTCAGCTTAATCCAAATGGAATAAGTAGAAGTTTGGAGCAGTCAGTCTGAGTTAGCGAGTTTTTACTGTGCTCAATTTAATTCTCGAATATTGAAGCCAGAGAGGGCTCAACGTACACCTGTGTTAATTAGGCTCTTCCAGGTGAGCTAAGGAAGCTGGAAGGGGAGGAACAGGAACAGCCTCATCAGGCTGTCGGGGCCAGGAAGGAAGGCTGTCTGTGCACAGCCGGCTCTGGCCTTGGACAGCGCCTCCGGGACTCAGCGACTGGCTGTCTCCCCGTGAGCGGGCGTCTGCTGCTCCGGGAGCTGCTGTCGTGGGGACTTGGCTCCTGCAGCCTCTGCTTGGTCGTGGGCCGTCCTGACCTGTCACTGCTGCCCCTCTTCTCCTTGCCTCCTTCATGCTCCTGCAGACTGGCAAGTGCTGAGGGTCCCTGTAGGTCTCACATTCAGGTCCCCACAAAGAAGGGAGGCGATTGCTTTCAGATAGTTTCTCTCCTTCCTGCCGGGCAGACACCTCGCCCCAGTCCACCTCCTAAGACGGAGGTCATCCTGTAAGTTAGCTGCCCGTGGGCCCAGCACCTCCCCTGTGAGCCAGAGTGGTGGGAAGGCACGGCTGCTTCCTCAGAAGGCCTGTGGGCATGCGACGCTCCTCTCTCAGGCCACAGAGGCAGCGCTGACACCTGGAAGGTTAGGTGGATCGTTCTAAGGAGCATCCTTTCAAAGCCCCTGTGGTCCAGGTCTCTGGAGCACATCACCTCTCCAGTTTTGAGACTTGCCTACTTGGCTTGTTTATTTTGAGCTGCTCTAAATGTTTGGGTGAAGCCTTCAGGGATTAACAGACAGATCTCATATATGCAACCTCTAAATGCACCGCCAGTGGGTCCTTTATCAGAATTACTTATGGATGAACATTAAGGACGTCTGATATCACTGAACACTGAATAAGTGGGTCTGCAACATTCTGCTTTTTTTCATTTGTTTTCCTTAATCTAAATAAATGAGTTGCTGCTTTAAAAATATATATGTGAGGGACTTCCCTGGTGGCGCAGTGGTTAAGAATCCGCCTGCCAGTGCAGGGGACACAGGTTTGAGCCCTGGTCCGGGAAGATCCCACATGCCACGGAGCAACTAAGCCTGTGCGCCACAACTACTGAGCCCGCACGCCTAGAGCCCATGCTCTGCAACAAGAGAAGCCACCGCGATGAGAAGCCCGCGCACCACAACGAAGAGTAGCCCCCGCTCGCCGCAACTAGAGACAGCCCGCGCGCAGCAACGAAGACCCAACGCAGCCAAAATTAAATAAATTAATTTTAAAAACAGAGAGAGAGCTTATAAACCTCGACCTGTGCCCAGACATTGCACTCATTGGTATCACTTCGTTTAAAGTGGGCAGATTCACACCTCTGAGCTGTCGCCGACTCTGCTTCTGTATGTGACCCAGTTTGTTTACTCTGCTTCCTCATCCAGTCTCCCCCATTCTTGGCCCCTGACGCTTCTCCGTGTAATTAGGAGATACAGCCCCTCCCCACTCCCACCCCAACTGCTCCCAGTGTAGACGGTTCATGATCCCCACAGTGAGGGTGGGCACCCGGGCTATTGGGCCACAGGGCAGCTCCATGGGGAGAAGAGGCATCTGACCCCCTGTCCCGCTGGAAGTGAACCAGCAGGCAGAGTCTCCAGGAGGCCACTCCTATGTCCAACTCAACCTTGGACCCTGATGGGCTCACAGGCCGAGTGCAGTGTGTGGGCAGCTTCACGCCTGCTCTGGTAGAACGGTTGTGGCGGTCTCAGGAAACACATTTATTATGAAGAAATTAAAATATTTGTCATGCTTGTACATTTGTGAGACTGGAAGCCATATTTTACTCTTATAGTGCGGTAATCTACCCTCGTATTTAAAATAATGATAATGTCAACCACTATTAAAGTCTGGTAGGTGATTCTGCAGCTCACTGATACAGAAAACACTGGGAGACTTGAAGCCCCCATCCAGTAGTTATCTCAGGTCAGCCAGGTGAAGTGAGGTTCACAGGATTTTGGTGAATCTGTGACTCTTGATTAAGGATACATCAAAAAATTTACATATGGATTTCTGAATTTCCTTGTTATAATTTTGGGCTTAGAAATTACATGACTTGGTTATGAAAATAAAGGTCACCTAAAAGATCCAGAATATATATATCTCAATTTTTTTAGATTATCATCTAAAATAAGACATTTAAAAGTATTTTTGAGGAACCTGGGCTCATTGAGAACATGTCCACAGACCTCTGGGAGTTTGAGAACCCTGAAATCGTTTGTATCAGTGGAAATAATTGAGAGCTCCATCTCTCCCTCCCAGGATTTGGAGATTCCTGTAAAATGCCAGATTGACCCACCAATCTTGATTGGATGGTTAGCCTAACAAATCTATTGTAATGACCAGTTATAAACGTTATCTGAAAGGACTTTATTCTTGTAGGACATGTTTAACACTTAAAAGATTATACAAAATACTGTCCCTGCTTTCTAATAGCTTGTAATCCTGCTGTCATCACCTACTAAATGTCATAATTATAATAGTAAAAATCAGAAACAGAGGAAAGGACCATTGTGAAAATAAAATTCAGTTAAAAATTAATACGAAATAAATGAAAATCCCAGCAATGTTTTAAAAACAGAAGTTGACAGTCTGATTCTAAAATCTCTATGAGCTGCAAAGGGCCAAAAAAAGCCAAGACATTGTTAAAGAAGAACAACTAAATAAGAGAAACTACTCCATAGATGCAAAATGCAATACAAAACTACAGCAATTAGGGCAGTAATAATGAAACAAGAATAAAAAATAGACCTGTGGAAAAGACCAGAGCCCCCAAACCAACCCACACATGTGGCTATATGATATATGACAAAGGAAGTACTGTAGATTAGTGATAAAAAGACACTAAAACAAAATAAAGGTGCTGGGTCATTTGGATAGCCACATGTAAAAAGGCAAGTCTTGAAATCGATCTTATATCATCCACAAAAATTAATTTCAGAAAATGTAGCTGTTTGTTGGGGGGTTTTTTTGGCCGCAACATGCAGCTTGTAGCTGTTTGTTGGGGGGTTTTTTTGGCCACAACATGCAGCTTGTGGGATCTTAGTTCCCCAAGCAGGGATCGAACCTGCGCCCCCTGCATTGGAAGTATGGCATCTTAACCACTGGACCGCCAGGGCAGTCCCTGGAAAGAATGTAGCTTTAAATGTGAATGCTAAAAAATAAACTTTCTTAAGATCAATTTTTTTTATGATCTAGAGGTAAGGAAAGAATTCTTAAACAGATCACACACACACAAAAAAACCCAGCAGCTATATGGGAAGAGATTGATAATTTGTTTTTTTGTTTGTTTTGTTTTGTTTTTTTAATATTTATTTTATTTATTTTGGCTGCACTGGGTCTTCATTGAGGCATGCGGGATCTTTGTTGCAGCATGCGGACTCTTAATTGTGGCATGCGTGCAGGATCTAGTTCCCCAACCAGGGATGGAACCCAGGCCCCCTGCATTGGGAGCACGGAGTCTTACCCACTAGACCACCAGGGAAGTCCCCTAGACTGATAATTTGGACTACGCTCAAATTAAGAATTTGTTTATTAAAAGATATCATTAAGAGAGTGAAGAGACAATCACCAAGTGGGAGTAGATAGAGGCAACACAAAACTGACAAAGGGCTCATGTCCACAATATGTAATGAACTCCTATAAATCAATAAGTAGAAGGCACAATTTAATAGAAAAATGGGTAGAAGACCTGACCATGTAATTTACCAAAGAAGCTATCCAAATGGTCTTCAACTTCCTTTAAAATCATGTAATTCAAACTAAAATCACAGTGAGATTTTATACACACCCTCTAGAACAGCTGAGATTAGAAAGACTGGCAGCAGCAAGTGTTGGGGAGCCTGGGGAGCAGTGGGGTCTCAGTGACAGCTGGGGGAGTCTACTGTGTTTGGCACTGTGTGGTAGATCTGAAAATCAGCATATCCTAGGAGCAGGTATTTCACTCCTGGTGTAACAGAACTGCAGGCCCATGTGCCTCAAAAGACGTATGTAAGGATGCAGCAGCATTTGTCATAGAAAAAAAAAAAAAAACTTGGGAAAAAACTAAATGAGACTCCTGGTTTCCAGCCTGACCTGTCCCTCTTGTCCTCACAACAGGAAAAAAGTGGAACAAACTGAAAATCAATAGCTTTTCTTGGATTTCTCAGAGAACTGAAGTCCAGGGCAAACCGCTACCTCCAAAACTGGGGACAGGGGACTACCAGGAATCGTAGCTCAGCGCAGAAGCTAGCACCAGAGCCGGTACTGGAGAAGGAAAATGTTAATTGGCAAGTTGCTGGAGGCTCAGTGCACACAAGCTTGAAAATTAAAAATTAAGAGAGGCCAGTCTTACATAAGGCGCCCCACACTTTTGTGAGCCCACCTCCAGGACCCCCACTGGCTGTTCAGGCTGAGCGTTAGAGAAAAATTCTTTCCTGATTTCCACATTTCCACAGGGGAGGGGAGGGGTAGCCCTTTGGAAATAAGCCCAGAGCATTCTGTTCTTTTTTATTATTATTTTTATTGGATTATAGTTGATTTACAATGTTGCGTTAGTTTCTGCTCTACCGCCAAGTGTATCAGTTATACATATACATATATCCACTCTTTTTTTAATTAATTAATTTATTTATTCATTGTTTTGGCCATGCCACGTGGCATGCGGGATCTTAGTTCCCCGACCAGGGATCGAACCCGTGCCCCTTGCAGTGGAAGCGAGGAGTCTTAACCACTGGACCGCCAGGCAAGTCCCTATACACTCTTTATTATTTTCCCATATAAATCATTACAGAATATTGAGAAGAGTTCCTTGTGCTATATAGTAAGTCCTTATTAGTTATCTATTTTATTATTTTTTTAAATTATTTATTTATTTTTGGCTGCATTGGGTCTTCGTTGTTGTGCATGGGCTTTCTCTAGTTGCAGCGAGCAGGGGCTACTCTTCGTTGCGGTGCGCAAGCTTCTCATTGCGGTGGCTTCTCTTGTTGCGGAGCACGGGCTCTAGACGTGCGGGCTTCAGTAGTTGTGGCTCGCGGGCTCTAGAGCGCAGGCTCAGTAGTTGTGGCTCGCGGGCTCTAGAGTGCAGGCTCAGTAGTTGTGGCTCACAGGCTTCAGTAGTTGTGGCTTGCGAGCTCTAGAGTGCAGGCTCAGTAGTTGTGGCGCGTGGGCTCAGTAGTTGTGGTTCGTGGGCTCTAGAGCACAGGCTCAGTAGTTGTGGCTCACGGGCTTAGTTGCTCCACAGCATGTGGGATCTTCCCAGACCAGGGCTCAAACCTGTGTCCCCTGCATTGGCAGGCAGATTCTTAACCACTGTGCCACTGGGGAAGCCCCTAGTTATCTATTTTATATACAGTGGTGTATATGTGTCAATCCCAGTCTCCCAATTTATCCCTCCCCCACCCCCACTTCCCCCCCAGTAACCATAAGTTTGTTTTCTACACCTGTGACTCGTGTTTTGTAAATAAGTTCACTTGTACCTTTTTTTTTTTTTAATATAAGCCATATCATAAGCCCTCCCTCAAGGAAACTTTCACCAGAGCCCAACCACCTTGGGAATTACCAGAGCCTCAGAGTCCTGGGGGACGGGAAATGCCCAACTGTAGCCTCCTCTACCCTCCTGTGTCCCCTGAGTGGGGACAGGGGAGTGGAGTGGTCGGCTGAGAAGCACTCTTGCAGGTCACAGCCCTCACTGCATGGTGAGGTCTGATAGACACCTCACCACCACATCCAAGGGCTCCTGTAGAATCACAGGAGATTACAGTAGAAAGAACTGCAAACCATATTTAAGAAAAAGACTCTAGGAAACCCCAGAGATGATAGGGGAGACAAAAACAAGGACACAGGAAATTTTAGCCCCTAACACCTACAACTACAGCAAAGAGCAAACACAGCTTAACTTCTAGCCATACAAACAAAGCCTCCCACTAAAAGCATATTTACTTTTACCCAGGACATCATGTCTGTCTTTCAACAAAAAGTTGCAAAGTGTACTATACGGTAAAAAACGCAGCTTGAAGAGACAGAGCAAGCATCAGAACCAGACTCAGACATGGTGGGAAATTTGGCATTATTGGACCAGGAATTAAAATAACTGATTAATAAGCTAAGGGTTCTAATGGAGATAGTGGACACTTGTGAGAACAAGTGGGTAATGTAAGCAGAGAGATGGAAACTCTAAGAAAGAATCAAAAGGAAATGCTAGAAATCAAGAACAATGTAACAGAAATGAAGAATGCCTTTGATGGGTTCATTATAACCTAGACATGGCAGAGGAAAGAATCAGTGAGCCTGAAGATACATCAACAGAAAAGTCCCAAACTGAAAATCAAAGAGAAACAAATGTTACCAAGTCCAAGCTTGCACTGCTCACCGCACGAAAGGCCAATCGATCGAGAGACGAGGTGTTGGGACAAGGAATAGTGGCTTTATTTGGAAAGACAGCAGATGGGGAACTTCTTCTTTCTTGCAGGCATTCACAGGTGGGCCTGGTCAGGATGTTTCCTGTGAGCTAAACAAAGGTATTTTGGCTTAACAGTCAGGCATGGCAGGCCAGGTTGCAGGAAATGGGCCATTCTGTATACTTTAAGTTATAGGCAACAGCCCTTTAGTAATTAACTTGTAGCAAAAGCAATAGAACCACAAAGGATAAAGTAAAAGAAACAGGTCTACTATGGAGTCAGATTTGTTCTTCCCTATTACAAAAAGCATTAAAGAGACAGAACAGAATATCCATGAACTGTGGGAGAATTACAAAAGGTGTAACATGCACATAATGGGAATACCAGAAGGAGAAGAGAGAAAGGAACAGAGGAAATATTTGAAGTAATAATGGCTGAGAATGTCCCCAAATTAATGATAAACACCAAACCACAGATTCAGGAAACTCAGAGGACACTATGCAGGCATATACCAAAAAAACTACAGAAAAATCGAGGACAAAGAAAATCTTGAAGAAAACAGGAAATAAAGACCTTACCTCTGGTGGGACAAGGTAAAATTCCATCTGTCTCACGAATCATGCAAGCAAAATAGAAAAAACTCACCAACTTAGAATTCTGTATCCAGTGAAATTGTCCTTCAGAAGTAAAGGGGAGGGGCTTCCCTGGTGACGCAGTGGTTGAGAGTCCGCCTGCCGATGCAGGGGACACGGGTTCGTGCCCCGGTCCGGGAAGATCCCGCATGCCGCGGAGCAGCTGCACCCGTGAGCCATGGCCGCTGAGCCTGTGTGTCCGGAGCCTGTGCTCCGCAACGGGAGAGGCCACAGCAGTGAGAGGCCCGCGTACCGCAAAAAAAAAAAAAAAAAAAAGTAAAGGGGAAATAGACATTCTCGGACACACAACATTGAGGGAGACACCCCCCGACTACTGGAGGACCCGGCAGACTGAGTCAGTGCTGTGCCTGGGCTACACGTGGGAATCGGTTCAGGACGCACTGATGGGCTTGAGCGTGACGAAGTGATGACCACCTGTCCGCTCCTGGGCTACAGGACACCCCAGCTGGAGGGCTGCACCGTCCCCATGAAGCCCCGCCCTCAGCTGACCCAACCACAGCTGCAGTCCTTCCCCGGCCTGTGAGCTTGTGCCCTAAACCTCGGGCTCCACAGCCTCCCGGGCTCAGGGCTGTGGCCTCTCGTTGGTGACACTGTGTCTCTAGAGTGGCCAGTTCGGTCGTGGGAGAGATGAGACAACCAGCCACGGTGGGCAGCAGTTTTCAGAGTTCTTTGTGAATTAACTTGTCTGCAGTCCCCTGAGTCCTTCTCTGCACAAGCAGGGCAGGGCCCCAAGCACAAATTCTACCTGAAAACCTGAAAGAGAAATGGAGCTGTCCAGAGTGCTGGAATCGCTGAGCGTGACGGAGCCCTGTTCAGCTCAGGGGACAGTGCCCTGCAGGCCTGGGGTGCTCTAGTGCCCCAGGAGTCACAGCATTAGGAAGAGCCTGATCCAGATCTAACAGGAGAGCGGTGGCTCAGGGCAGCCTCCCTGCTCCTCTCTGCTCCTTACGAGCTGGAGGGCAGACATGGAGTGATGCCTTTGGCCTGAGCTGTCTGCTTAAAAGTCACTTGTTAAAGTGGAAGAGCCCCTTTCCCCTGGCCAGTCCTTTCCTATTTTGTACAAATTAATTTATCCAAGTCGTTAATATTTTGACTCCTGAGGGAATATTAGGAGCTGGGTATGTAAATATGGATGATAAATATTTGTTAAACAAATGTATTATTGGGCAGCTACTATGTGCTTGGATGGTGCTAGAGCTAGAAAGCTGATAAGATGTACTGCTTGTCCTCCAGGAGCAGTAATTAGTTGGAGATTCATTCGCAAGTATTTATTACGTGCCCAGCACCCAGCAAGTAATAAAGAAGCGTCTCTTTACTTTTAGTTGGTTCATGGTGCAGGTAAGTGTAGAGGCTGGGCCCTGAGCCCAGCCTGGGGGTTTGGGAGGTTGCAGGGAGTGGAGGGAAGGTGAGGCTTCCTAAAGGAAGTGAGGATTGAGTGCGTGGGTGGGTGGAAGTGAGCTGGCTGAGGAAGGACGGGATAACAGGGACCTTCGGAGACCCGGCCCTGACAGAGCAGAATGTCCATGTCAGGAGTGCAGTGAGCTGTGTGTGTGGTGAAAACAGTACACCGTTCACCTGGAAAGGTAGGTGGAGGTAAGTTCTGGGCTGCTGGGGTCCAGCAGAGGCACACAGCAGCTCCACGTGCCTTCCTGGGTTGCCCGGAACATAGACATTAACTGAGAAGATTTCAGATGCGTGAACTCAGTGCTTTCCATAGATGTTCTGTAGGACACAAGGTGCTTGGATATTAATAAGTGCCACGTGATAAATAGGTCCTAGGGTCAAACTGGTTCAGAAGATGCAAATATCCACTGTGAATCTTTAGAGAGGGTAAAGCCTTCAATTTTCCAAATGGTCAGGGGAGATTTTCACCTGAGCATATTGAGAAACAAGTGCTCAGAGTACACGCTGGGGATGGCTGTGTCGGCACCCAAGTGGCAGGGATGCTGCCTGGCAGGTCTCGTAGTTCTGATTCTCCCTGAAGATGCACAGCTCCCCAAGATCTACACAGCTAGAGGCAGGCTGGAGGGAGGTAGCTGCAAAGCACTAATGATGAGAAGACCCACAAATGGAGAGTGAAAGAAGGTGACCAGTTGACAACTTCAGTGTTACCCACAGCTCCTCTGTTGTGTGCTGGGTGTTGAAAGCCCTTCAGCTCTCAGAGTGCCAGCTCTACCTGATGGCTGGAAAGCATCTGCCCTTTCTTCTCGCGTTTCTTTGCATTCTTCTGACCTCTTAAGGCACTGCAGAGACTGGCATGGCTATTAAAGTCAACAACTATTTTTATAGGTGGAACGTTGGTTGGGAGAAAGGACTTCTTGATTGGAATAGGAAACACTGACTGGCAAGTAATTGTACATCTTTTGGTCCCTCGACACTTGAGAAATTTGTGCTTTCTAAGAATGGTGGTTTTCAGAGGAAAACTAGCTAAATTTTTTAGTGAAAGCTACTTTAGGGTCATTTCTCATCCATATTATAAATGTCAGGGTTATCAGCAAGTGTAGGTCTTTCCTGGAGGATCTGACCCACGCTTGGGCTTCAAAGGGAGGAAAAGGAACAGATTTCTCCTGATTTCATAGAGCATCTGTGCTTGGGTCACCTGTACAAAATCATCGTTGCCCCAGTTACTCTTCTGACGTCAGTATTAATTTCAGTGTCATGTGATCTGCAGTTTTCACGATGCTCATGTCTTTTTAAGATCCTGTATGAAGAAAGGTTCTTACAGATCACAAAGGATTGTGCACCAGTCTTCATGTGTTCTTGCAGAGTTTGTAGACGTCGCCTTTAAGGGACGTCTCTCAGGATGGGGAGGACTTGGACTTGAGCAGAAGGGAGGTAACCGTGTGAGCAAATGGAGGTGGGAGTGTGGGGTGTGTTTGGGGTGGAGTTCTTGTGTTTATTTATCGTTCCCTCTTATCACAATTGATCCCGGCCTCGGTGCCTTGAAGGAGCCAAGGTTAGGACAGTGCAGGGGTGGTGGGTGACAGCATTCAGAAAGGGAAATGTATAGAGAGCAAATTTTGTACTAACCTTTGTTGTATCTACTTCATCTCCATTAGGTAGATGTCTTCTGCGTTTCGTGTATACTCCAGAATCATTCTTCATCCATATGGAAGACTGTCGTGTAAATTGCTTAAATTTTGAAAGTTATCCTATCTCTAAAATCAAATCTGGTTGGATGTTGCAACCTCCAGCCACCACCTTTCCTCTCCTGCCTAAGCCTTTCACACACTCATCCTTAGGAAGTTCTATATCATTTTCCTAAAATCATTAATAAAATGTAATTAAATACTTGCTCAGCTGCCTAAAGATGTGCATTATTGCACCAAAAAAATAGAGCTACTCAAAATTCACAATGTAAAGGGAAGTAAAATCTTGCATTATTTTCGATTAACTCTTAGTGTTGAAACATTGTGTCTCCCATGTGTGAGGTTAAAAATCTGAGAAATTCACTAGTTTTAAAAGTGTCATTTGGGAATTCCCTGGCAGTCCCGTGGTTAGGACTCGGTGCTTGCACTTCCGTGGGTCCAGGTTGGATCCCTGGTCGGGGAACTAAGATCCCACAAGCCACATGGCACAGCCCAAAAAAAAAAAAAAAATGTCATTTAAGGGGGAAGGAAATGAAGGCCTGTGTTGATCTGGGTGTGCGATGATTCACACCTCTCTTTCTGGCTTGCAGTTTGAGGGCTGAGGAGTGATGTTTTTATTCTGGGCAGGTCTCTCTGAGAATAAACACAGTATGTTAACAAGGCAAGAAGGTCTCAGAATCCCGCTTCCTTCTTGCTTTCTCCAGATGAGCTAATGACTTATCATTCGTGCATTCCTCCTTCACAGTTTCCCTCTCTTTGCAGGTGCTGTCACAAAGTTCTTCTAACCCCCGCTTCGATAAAGTCAGACTGTTGGCATCCACTCCTGAGATGCCAGCTCACATCTCCCTGCCCAGGGCTCAGTCACCACAGCCAATCCCTTGAGCCCCGTGTGCTTGGCCTCTGTCCTCTCAGACCGTCCCCAGGCACAGGGGACAGATCTCAGGCGGGGTGGACCTGAGCTTTGTCCAGAGTCAGACTGCTTGGTGAGGCCACCAGAGAGTTCTGGAGGTCCCTTGATTGAAGATTTTGTGGTGGGTTTTGTTTGGTTCTTTTAATTTATTTGTTTTTATTTTTGGCTGCGTTGGGTCTTCGTTGCTGTGCGCGGGCTTTCTCTAGTTGCAGCGAGCGGGGGCTATTCTTCATTGCGGTGCATGGGCTTCTCATCGTCGTGGCTTCTAGTGTTGCAGAGCACAGGCTCTAGGCGCACGGGCTTCAGTAGTTGTGGCACAAGGGCTCAGTAGTTGTGGCGTGAGCGCTCAGTAGTTGTGGCTTACGGGCCCTAGAGTGCAGGCTCAGTAGTTGTGGCGCACAGGTTTAGTTACTCCACAGCATGTGGGATCTTCCCGGACCGGGGCTCGAACCCGTTGTCTCCTGCATTGGCAGGCAGATTCTTAACCACTGCGCCACCAGGGAAGCCCCTCGTGGTGGGTTTTTCAGCATGCCCTCTAGGCTGAGGTGCTACCCTTTGGGGGCATGGACTTTCTCCTTGAATATGACCAGCACGATGCCCAGCACATAACAGTGCTCATGAAACAGCATTTCTCTCTTTTTCCTGCAAGGGAGTTCCAGAAAAAGAACCACAAGGAAATTTCAGAAGAGAGACCGCAATGTACAATTGAGGTAGATCAGGAATGTTTTGTGGTTGAGGGTGATTTGAACCAAGAATCGAAGCATAGGCACATTTGTTCACCAGATTCTGTAGTCTCCCTGGTATAGTTCAGGTACTGCCACAGGATAAGAATGTAATAGTGATGAAACAAACACAAGAGTTTGCAGTCTGGTGAGTCAGACAAATGTTCATCAAATAATTGCGTAAATAAATATAAATTTAGTTGGAAAGTGACCTAAATGCCCAGTGAATATGGGGAAGTAAAGTATAACATGTTTTTATTTTTTTTTCTTGAAATACAGTCGATCTACGATATTGTGTTAGTTTCAGGTGTACAGCAGAGTGATTTTTTTTGCAGATTATATTCCGTTATAGGTCATTACAAGATATTGGGTATAGTTCCCTGTGCTCTACAGTAGGTCCTTGTTGCTTATTTTATGCATAGTGGTGTGTTACTGTTAATCCCATGCTCCTAATTTGCCCCTCCCTTCTCCTTCTCCCCTTTGGTAACCATAAGTTTGTTTCCTATGATATGACATGTTCTTTGGATTTAATATTATATAGCCACTGAAATTGTTTCAAAGAATTCTGAAGTGATTGCAGTAGCACTGGTTATTTAAAAAGGGGTGTATAAAAGCATAGAGTGTAATCTCTATTTTACAAAAACAAATGCATGATTGCCTCTGCACGGGAAAGTTGGTTATAGCACATTTTTCTTGTTTCTAGAGGTAGGCTTGTAATGATATAAACTTCCTTCTTAGAACTGCTTTTGCTGCATCCCATACATTTTGGGTCATTGTATTTCCATTTGTCTCTAGGTATTTCTTGATTTCTTCAGTGACCCACTCGTTGTTTAGTAGCATGTTTAGACTCCACACGTTTGTGTTTTTGCAGTTCAAACACACTCTAACCACCCTACATTTCACTCCCCAGGGGAGTCCCAGTTGGCCCCTGCCTCTCGGGGACGCTCTCCAAGATCAGTAAGTGGGTCTGACCCAGGCTCCTTTCAGATTACTGCCTCTGCACTGGGACTTGGAGTGTGTGAGATTTTGCACATGCTCTTTAAGAGGGGAGTCTCTGTTTGCTACAGCCCTTTGGCTCTCCTGAACATAAGCCCCACTGGTTATCAAAATCAGATGTTCTGGGGGCTCATCTTCCCCGAGCAGGAACCCCAGGCTGGGAAGCCTGATATGGAGCTTGGACCCCTTTCTCCTTGGGGAGAACCTCTGCAATTCTGAAAACTGGGGCATGTGTCTGACTATATTGCATCCCCTCCTATCCATCTCACCGTGGTTCTTTCTTTATGTCTTTAGTTGTGGGAAATGTTTTCTACTGGTCTTCATCTCATTCTCATAGATAGTTGCTCTGTAAGTAGTTGTAATTTTGATGTGTCTGTGGGAGGAGGTGAGTTCAAGGTCTTCCTGCTCAGCCACCTGGGCCACCCTCTCTGGTGGGTGTCTCAAAATCTGGGGTTTTTTTTTCCCTCCATCAAAGGGGACAGGAATTGTTGACGTACTCCTTTCTAGAGTACTTAAAGCAAATATGTTTCCAGTTTGAATATTACGGCTAATGAAATTACCAGAGTGATGCATTCTTAATTTTGCTCCTTGATGCTAAGTGCACGTGACAGGTCTGCTGAGTGTTGCCCCTTTGCCATCCGGCGGCAGGCGGGGACTCACGGGGACTCGCGTGACCCCAGCTGCTCTGCCTGCCTCCCTGGGAAGGGGCTGCGTTCAGCTGTGTCCTCCCTCCAAGCTTCAGGAGCCCAAGACTCACTCTGTTGCTGAAAAATAGGAACCACAAGCATTTCTGGTGGTTTACTGTAAGGTGCAGTGATCTTCCTACAGCTTAAGGAACAGGTTCTAAAAAACAAGTATCAGGTAGAACAATTTTGCACACATTTTCAGGTTAACCATGAAAAAAAAATGTCCACTTGTTTAAGAAAATGCCACGATTTATGCTTTGTGATAAAAATTGTTTAATGATTATTAATTGTCAAGCACCATGACCAAATATTTCCGATATACGCAATGTATGTGATGGACAAATTAGTAACGGAACAATTAATACTCTAATACAAAAATATCAAGAACAGGCAGTTTTCAAAAAGAAATTTAAAACTCTAAAATAGGAAAAGATTTTAAACATCACTAATAAGAAATAAATATAAAAGCATACATATTAAAGGATCAGATTGGCAGAGATCAAAAAACTCACAATTCTCAGCATCAGGAAGGAACTGGCAACGTGACTTCTTACCATCAGTGGGAATTACCCACAGATGCGTTTCTGTAAGGCTGCTTTCCAAAATATTATGACAACTTAGAAGATGCACATGCTTTTCTGACATGACGGTTACCTTCGTCCAGGATTGCTAAGTACGGCATTATTTATGTCATGTGACCATCAGTGGGGAGCTTACTGGGCCCAGTCCCTCTGAGCTGTAACTCACTGGATTCAGGGCTTACACTTAGCCCCAGGGGAAGCCCAAGTTGCTGTGCTGGTGACTGAAAGGACATTTATTCTGGGCAGAAGGATCACAGATTCTAGAGCAGGGGCCCTGACATGTTGTCAGAAGGAACGCTTTTCACTTCCTTCCATCAGATCACGGACATCTGCACAGGGCCGTCCTGGCAACTCTGCAGATGAAGGCTCACCCACGCGGCTCCCGCTCCCTCCGGGGCTCAAACGGCTGCTTTGAAATCTTCCTGCAGATCCTTATCTAGGGCAAATCCTGCTTCTCCACCCTGTCTGGACTAGAGATCGGCTGGGCCTGAGGCTGTGAGGAAACAGCAGGTTCCTCCTTTTCTCACTTCTTTACCACCTTCGTTAAAGCTTTGAGTTCCAGGGACAGCAGCCTTGTCACCCCACTCCGTTTTGGAACCTGGGCCACATGGACACCCCGAGTGTGTCCCGCCCCACCAAGAACGCTGTTTGCTCTGCTGGTGTGAATGTCTCTATACGTAAGTGCCCTCAGATGCTCACGGTAGTGAGTGTGGTTATTGTGGTGTGGACTGTGTTGTCACGAGGCAGAATTTGGGCCTGGAGACCTACTTACATACACTTGGCACTGATTTACATACCAGCCCCTGACAAGTCACTCCAAATACTTGTCTACGAATTCAGCTATATTGTGCAGCCAACCACTGTTGTAGCCAGATCTGCTATTAAGGGCTTCACACACATGAAGTACTGAGTAGATGTGTCAAAACGTAATTGTGATAATAATAAATTAGGGCTTCCCTGGTGGCGCTGTGGTTAAGAATCCGCCTCAGGGGACACGGGTTCGAGCCCTGGTCCGGGAAGACCCCACATGCCGCGGAGCAACTAAGCCCGTGCGCCACAACTACTGAGCCTGCGCTCTAGAGCCCACGAGCCACAACTACCGAGCCCGAGTGCCACAGCTACTGAAGCCCGCGTGCCTAGAGCCCGTGCTCTGCAACAAGAGAAGCCACCGCAATTAGAAGCCTGCAGACCGCAATGAAGACCCAACACACCCAAAAATAAATAAATAACTTTAAATAAAATAATAAATCAGCTCAGGCAGCTCACAAATACAGCTGCCAGTAGCTGCTCCTTAGCCCTGGTTCCTTGTGCTGGAGCGACGTCTCAGTCAACATTCTCTAGGGAAACTGTGCCTTTCTAACCCACCGCAGGAAAACAAAGAAGGAAAAGAAACTACCATTTCTTTACTGTCTTTCATCTGGTAGGCACTGTCCTAGTGCCGCGGTTATTTCCCATTTCTTTCTATTACTTAATGTGAAATCTGCATAGTTTGTGTAGTTGGTTGGAGCAGAGAACACACAGGAAAGATCACGTGGATTGTGAAGCCTGCCCGTAGGGCTTGCAGTACACAGTCTGCACCACTGCACCGCAGCTCTTCGCTGACCTGAAACCACAGATACTACCAAACCCTATATATATGTTATGATTTTTTTCCTATACCTACACACCTATGATAAAGTTTAATGTATAAGTTAGGCATGGTAAGAGATTAACAGCAATAACCAATAATAAAATAGAACAATTATAACAGTATACTGTAGAAATGTTGTGTGGATGTGGTCTCTCTCTCAACGTATCTTATGGTACTGTACTCACCCTTCTTCTTGCGTCTGGGTGACGAGATGAAGTGAGGTGAACGGCGTAGGCATTGTGACATAGCGTTAGGCTACTACTGACCTTCTGACCATATGTCAGGAGGAGGTTCATCTGCTTCCGGTGATCCTGGATTCTCAGCCGTGATGACGTGGACGGTTGGGTGCCAGGAGCAGACGATGTCCATGGCGGGGGAACCCAGGCGGAACAGAGCCGGACAGGAGAGATTTCATCACATTACCCAGAATGGTGCCCAGTTTAAAACATGAATTTTTTTATTCCTGGAATTTTTCACTTCATATTTTTGGACCGTGGTTGGCCATGGGTAACTGAAACTGCTGAAAGCGAAACCACAGCTAAGGCGGGGGGGGGGGGGACTACTGTACCATTTTCCAATAAAAAGAGTCAGGGTTTCTTGGAGAAAAGGCTAATTCTGGCACTGAGGTGGAAGATACAAGATGAGCCTGGAGCAGCTTAATAATGCCAGAAACTAAGAAACTGCTTTTTTTTAAAAAGTATGGAAATGTCAAAAAAAAGCTGACCTGGAAGAGCTCCCAATGGCTCAAACTGGAACAATGTGAGCCAGCATTGGATTATTACCCAGAGGGCGCAGTCGTCACCGGATACAGTAATGACCGTAGGCGAGATTTGGTCCTGAATGCAAACATTCCGAGGGAAACTTAAAGGAGACACAGTATATTGGCCTCAGATATTTCCTCCAAATATTTATTAGTAAATTTTTATCTTATTTTCTTTAAAAGACCTATGAGTATTCAAAGCAAAAATTATAACATTGTATCGTGGGGTTTATAACGTGCAGATGTAAGATGTATGTCAACAGTAGCACAAAGGATACAGAGAGGTAAATGGAACTGCTCTGCGGAGAGGTTTTTATAATGTCCACGTATGAAAATAGTACACTAGTAGTTCTAAGTGGATTGTAATATGTGAAAGATGCATATTGTAACCCCTGGAACGACCACTAAAACAATGCAAAGAGGTGTCGCTTTAATGCTAGTAAAGGAATTAAATGGAATACAAAAAGTATTTGTACAAGCATGCTCATAGACCCTTGGGCCATAGTAGCCCAAACCAGCAAGTAACCCAAATATCCATACATAGAAAAATGTATCAACAAACTGTGATATGTTTACACAGGAGAATACAACTCAGAACTTAAAGGAGCAAACTACAGGGGCACACACTGTGGATGAATCTCATAAACACACTGCTGAGTGAGACAAGCTGGCCGTGACACATTATTGTAGGATGACAGGCAAAATGAACCCGTGGTGATTGTAGGATGACAGGCAAAATGAACCCATGGGGAAAAAAAATCACAAGAGCGTTTGCTTGTGGGGGGAGAAAAAAATTGCCTGGGAAGGAACTTGAGGGAATTTTCTGGAGGTGATGAAAATATTCTGTTCTTGAAAGGGGTGACGTATACATGGGTGCATTTATTTCTCACAGTTAAAGTCTGTGCCTTTCAATGTATGTACCTCTTACCTCATGAAAAAGAAAAACAATTGAAAAAAAAGTGAAGGGTGGGTAGTAGCTTGAGGTATTGATGAAAGAGAAATGGCAGATAATTAGGAGTCACTGAAGCTGGGTGACAGGTCTCTTATAGCATCTTGCTATTCTGTAAATGCTTAAAATTTTCTGTAACTGCTTTTATCAAAAACGGAAATTGGTCTACGGTGTTAGCCGGTGAGGTGTTGGTTTCTTCGTGGAGGAGGGAGGGAGAAGTGATGGCGGGGTGTGTCGGGGAGGCCGGAGCAAAGCTAATGTTGCTTTTGGCCACACAAGCGTGTCCACTCTGTAATGATCCATTGAGGTGCCCGTGGATGCTTCCTGCATACATCTCTGTATGCATGTTACATGCCAATAAAATTTAAATGCTGCATATTTACACAAAAATCCTAACTCAGTATCTCAGAATAACAGCAGGGTTTTGTCTTGTTTTGAAGCGGGACACGTTCACTGATGGTCCCATCAGATGGATTTTAATATTCCAAAGTATTCATGTCCTAACCCTCAGATGACCCCTTAGAGTCTTCCAGGTTTTGCCTCCATTTGGTAGGTGGCGTGATTTTTATTTTTTATGATGCGATACTTTTTCCAGAGCAGCTCACCAGGACCGCGACTCTTAGCACAGCACCCCGTGCACAGTGGGCACTCAGAACCTGCAGAACTGGGTTGAATCAGGAATAAAACTAGTGGAAGGGATGCCGAGGGTGGTAAGTAGGCTGTGCAGGTGAGGCTGAAAGACCACGACCCAGCAGTGAATGCTTTTACTTGATGAACCATTTGGAACAAGTTCACCCAAAGATGTGGGTTTAAAGCGATGGTCTTCAGCCTTGACCAGACCCCGTAATCACCTGGAGAGCCATAAAAAATACCAATGCCCGGGACTCACTCTAGGGATTCTGATTTAATTGGTCTGTTGCACTCGGGTTTAAGGAATTTTAAAAGCCCCCCAGGTGATGGTCCTGTGCAGCCAGGGGTGAGAACCACTGACTCAGGGCTGTCGATGCATTAGCTGCAAGTGATTTCCGCGTGTGCTTCGGGGTCTCCGAAAACAGCTTTGCGCTGTTAAAAGCAAAGGGTTACTTCTTACTCAGCAGCAGGAGGAAATGTCTTCTTAGCAGATCTGTTTCTGTGTCACTTGCTTTCAGAGTCAGAGGTGGTTTTAGACACGGTAGTTTGATTTAGTCTGTGTTGAAAATAATAAATAGCCTACAAGTACCAAAAAAAGATGAGAAGAATTTGCCAACATGTGGAATGCATTATGTATTTGTCAAATTTCTCCTGTGATTAGTAATGAAAACGATATTGCTGGGGCCTGATTTCCTCAACTCAGCCCTTGGCCATTTCCCCAAGTTATTCCAAGTCTTTCCAAGACACTTCACCACTCTCTCAAGGGGATTATTCCCAAAGGTGAAGAGTACTAGACACTGAAATCTCTGCACAGTCTGTTCCTACTGCAGAAGTGTCCACCTACAGAACCTCGAATGACTAGGGAGGCTGCATCAGTAGTGGGTCCAGTGGCAGTGGGTGGGCTCTGAAGACAGGTGGACTTGATTCCCAGTCTCAGCCCAGACACTCAGTAGCTGTGAGGCTTTGGACAAGTTACTGGGCTTGGAACAGCTATATAAACCTCATTTTCGAGAAGAGGCATCCTTATACTGAGTGCACAAATGGCAGTGATTCTTCATCCCTCCCTGTATCCAAGCCCTTTGAAATGTGATTTTACAGCTGCTCCCACTGAGAGGTAGAATCTGTTCCTCCAAACTTTGCATCAGGGCTGGCCAGTAGAATGCAGTGGGCATGCCAGTGGGCCAGCTTGGGACCTCGGCTTAAAAGGTCTTAGATGCTTCTGCTTTTTCTTTCAGAACCCTGCCGTCTCCATGACAACAAGCCCATGTTAGCCTGCTGGATGATGAGATACTTCAGGGAGTAGAACCAAGGTGCCCAGTCAACAGCCAGCTCCTCACCAGCAGCAGAGCCCCCTAATCAACCTGCAGCTGACCACACGTGCATGAAGGAGCCCAGCTGAGACCAGAAGAATTGTCTAGCTGAGCCCAGCCTGAGCTAGGTGAGTATTGGGGTGGCTTGTTATGCAGCAGTAGCTAACTAATACATACGCCCACTGCAGACAGGATGCCAGGGTTCAATGATATGTTCATCACAAGTGACTTGGCAAACAGTAGGCACCCAATAGGGGCTGGTTTCCCTTTCCCCTTGTTTAAAGTTGGATCTCTTGAGTTATACAGAAATTCTTGTCATCATGTATGCTTGTGATTGGTTCTTAAATGCACTCAGTGCCCCACCTGACAGGAGGAAAGAGGCAACCAGAGTCTGACCACTAGGGCCCAAGGCCAGATTGCAAAATAAGAAGTTTGTCTTTAATCTGTTCCCTCCAAATCTAAACTCTGGAGGTCAAGGTTGTGGACAGATTTGAAGACATTGGGCTCCACCCTCTGGGGGCCCCATCTTCCTTCCTTTGCTGTCTGATCTCTGGAAAGGGGGAATGGGCCCACACCAAGAAGCAGCTGGGACGCAGTGGTTGAGCTTCGGAAGCTTTCTGCTTGCACCCCTCTGCTCCCTCCCTGGACTTGACACCGTCTCTCCCCACCCTGGGTCTGAGGAGAGATGTTGGTAGTGCTTTCAGCTCTAGAAACCAGAAAAGCTGACACAATGGTATGAACAAGCAAGGGCAGATGAGGCCGCAGAGGTTGGCAGGGGCCAGGTTAACTAAACTTTTATTCAACTGCAAGGAGAAGCCAGTGACAGGGTTTAAGTGGGGGCGGGGTTTGCATATATCATGTTGTTGACATTTTCCAGAGATCAGTCTGGACGCTGAGTGGAGGATGGACTGTAGGAGGACGAGACAGCTGGGAGGCTGTGACTGGCAGTGGACTAGAAAGAGAGGAAGGTTACTGGCAGTGGTTGTAGGGTGGAGACAGTGGGGAGGGGCTGCAGAGCCATTTCAGTGAAGCATCGTGGAGAAAAGCTGGAATGAAACGGGTTCAGTAGAGAATGTGAGGAGAAGCAGCTCTAATGGAGCAGAGAAACAGCGGCAACGCAGAGCGACCTGTGGTCAAAGGAGGTCTGCTTGTTTAATGCACAACACGAAGGCATGTTTGTCCGCTGACAGAAACCACCCAGTGGGGAGGGAGGGAGGGAGGAATGTGATTGGCAAGGGACATTACACACGCAGAACTCTGGGGAGGGAGGCAGAAAGGACTCCTCAGCCCCAAACTGACTTGAAGTTGCAGCTTTCATCTTTGAAATAAATAGGATTTTGGCCTTCTATTTCATAACACAGGACACCCCGCAGATCATATCCTCGTCTCGCTTCCCTGTAAGAACACCTCTGAGTTCTCAACACTCAAAATGCACAGCAGCTACTTATCTCGCCATACATTTTCCAGCTGAAGTTCATACGTATAGAATTTACACCAAGCCTTCAAAACTTAATACAATATTTTGGGCTTCCCTGGTGGCGCAGTGGTTGAGAGTCCGCCTGCCGATGCAGGGGACATGGGTTCGTGCCCTGGTCCGGGAAGATCCCACATGCTGCGGAGCGGCTGGGCCCGTGAGCCATGGCCAATGGGCCTGCGCGTCCGGAGCCTGTGCTCCGCAACGGGAGAGGCCACAGCAGTGAGAGGCCCGCGTACCGCAAAAAAAAAAAAAAAAGAAGCAATGCTTTAAGCATTCTACATTCTGATACAATATTTATAAGGTATATCTAGGTGCCATATTGTGATTTAGGAAATCGGTAGTTTTTCGATTCACTTGCTAGTCCTTATCATTTTTCTTTAAAATAATGGAAACAGGTTTTCCTTAGAGTGTTCACAGAGATAATCTGACATCTAAGGTACAGGATACTGACATTAATGGCAGAGGACTTTCCAGTCTTAGTTTTAGATTTGTAAATACCTTCCAAACTACTTAAGTTCTATTCTTCCAAATCTTATAGTAAAACTGATGCTCCATAAGGTTGTACTACAAATATTCTGCTGTTTTGTGTCCTCTCTGCATAGAATTGGGGCTGTGCAAACACCAGTTTGAGAAGCACGTAGTAGTACGGCACTTGGAGTTGATCAGAAAACTTAGATGGAAAAACGCATTATCACTATAACCTCCAATAGCAAGAAATTCTTAAAATCGGTTCCAAAAGGATATTTTTAAAAGCATCTTGAAAGTGGTTCTGAAGGAGTCTTAAGGAGCCCTATTAAAGGTATTATGTATTACCTTTAGACACAAACTTCCTTAACAATTTGGGAAGGAGCAACCTGGGGCCTAGAGGAAGGATTCTGGCAAGAGAACTAATTTCAGGTAGGGTACCTTGCAGGTAACCATCAGCGAGCTTCTGCGTAGGCCCCCCAGAAGCCTAGGCCCGCTCCCAGCACTAGCCCCGCCCCTACCCGGGACCGCCTCAACACGTGCGGCGTGCCTGCACTGCGCATGCCCGCGGGGAAGGGGCGGGGCGAGCCGAACGCTGGCAGGACCTGCGTGCGGAAGACCATGGCCATGCTGTGTCGGCTGCGAGAGGTGCCCCGGCACTTGCTGGTCTGCGAAAAGTCCAACTTCGGCCACGAGAAGTCGCGCCACCGGCACCTCGTGGAGACGCATTATCACAACTACAGGGTGAGTCCACATCCCGGGCCCGCGGACCGCACACCATCCCGCCGGCGGTGGAGGCTTGGCGAAAGCCGCGCTCTGCTCCCCCGCCCTCGGCGCGCGGAGGGGGTGGGGGCCCTCGCCAGGCATGCTGGGAACTGTAGTCTCTAGCCGCTCCAGGCCTGTGGTTTGCCCCTCCTCAGGATCGCAAGTCCGAAGATGCACCGGCGCGGGGCGCTGTTCCGCCTTCGGAGGGAGAAGCAGGTTGGCGTGCGCCTGACAGAGTTCGCCGCGCCTCTGGCCACTTACTCCTGCCTCGTCCCGCTGCGGGTGGGGTGCGTCCCGGGGAGGGGCGAGGCGGGGACCAGGCACTGGCGGGTGTGCCCCGCAGCCCGGGACGGACCCGCCCTTTCCCCATCCCGGCTTCCTTCCCCCGCCGCGCGGCGGAGGGTCTTTGCAGAGCCTCGTGCGGAGTCCGGGAAGCTGCTTGCCCTTCTGAACCGCTTATGGGCGCTAGTTTGATACCTGAGAAATCTCCCCCTTCGCCTGCTGCCTTCTGCGTTGTCCAGCCAGAGTGCACCATTTCGGCAGCTCTTGCAGAAATTCGCCGAGGCTTCCCTGCTCGCATGCGCAACTTCAGAGCGATTTTCGCTGTTGCTCCGTGAAAATGTCACCCTCTCGGGCGCCTTTTTCGCGAATGTGATGGTTGAAGCATCGGTGAGGTTAATTATCAGTTTATCCAGGATCTGCTGAGAGTAGAAGAGAACATTCCTAATTCCCAGGTAGTGTATGCTGGGCGGGCTTCACCAACCCAGTTAAGTGGAGAGGGCTTCAGAATAAACCTTACAATGAAAATGCTTTAAGCCTTTTCCACTTTAAATAGACCAGCCTAATCTCAACTCAGGCCTGACTGGCTGGTTTCTCAGACACAACTGGTGACCCTGGTCCTTCAGGGACAAACTGGTGTCCCAGCTTTGGGAGAGTGGTTTTTCAAGGTGTGGAGCACCTGGGCGACGTTTGAAACCTGTCAGGTTGATTATCTCTGCTTTGGATGGAAAGCTCATCACAGACAGCAGTCGGGGATGTGTACCTTATCTCTCCCGTCCCATCTGTAGAGTTTTTCTTTCTGTAAAGTGTAAACATCCAGCAGACTTCTGCTTCCACGTAACCTTTTAATAATTGGTGTCCCTAAATTCCTTATGCCCTAAGGAACAGTTCCTTTGATTCCAGCCTGGTACTAGGATACATAGATCTAGGGATATTCAATTGTACTATATTTCCCTAAAAATTAACTAATGTAGTGATAGGAACGGGACATAAAATATATTGCTCATTTGTTAAAGATGAAACACAAGCAAGGGCTTCCGTGGTGGCACAGTGGTTAAGAATCCACCTGCCAGTGCAGGGGACACAGGTTCAAGCTCTGGTCCGGGAAGATCCCACGTACCGTGGAGCAGCTAAGCCTGTGCGCCACAGCTACTGAGCCTGCGCTCTAGAGCCCGCAAGCCACAACTACTGAGCCCATGTGCTACAACTACTGAAGCCTGCACGCCTAGAGCCCGTGCTTTGCAACAAGAGAAGTCACCACATGAGAAGCCACACACGGCAACAAAGAGTAGCCCCCACTCACCGCAACTAGGGAAAGCACGCGTGCAGCAAGGAAGACCCAACACAGCCAAAAATAAATAAAATTAATTTTAAAAAATTATTTTAAAAAAACCACAAGCAAGAGCTTCCCATTAAAATTGTTTTGCTCGGGCTTCCCTGGTGGCGCAGTGGTTGAGTCCGCCTGCCGATGCAGGGGACACGGGTTCGTGCCCCAGTCCGGGAGGATCCTACATGCCGCGGAGCGGCTGGGCCCGTGAGCCATGGCCGCTGAGCCTGCGTGTCCGGAGCCTGTGCTCCGCAACGGGAGAGGCCACAGCAGTGAGAGGCCCGCGTACCGGGGGAAAAAAAAAATTGTTTTGCCCTTTCACCTTTCCTGTACTGTAAGCTTGAATACAGAAATGGAAAACTTGAGTTGTCAAATGTCTCTTTTCCTGAGATTAGTAAGTTTTTTTTGTTTTGTTTTTTCTATTTTTATTTTTAAAATTTTTATTGGAGCATAGTTGCTTTACAATATCGTGTTAGTTTCTACTGTACAGCAAAGTGAGTCAGCTATACGTATACATATAGCCCCTCTTTTTTGGATTTCCTTCCCATTTAGGTCACCACAGAGCAGAGCAGAGTTCCCTGTGCTATGCAGTAGGTTCTCATTAGTCATCTATTTTATACATAGTATCAATAGTGTATATATGTCGATCCCCATCTCCCACTCTGAGATTGGTAAATTAATTTCAGATGTTTTTTGAAAGCTGTGGAGGAATGGTTAGCAGCCTTCATGATGTATCATCCCTAAAAACCTGGGTGTTGATCTACATGAAAATAAGACTTGTTTAAACTTATAATGGAGTATAATTTGCAAAAATACTGAATCACTATGCTGTACACATGAAACTAATGTAATATTATAAGTCAGCAATGCTTCAGTTAATAAGACTTGTTTATATTGCACATTCCAATAGGTTTCATTTCTGATTCCTGAATGTGGGATACTGTCAAAAGAACTGAAGGACCTGGTCATGGACTCTGGACCCTATTACTTTGTGAAGGATTTACCTCTTCATGAGTTAATCGCACACGAATTCATCAATACTTTTGTCAAGAAAGGTAAGGAAAGCCGTGTAGTGTCTATGAACGCGGTGAGGTGAGGAAGTCCAGGGAGATCGCATAGCAATACCAGGGTCCTTCTCTTGTTCTGAATAGGACTGCTGGAGATCGCCTGTGTGGTCAGGTGTGTGCATCCCTCCCTCCGTCCCGCAGTAGCTCAGCCGACTCTGTGTGCCCTCATTAGGTGGTGGTTTCTGATTGCGCTGGTCCACAGGTGTTGTGTGGGAGTGTGTCGTATGAGGGTTAATGGAAAGGAAAATCTTCGACCGCTGTGTTCAGATGCGCTGCCATTGGGTGTGTGGCTGCAGAGACAGACCGCTGTTCTCCCCGCAGTCCCCATGACAGCTGTCTGGAGAGGGTGGTCTCCTGATGCAGCCACAGCTGCTGGCCCCAGAGTCAGGTGCTGATTGGGGCTCAGCATCTTCCGCTTAGACGTTGTGGCTCTCAGCCTCGCCTGTGCACCTCATTCCCATCTGTGTCAGCTGGGTGGATTGGCTTGTTCCAGTTATATCCTAGGAGCCACTTGTTTGAAACTATTTCAGCGTGTCTTTAGGGATCCACCCTCACTATATACATCACTGCACAAGGGCCACTGACATCTTGTCTTTGGTCACACGGACATGATTCCTTTCTTCAGTTCTGAAGCTTGATGCTGGGGGATTCCCTGGCGGTCCAGTGGTTAGGATTCCTCGCTTTCACTGCTGAGGACCCGGGTTCGATCCCTGCTCGGGCAGCTAGGATCCCACAAGCTGTGTGGTGTGGTAAAAAAAAAAAAAAAAAAAAGAAGTCTGAGGCTCTTTTGGTAACAGTGTGGACACTGGCCATGGCAGGGACTTTTACATAGCTGACCCAACTTAACCCTGGCAACAATACTATGAAATAAGCCTGCAACGCCCATTGTACAGGTGAGAAAAATGAGGCTCAGAGAGATTGAGTAGCTTTCTTGACTTCACACAAGTTTGTGGCACATGTTGAGTCTTCATCTGGAACTCTGCCTTTCAGGTGTGTACGCTCACCCGCTTTTCCACTTTGTGCCCCTCTACCAGCATCCCCGGAGGTATGTGCTCCATCCTGAGTCCATTTTCTGCTCGTTGGTAGCCAGGTTGCACAGATAGGCCCTAGGCAGGGGCGTGAACTAGCTGTGCTTGGCCTTGCGTGTCCTCCAGCTTGGCTGAGTGAGCTGGAGCAGTGACCCGGAAGATTTGTTATCCTGTGAAAATAATTCACTAACTTCTTGCAGGTGTGATTTTTTTTCTTAATTTCTCCTCTGGGTTTTCTCTTACAGGTGCGTGCTATGCACTAACGTACAACACAAATATTGACGAGGATAATACTGTGGCCCTGCTACCAAACGGTAACCACACTCATTTTTTCTTCTTTCTTAATTATGGAGGAAACACAAACAGTAAAAAAGAAAGAGTCAAGTCATTCGGATGTGTGTAAAGTGAAAGTCCCCCCTTTCATCCCCGTCCCTCCAAACTCACTGCCATTCTCAGCAGGCATTTTTTTTTTTTTTTAAAGAATCAATTTTATTTATTTATTTATTTTTGGCTGCATTGGGTCTTCGTTGCTGCGCGCCGGTTTTCTCTAGTTGCGGCGAGCGGGGGCTACTCTTCATTGCGGTGCGCGGGCTTCTCATTGCTGTGGCTTCTCTTGTTGTGGAGCACAGGCTCTAGGCATGCGGGCTTCAGTAGTTGTGGCTTATGGGCTCAGTAGTTGTGGTGAACGGGCTCTAGAGCACAGGCTCAGTAGGTGTGGCGCATGGGCTTTGTTGCTCTGCAGCACGTGGGATCTTCCTGGACCAGGGCTCGAACCCGTGTCCCCTGCATTGGCAGGCGGATTCTTAACCCCTGCGCCACCGGGGAAGCCCCTCAGCAGGCACTTTTCTTAGCAGGTAGGTGTTCATTCTTCTAGACATTTTCTATGAATTTATAAACACATACAGGTTCTTTTTTAAAAATATATATATATTATGTCATAGTCCATTGTTTCTCAGTTTGCTTTTTTCCCAGGCTGTATATCCTAGACATCTTTCCCTATTAGTACATACAGTTTTTTGGGGGTTTGTGTTGTTTTTTTATTTTATTTATTTTTGGCTGTGTTGGGTCCTGGTTGCTGCACGCAGGCTTTCTCTAGTTGCGGCGAGCCGGGGGCCACTCTTTGTTGTGGTGCGCAGGCTTCTCACTGCAGTGGCTTCTCTTGTTGCAGAGCATGGACTCTAGGCGCGCGGGCTTCAGTAGTTGTGGCTCACGGGCTCTAGAGTGCAGGCTCAGTAGTTGTGGTGCATGCAGGCCCAGTTGCTCTGCAGCATGTGGGATCTTCTTGAATCAGGGCTCAAACCTGTGTCCCCTGCTTTGGCAGGCGGATTCTTAACCACTGCACCACCAGGGAAGCCTAGTACATACAGTTTTAATTTACTCTTTTTAATGTCTTGAAAATATTCCAAAGAAGAAGTATACCATAATTTGTTTACTCTTTCTTTAATAAAAACTTCGATAGTTTCTCGTTTCACTCTAATAAATGATGTCTTTGTACATATAATTATAAATAAGACCCTTGTATTATACATAAGGCCCTTGTGTGCACTGGTATTTAACTGCCCAATTTGTCTTGCTTTCTCTTAGCCAGAGAACACATTATATTTTTAACATCTCTTATGGGAATTATTATTTGATTTATAGGGAAATTAATTTTATCACTGGATAAAGACACTTATGAAGAAACTGGACTTCAAGGTCGTCCATCTCAGTATTCTGGCAGGAAGACCATGAAGTTTAGTAAGTATTACGCTCACTCCATCAGTTTCTAACAAGGTAGTAGTCTTCCTGTAACAATTTGAACTTAAATGTTTGAATTGCCTCTGTTCTCTTTGTTCAGAAGAAGTGTGGCTTTTTCTTGTCTTTAAGACTCCTTACTCCGGGGACTCTCGGGTGGGCATCAGATAGGATGAGATAGATACTGCTGTGCATCTGTTTGTCTTCAGCTGTCGGCTGCATCTTGAAAAGATCACAGACTTGGACATGTTCCATTAGATACATATGTTTTGGGTCACAAATTCAAAGTGATGAACCCACTTGTTCTTTTTTTTTTAAATTGAAGTATAGTTGATCTACAGTGTGTTAATTACTGCTGTACAGCAAAATGATTCAGTTATACATATATGTACATTCTTTTCCATATTCTTTCCATTATGGTTTATCACAGGGTATTGAATATAGTTCTTTGTGCTATACAGTAGGACCTTGTTGTTTAACCAGCCTATATATACCAGTTTGCATCTGTTCCAACTTGTTCTTAGTAAAGAATTTCCTTTAATTTTCCCAAGTTTTATGTTGACTAGTAGAAATTCACCCATGAGTGAAGAGATGTAGTTCTGTTGATGGTCTGGCTTGAACATCAGTAGTTACGGCTGCCACCTCCACAGCTAGGTTAGAGTTGATCTCTGCCCTTGGTCTTTGACTACAAAAAATGTGAATTTAAAACACCTGTTGTGGGACTTCCCTGGTGGCCCAGTGGTTAAGAATCTGCCTACCAGTGCAGGGGACACAGGCTTGAGCCCTGGTCCGGGAAGATCCCACATGCCGCAGAGCAACTAAGCCCGTGTGCCACGACTACTGAGCCTGCACTCTGGAGCCCGTGAGCCACAACTACTGAGCCCACGTGCCTAGAGCCCATGCTCTGCAACAAGAGAAGCCACCGCAATGAGAAGCCCGTGCACCACAACGAAGAGTAGCCCCCGCTCACTGCAACTAGAGAAAGCCCACGTGCAGCAACAAAGACCCAACGCAGCCAAAAATAAATAAAAATAAAAATAAATAAATTTTAAAAATAGATAAAACACCTGTTGTAATTATCTCTCAATGCCAGAAATGTCCATCAGAGGCAGAGTTTTGGTTTGGGAACCCAAAGGGAGGGCAAGAAATACAAAATAACTTTTTTTATCCATAAAACTTCTAAAACTCCTGATGTTTTAATCTAGCATGTTTTGCACAGTGCACGCTGTGTGTATATGAATGAACTGTTTATTCCTCTCCATTTTTTGAAGTTGTTTCCATTGATTTGATGGATTTATCCTCTAAACTGGACTCTAAGAAGTATAAAAGAATATCTTGGGCTTTCAAAGAAAAGAAACCATTGAAATTTGATTTTCTTTTGGCGTGGCATCAAACAGGTATGAAAAATAAAATGTGTAGCGATGGAGTGGTTTTGAAATCTAATGGTTAATTAAAGGGGAGTAGTGAGGAGAGAATGGTGATTCACCCCAGTGGTCAGGGATGTTGTGCACGTAGATGGATACAGGTGTCCCCCACTTTTCGAAAGTTCACTTTATGCTCCTTTACTTTTTACAAAAGCAAAAAGTGAAAATAGTGTTCAGCGTGTGTTTTGCAGTGAGCTGCTATAGAGGCAGTGTGCACCCCAGCAGCGAGAGCGACATCCCCAGCTCCCTCCCCCAGAACTGCACTCAGCGTCTTAGCCTCTAGCCGGCAGAGGTTTGAACTGTGTCTTTGAGCGTTTATTTCATGCATCTGTTAGCAAGATGTGTCTTAAGGTAATTGCTTCTTCGCTTTATGCCATTTCGACTTAATGAAAGGTTTTGTAGGAACACTACTTTGGGTTGGGGGGAAACCTGTAAACGTTGTTAAGGAAACTGCTTTGACCCCTCTGGCATCCCTGAGAGCCATAGTCCGGGATCATCTCGGCATGCAGCCGTCTGTCTCCACCTCCTTGGGTTGTGTGTCGATCAGGAGCTCCTGAGGGTGGGGTCTCGGGCAACTAACCTTTGTCCATTTCTCCCTTTCCCTCCTCCAGCTTCCCTCCAGCAGCCTTGGCTGGAGTGTTTTAAAATAACACCAGTTATACTGCTAGACACAAACTGCTTACTCGTTATTGCAGGGTAGTAATCAGGCATATCATTAAATGTCAGATTAAATTTGTTGTACCTTTTAATTGATTAGAATAATACATTTAGTTCAGAGTTTGATGTTCACCAAACATTTTAATCGGCTTACAACTACCATGTACCTCGCTCCTTTTAGAAGTGTATCTTTGGCCCAAAACAAGATTAAATGAATCAAATCTTCACAATTACAATGGTGTAGTTCTCTCTTGGAGAAGAGGGAAGCCCCTAGGTCCGTTTTGGAAATAGGTCCATCTGTCTGCTCCTCCTGGAAAGTTCGTGGTCACTGGGTGCCACAGGGTTGCCTGGGTGAGGCCTAGGTCTGTAATACTTGGGTGCTGCTTCTGTGTGTGGTGCAGACACAGAGGGCAGAGAGGCTGGCATCTCAGTTGTAGGAAGTCTTTACTGGGGGCCTCCTATGCAGTGGGTTCTGGAGACCAGTGTGTTCCTAAGACTCCGAAGTATTTTAAGGGCTTGTCAGGACCTGTGAAGCACCTGAGATTTTACCCGCTTAGCAAGCTAAGAAGTTAGCCAGCACATTCTCGTGCGCTCTGGCAGGAGACACGAGACCCCTGGGTCAGAGACAGAAAACCTAATGATTCCCAGCAGTAGCAGTGGGCAGAGCACCAGCGTTTGCTCCAGTTCACCAAGTCCTGGTTCCTGCAGGGTGATGCATGGTGGGCAGGTGATGCTGGTGCAAGCAGGGGGTTGCATTACAGGAGGGGAGCCTGGAGCCTAAGGAATTCAGATCTTTTATATTGGGCGGTGAGCCTGCTGACCTTTGCCCTGGAGGGAGGGAGGAGGTGGAGGGAGACATTATTTCTAATACACTGGGCAGTAAGCAGTCCTGCCCTCTGCACCAAGAGGGCCACTGTTTCCGTCTTCCAGGGAAAATCCTTCAGGATACACTGGATCTTACTGGGGTTTAAAGACAAGCTGGACTGAGATTCTGTCTTCAGCTCCTCTTCTGCTTCCTTCTTCGGGAGTGTGCCAATGTGCTGCTTTCTCTGTAGATTCACTGATTGATCGAAACATAAGGAATGCTTTGATTAAGTCAAAAGTTTCTTAGTAGGGCAGCTGTTGAGACCAGCATGGCTTGACTGAAAGCCTTATGACTTTCCAGAAAAAGTGTGACAGAAGAGGAATGCTGACAGAACTTTGGCACAAGGAGGCGAAGGCAACTTAAATGATTTTAATTTGAGTAAAGCTTTGTACAACCTCCTCTGGCCTTACTTCATCCTGCCTGCTTCCTGAAACCCTCAAGTGGGAATGGGGTGGATTCAGAGATTCACTGAACTTGTGTACACTATTCAAGTGGCCTTATTTGGTGTGTTTGAAGGTGCGGAAGGATCAACGATGATGTCATACTTTTCCAATTACCGGATTCAGGAGCGTCAGCCAAAAATAGCGCTGAGCACGGTGACAGACCTG
Organism: Monodon monoceros; assembly: GCF_005190385.1. NCBI lineage: Eukaryota > Metazoa > Chordata > Mammalia > Artiodactyla > Monodontidae > Monodon > Monodon monoceros. Next base: position 4,281,459 of record NW_021703780.1, on the reverse strand, counting down.
CCGTGCCCTGTGCTGCGGAGCGGCGAGCTCAGGGGCGAGCCGGAGGCGGCCTGCAGCGCCCAGGAGCTCTTCGAGTGGCTGGGCGCCGTCTTCAGTAACGCCGAGCTGTGCGTATGAGGGCTCCCGGGTCCCGGAGGGCTTGGGCTGGCTTCTCATTTTCAGCAGGGGTTTAGTACTTTGAAAGTGATCATGTAGTGGATATAAATGCGTTTTCTTTCTCTTTTTTGGTTACAGAAATAATGAGCCTGATAATTTCATATCAACCTACTGCTGTCCTCAACCAAGCACAGTGGTGGCGAAAGCTTGCTTGTGTACAATCACTGGTTTCATCCTTCCAGAGAAGATACGTCTTCTGTTGGAACAGCTGTGGTGAGAAAAACGAACAGCCTTTTTTGCCATTTATGCCTTGCTTGTCTCCGCCTCTGTAGCGTTTTAGGGGCAGCAGTAATGATCCAGATTCCAGGGTCCTCTCACAGCGTGTCCCCCTTTTCCCTTGCTTGGGCTCACGTGCAGTAACGTTATCATCTCACATGATGTAATTATCCCTGGTGATATTGCCAGGTCCTTGTCCTTTGAAGAGAGGAGAGCGGAGCTTTACTATGCTTCTTGAGAACAAACTGCTCGTTTTTCTTGTTCCGCTCCCCCAGACCATTTCGGTGCAGTTGAAGTTACAGTATCACTTAAGAAAACGGCAGTACTCTATGGAACACATTATGATCTGTCTTAAATACTGGATTTCTGCAAAATGCTTCACTTTGAAATGGGTGGGAAAAGGAGCTGACCACCTCTGAATCCAAATCATATCCAAAATCTGCCCTGGCTCTAACATCCGTGAATCACTGGGCACCGGTAACATGCCACGGGTTGTATAAAGTAGTACTGGATTTTCATTCTGGGAGGTGTTCTGTAAATGAAATGTGAGGAGGCTCAAATCCCGTATTGAAAAGAATATAAAGTGAGCATCACGCCTTCTGAGTCTTCACTTGAAAAAATGTCTAAGATTTAAGTGTTGAGGGTTTTCCTTTTTAAATCCAACATCCTCTTTCACATTTATTAGCTTTGTACTTTTATTTTCCTCAGTAAGAAGATTGAAGTTTTAAAAATTTGATGGATTTTAAAAAAGAAATTCGATAAATTACTCTGCAGTGTTTCAGTTTACAGAGTCTCCGAAAGCAGCACTGTTCAAGGGAGGGAAAGGATTCTTACACACTTGGTGGGGAATTTTTTGTTCTTTAAATCTTATACGCTCTTCCTCGATAAGGGTAGGAACCGCTGAAGTTTGTTGTGTGCGCTGCATGTTGGTGAATCTTTACTGAATTCACAGTATAGCACCAGGAATTTAATTTCTGTCTCCTAATTTTTATAAATGAAAGCTAAGGTCAAAGCTTCATGGGAGCATCAGAAATACCGCTTATCCTGAATAAGTAAAAAGAAATAAATGGGACCGTTCCTAACTCTTCCTGTTTGTTAAGAAGTGTCTGTCTTTTTCAGTCGCTACTTTGATGAACCAAAGTTGGCCCCGTGGGTGACGTTGTCGGTTCAAGGCTTTGCAGACAGCCCTGTTTCCTGGAGAGAAAACGAACACGGTTTTCGAAAAGGAGGAGAGCATTTATACAACTTTGTGGTTTTTAGTAATCGGGACTACTGGCTTCAGTTGGCCGTTGGGGCAAATGATGACTGTCCACCATGACAAGCACAGAGTTTAAAGTCGTGTTTGTTTATGTTTATGCTCGTTTTCCGTATTTCTCGGCGGTATAAGGACCGTGTGTTCACTCAGACTTGGGTGATGAGGACATTTCTCAGATCAGCGTCTGTTAACATCTGCCCTGGACTCGGGCCCATCCTGTGACAGGCTTGCCGTCAGGTGGAAGCTCATAGTTGATTTCTCCCTGTCACTATGAGCCCAGGGTGTGGGCTACTGCGTCGTAACTTGGGCCACGATGGCCAGGGACCGGGGGTTATGGGACCACTGGGTAAGATGTGTGCTGTGATTGTGAGTTTCTCACATCATAATAACAAGAAATCCCTAACATCATACTTAGCAGAGCCAGTTCCTGCATTAGTGCTGTTCATCAATTACCTCATTTAATTCTCACATCAGTCCTGTGAGGGAACAGAGTGTACATAAGCTACTGAAGTCACCTGCTTGTGGATTCAAGACTTGATCTCAGATCAGCTGGTTCCTGAGTGTGTGCTGAGTGTGTGCTCACTGTCCTGCTTCTGGGTCAGGAGGGATATTTGGATACTGTATATTCATAAAGAACAAGTTGAATTTTGCAGTAACCTATAAGGGAAAAGAATCTGAAAAACATATATGTGTGTGTGTGTGTGTGTGTGTGTGTGTGTGTGTGTATGTAAAACCGAATCACTGGGGCTTCCCCGGTGGCACAAGTGGTTGAGAATCCGCCTGCCAATGCAGAGGACACGGGTTCGATCCCTGGTCTGGGAAGATCCCACATGCCACGGAGCAACTAAGCCCGTGCGCCACAACTACTGAGCCTGTGCTCTAGAGCCCGTGAGCCACAGCTACTGAGCTCGTGTGCCGCAACTACTGAAGCCCACGCGCCTAGAGCCCGTGCTCCACAATGAGAGAAGCCACTGCAATGAGAGGCCAGCGCACTGCAACAAAGAGTAGCCCCCGCTCACCGCAACTTGAGAAAGCCCGCACACAGCAACGAAGACCCAACACAGCCAAAAATAACTAAATAAATAAAATAAATTTAAAAAAAACAAAACCGAATCACTGTGCTGTACACCTGAAACTGACATGACATCATAAATCAACTATACTTCAATTAAAAAAAAAAGTGACTTGCCTGGCGGTATAGTGGTTAGAACTCGTGCTTCCACCGCAGGGGGGCGTGGGTTCGATCCCTGGTTGGGGAACTAAGATCCCACATGCCACACAGCGTCGCCAAAAAATAAAAGTAAAAAACAAAGTTGAAAGAATTTTTTTTCTCCCAGCAATATGGCTGATAAGGTCCAACTGAAAACTACTTAAATTTCTGGGATACCTATCAAGAACCATTTTTTAAAATGTTTCAATGAGCTGCAGAATAAGAATTCTGAAAAGCTAAATAATTTATTTGGCCACATGGAATTAAATTAGAAATCAGTAACAGAAAGATCCTTGAAAATCCCCAAGTATTTGGAAACAAAATAACTCACAAGTCAAAGAACAAATCTAAAGAGAAATTAGAAAGTAATTTGAAATGACTTTTTTTTTTTTTTTTTGTGGTACGCGGGCCTCTCACTGCCGTGGCCTCTCCCGTTGTGGAGCACAGGCTCCGGACGCACAGGCTCAGCGGCCATGGCTCACGGGCCCAGCCGCTCCGCGGCATGTGGGATCTTCCCGGACTGGGGCACGAACCCACGTCCCCTACATTGGCAGGCAGACTCTCAAGCACTGCGCCACCAGGGAAGCCCTGAAATGACTTTAAAAAAAAAAAAACTAGAATTTGTGGATTCTTGCTAAAGCAGTACTTAGAGGGAAACTTGCAGCTTTAAATGCCTGTATTAGAAAGGAAAACAGGTCTCAAATCAGTGACCTCAGTTTCCACTTTAAGAAACAGTAAAAGAAGAGCAAATTAAATCGAAAGTCAGCAGAAGAAAAGGAATAATAAAGATCAAAATGGTAACCAATGAAATAAAATAGAGAAAAATTAATCCAAAAGCTTGTTCTTTGGGAGAATCAATAAAATTGATAAATCTCCAGCCAGATTGGTGAGGGGAAAAAAAAGAGACCAATTACCAATATAAGGAATGGGAGAGGTAACGTGACTGAAGATCCCACAGATGTTAAAATAATAGGAACACCTTTATACCAATAAATTCAAGAACGTAGGTGAAATTGACAAATTCCTTGAAAGACACGAATTACCAGAGCTCACTCAAGAAGAAACAGGTAAAACCTTCCTATAACCCCAATGGGATGGCTTCAGTCTTGAGCTTTACCAAACATTTGAAGAAATAATACCAATTCTACACAAACACTGCCACTCATTCTATGGGGTCAGCATTACCCTGGTAGCAAAATTACCGAGGCATCCTGGCTGGGCAAACACATTGCAAGGAAAGAAAACACTACAAAACAAACATTCCTCATGAACATAGGTGCAAAAGTTTTAGTAAATTGAAACCTACGATATAATAAAAATGTAATATGGCCATGGGGTTTATCCTGGGAATGCAGGGTTGATTTAACATTCACATAATCATTTCAATCAATACTAGAAACGTATTTAACAAAATCCACCATCTAGTCCTGTTAAAAACTCTGGCAAACTGGGAATAAAGGGGACTTCCCCAATCTGATTAAAAGGCATCTGCAGAAGCCCTACAGCTAACATCAGACTTAATTGTGAAGGGCTGAATACTTTTCCCCTAACATCAGGAAGAAATCAGGGATATCTCTGTTCATCATTGTACTGGAGATTCTAGACCGCAGTCAGGCAAGAAACAGAACATCCAGATTGGAAAGAAAAAAAATTGTCCTTTTTTCACAGATGACATGATCATCTATGTAGAAAATTCAGCGGAATCTATAAACAAGATACTAGAACTAATAAGTGAGTTTATCAAGGTTGCAGGATACAAAGCAGTGTACAAAAATCAATTATATTTCTATATGAACAATTAGAAAGTGAAATTAAAAATCATTTACAATAGCATAAAAATACTAGGTAGTTAGGAATAAATGACAAAAAATGTGAAAGACATACACTGAAAACTGTTAAATATTGCTATGATCAATTAAAGAAGACCTAAATAACTTGGGGTATATACTTTGTTCATGGGTCAGAAGACTCAGTATTGTTAAGACGTCATTTCAGGACTTCCCTGGTGGTGCAGGGGTTAAGAATCTGCCTGCCAATGCAGGGGACACGGGTTCGAGCCCTGGTCCAGGAAGATCCCACATGCCGCAGAGCAACTAAGCCCATGCAGCACAACTACTGAGCCTGTGCTCTAGAGCTCACGAGCCACAGCTAATGAGCCCTGTGCCACAACTACCGAAGCCCACGCACCTAGAGCCCATGCTCTGCAGCAAGAGAAGCCATCGCGATGAAAAGCCCGCACACCACAAAGAAGAGTAGCCCTCGCTCGCCACAACTAGAGAAAGCCTGCGTGCAGCAACAAAGACCCAACACAGCCAAAAATAAAAGTAAAATAAATAAATTTATAAAAAAAGATGTCATTCCAAAATACAGATTCAATGTAGATTCAATATAACCCCAGCAGGCTACTTTCTGTGTGTGTACATAAGTTGACAAGCTGATTCTAAAATTTTTGTAGAACTGCAAAGGACCTAGAGTAGCCTCCAGGGCTGTCTTGGAACTTGACAACACAGCACCAAGAGCCTCCAGCCGCCCCCATTCTTTGTCCCTCAGCATGATGTAAACCCAGCCCAAGTAGGAAGTCAGGAGGTGTTTTTCAGTGTGTCCCCCTTGTGATCTGTAAGGGTGCCTGCCAACTGCGAAGAAGTTTCATAATAAGGGACTTAATTGAGGAGGTGCCAATTGACGTTGGAAATAAGATTTATTGCTGTTAATCCTTTGGAGTAATCCGGGGTTGACTAGTTTTTTTTCAAACTATATATTCCGGTTAATACCATGTTCAACTATTTTCCATATAAAATTAAAAAATAAAAATCTGGTATACAAGAGGGGTTGTAGAAGACTGAGTTGAGGAATTTATGTGAATAGGAAAACAGACTTGTAGATCTTTAGGGAACAAGTGTCAAGAGGTTTCTGGAAAAAAAGAAAGACCTACAAATTACCAAGGCAGTTTTCTTAAGTTTGAAGCAGGGGAAACGGTAACACAGCAACCGACCGAAAAAGCTATGCCAGAACCCTCCCTTTTAAGGAGCTAAGATTGTGCTCAAATTCTTTGTGTAATTTACTGGAACTTGGGGACCAGAAAGACCACTGCAAGCATATTCTTCAGAATCCAGATTAGGGGAAAAGTTTTATTCCTTGGGTGCAAAGTTACTGCTATATTCATCTTAATAAACAAACTAAATGACTTGGCAGGAAGCCAAGCGTGACCCACACATTTCTAAAGAAATGGCCAGAGATCAAAGATGATTATTTTCATCTCTTATAATTGAAGAAATATTTGTCTTGTTTTCCTGTTGCCCAAGGTTGGAGTTCTTTTCCTCCTTCTGGTATGTTGCCTCGAAACCCATGTGCCATTTTCACCACAAAGCTCCCTGGATTCTCCAGAGACAGAACTAATAGGAGATATATATATATATATATATATACACATATACACACACACAGTATATCAATATGAAATATATGAATACATAATCATATATAGTATTTATTATATAATATAAATATTTGCATATTATATATAATGAAGATAATTATGTTGTATATTATATATAATATATTGTGTATATATATGTTAATATATATTGTAAATACAGCTCTTCCTTGACTTACGGTAGTGTTACATCCTGATAAGCCCATTACAATTTGAAATTATTTTAAGTCGAAGATGCATTTCATACACCTAACCTGCCAAGCATCATAGCTTAGCCTAGCCTACCTTACACATGCTCAGGACACTGACATTAGCCTACAGTCAGGCAAAATTATCTAACACAAGGCCTACTGTATAATACAGTGTTGAATATCTCATGTAATTTATTAAATTCTGTACTGAAAGTGAAACAGAGTGGGTAGAGAATGGTTGTCAGTGTATCAGTTGTTCGTCCTGGTGGTGGCGTGGCTGCCTGGGAGCAGCCCAGCATCACAAGAGAATATCTTACTGTGTGCTAGCCCTGGAAAAGATCAAGGTTTCTACTGAATGTGTATCACTTTCACACCATCATAAAGTTGAAAAATCCTAAGTGGAACCCCGGGGGGACCATCTGCATTTATCATGATGAATTGGCTCATGCAATGGTGGAGGAGAAGAAGTCCTGCTACAGCTGCCGTCTGTGAGCCGTAGACCCAGGAGAACCGCTGGTGTCGTTCGTTCCGTCCAAGTCCGAAGCCCTGGGGACCGGGAGAGCCAATGGTGTGAGTCCCATTGAAGGGCAGAAGACACATGCCCTAGGTCAGCAGTCAGGCAGAGAGAGTAGAATTGTTCCTTTCTCGGCCTTTTCTGTTCAGGCCCGCAAGGAGCGGGTGAGGCCCACCCACACTGAGGAGGTTAATCCGCTTTACTGAGTCTGCTGATTCAAATGCTCATCTCATCCAGAAACCCCTTCCCAGACACCCCCAGAAATAACGTTTAGCCATAATATCTGGATACTCCATGATGCAGTCAAGTTGGCACGTCACACTCCATCGTGAGTGACTTTGGTCTGTTGTCATGTTTGTGGAGCCCCTGGTTTCCACTCAGTGGTTACTGGTGCTGAACAGGGAAGAACAAATCTGACTCCATGTTGGGTCTGTTTCTTTAACCTTTGTATTCTGTTGCTTTTGCTACAAGTTAATCACCAAAGGGGTTGCTGCCTATAAGCTTAGATTATGCGTCATGGCCCATCTCTGGGACCCCTGCCTCTCAGGTCATGAGCATTAAGCTAACATACCTTTGTTTAGCTCACAGGAAACATCCTGACCAGGCCCACCTGTGAAGGACTGCAGGGAGGAAGAAATGAACACCCCCCCTCTGGAGGCTGATGGGAGCCAGGAAATGCTTGGCTTTGCTCCGTCCCCTTTTAGTATAAAAGAAGCCTGCGTTCTAACTCAGGCAAGATGGGTCTTTGGGGCACACGGCCACCACCTTCTCAGTCTGCTGGCTTTCCAGAGGAAGTCTCTCTTTCTTGCCTCAGCAGCTCGTCTCTCCGTATCTTGGACTCGGCGACAATGGGGGCTGTGAGAGCAGAACAGATTGATGACAGGACTTCTCCTTTTGAGGAAGAGACACTTCAGGAGGATAGCAGTCTCTGCCTGGACCAGCTCTTGGCTCAAGCTGACATGGTAACTATGACAGCTGATGGAGCTGGATGAGCACCCTGAAGATAGCTGGGACCTTCCGGGGAGGAAAGCCTGCAGGGGACCTCCTGGGCTTGGGGCTACTCTCCTTCACCCCCTCACCTGCTGGGCCCCAGCTGACCAGTTTGTGAAGCCACTGCCCGGCAGGACACCAGCTGTCTTTGGAAAGATCTTGCTACGAGCCATTTTCCTCCAGTGATGAAAACTTTTCTCAGGACAATGCACTGCTTTATAGAAACAACCTTTTTCATAAATACAGCCCGTGCCCCATTTGTGAACAGCGGTTGGTGCATTACTACAATGGAGTGACTCTCCTTAGTTTAGGACGGGGAAGATTTGTGGGGAAAAGTGGTTGGACTTGGGGTGGGACAGGATTTCCTTCTTTCTCTTTAACTATCTATATCAGCCGGCTGAGTGCGAGAAGCTGTCGAAATCCGTCACCATCACCTGAGCCCCGTTAGCAGGTACGGCCTCAGTGAGAAGGTATAAATGGTCAGAAATTCAGGGTCTGGAAATCGGAGCTATCAGTCTTAGCATCTGTGAGCTCTTTCTGAGAAAACAACAGGCACAGAAAAAGGTACTACTCCTGGAGACTTTCTTTGTTTCCCTCAACTAATGAGGAAAGTTGGAGCCCTTTCCTTTTACTGATGAAGTGCTCACATCTGGGTCTTATTTCAGATCACAATTGCCAGCCTCCAGGTATCACGTTCTGTAAATCTTAGTGAGTCTCGGCTTTTAGGCCAAACTGCCTGACAGTCTTCCGGGTGAGGGACCCAGATAAGACTGGGAGGCTTGAGAATGTAGGGCAATCTTTCGGCTTCACAAGCAGCCAGAATTTGTCATGTTTCTTTTAGCCTCTAACAGGCCTCAATGTCTTTGTTCCTGAGGGAAAGTTGTGGGCATATAACGCCTACTGAGCTTCCCCAACTTGTCTCTGTGTCTCAGCTGGTAAACTTTGCCCCTGTTTCATTTTGAATCCATTCTGAAGTTCTCAGAATAAAAGTACCAGCCGGTGTATTTGATTTCATAATAATAGCTGACATTCACTAAGCACTAATTGTGTGTTCAGGCAGGCTAAGCATTCTGTATGCGTTCCATCAGCAAATGCCCGCTAAAGACTTTTTTTTTAAATTGAAGTATAGTGGATTTGCAATGTTGTGTTAGTTTCAGGTGTACAGCACAGTGATTCGGTTATACATATATATCTATTTTTCAGATTCTTTCCCCTTGTCGGTTACTACAAAAAATTGAATATAGTTTCCTGTACTGCACCGTAGGCCCTTGCTGGTTACCTATTTTATATACAGTAGTGTGCATATGTTAATTCCAAACTCCTAATTTATCCCTCCGCCCTTTCTTTCCCCTTTGGTAACCATAGTCTGTTTTCTGTGTCTGGCCCACTAAAGACTCTCACAGCGGGTGTTACTCACACTCTGTTGATAAGGCCAGAGAAGCCTTCCCTAGGCCACGTAGCTAAGGAAGCAGTGAAATCAAAATTGCGAATTACGTTTGTGTAGCTGGAGATTTTAAACAAATTCCTTTATTCATGTTTGACATTGGGAGGACACAAAGGAACTGCTTCAGTTATCCATTGTGAGGTCACAAATCTCCCCCAAACCTAGTGGCTTATAACAACAGTAATTTATTATTTCTCATGACACTGCCAGTTGACCAGGAGGTCTTGTCTCCCCTGACGGTGAGTTGGCTGGAAGGTCCAACATGGGCTCACTCCCATGGCCGGCTGTCGGTGCTGGAGGCCAACTGGCGCTGTTAGCTGGACACCTCAGTTCTCTCCTACATGGACCTCTCATGTGGCTGCTTGGGTTTCCTCACAGCAAGGTGACTGGGCTTTAAGAAGGAACGTTCCAAGAAGACAAGCCCCATTGTGCAAGTGCTTAGGAAAACTTCACTTGCTAACGGCCCATGGGCCAAAGTTGGTCTCATGGCCAAGCCCTGGGTCAATGTGGGAAGCTTTACAAGGAGATGGATCTTGAGAGCTGGGGTTCACTGGGGTGGGGGTCATCAGTAACAGCTGGACTACAGGCATGATGGGATATTATTATTACTATTATTTTGCCTGAAAAGCATCCTTCTTTCCCCTTCAGGCTAATAGCAAAGCTCACCGATTAGCATTTCATGTTGCGTTTACAGCCCTTCGCATATAAGTTCTGAAATTTTGAGCGGTGATGTTTGGGCTGTTAAACGGGTCAGTAGTTGGCTAATTCATTTATTAATTTAGTGAGAGTCTAGTGAGAGAGTTAACTTATTAACACACTTGATAGCTTGTGTAATAATCACAGAACCCCAGCAAGAGGTGTTATTGTCTCTGCTTTACAGGTGAGGAGGTGCAGTCACCTGGCCCAGGTCGCACACCTGGTTCTCAGCAGATCTGGTCAGAGCGTCTGCTGGGCCCCAGAGCCGCGCTCCTTGTCGTGTCCCCCCCCCGCCCCCCCCACCCGTGCTGAACACACACTGGGGAGCTGAGGAATCAACAACACAGGCCGCCTGAAGGCTGCGGGGAGGAGTAAAGATCTTTTAAAAATGGATTGCAGTTAAGTTGAGGAGGAAGCTTGTGGCAGCAAACGTCTGTAGCCTTTGGCTAATTTCTTGCTGATGTGTTAGACTCGTGGGCCTGGTCTTAACCCTTCTGCATCTCTAACTGTTTTAAAAAACAACTTATAAAAGGGGACTTCCCTGGCGGTCCAGTGGTTAAGACTCTGCGCTTCCATTGCAGGGGGCGAGGGTGCGGTCCCTGGTCGGGGAACTAAGATCCCACATGCCGTGTAGTGCGGCCAAAAATATTTGAAAACAGAGCAACTACATATAAAATATACGCAGCATAGGGCTTCCCTGGTGGCGCAGTGGTTGAGAGTCCGCCTGCCGATGCAGGGGACACGGGTTCGTGCCCCGGTCCGGGAAGATCCCACGTGCCGCGGAGCGGCTGGGCCCGTGAGCCATGGCCGCTGAGCCTGCGCGTCCGGAGCCTGTGCTCCGCAACGGGAGAGGCCACAGCAGTGAGAGGCCCGCGTACCGCAAAAAAAAATATATATATATATACGCAGCATAAAATGTACCAGCTTAACCAGCGATAGGCGTCCAGCTCAGTGGCATTACGTACACGGGCACTGTTGTGTGACCACCACCACTGATGCGCGAACTCTTTCATCATCCCAGATGGAAACTCCTGGCCCTCTAAGACTTCTGAGCAGAAGAATTATTGGTGCCTTTTGAAACTTTATTTGGAAGGGAAGTGCCGGGTAAGTGCCCTTCATCTGGGTGCCCTGGGCTGGTCAGGAATGGGCACCTCAAAATCCCATCAGGTTGCCTCTGGAAGTCTTCCTAAAGTTCAGAGGTGTCCCGTGGGGTTCAAGGTCAGTGAAAAGGAAGCCACGGTCGGGGGTGTCAGGAGGTCGCTGGAGGGAGGTGGTCGTTATGGGCCAAATGGTGTCTCCCAAAATTCACATGTTGAAGTCCTAACTCACCAACTCCACTACCACCACCTGCACCTCAGAAGGTGAATGTGCTTGGAGATTAGGCCTTTAAAGAGGTGATTAAGGTAAAATGATGTCACGTGGGTGGGACCTAAAGCCAGTGTAACTGGCGTCCTCGTTAAAAAGGGAAATTAGGGCTGACATACACAGAGGGAAGACCCTGTGAGGACACAGGAGACGGCCGTCTACAAGCCCAGGAGAGAGGCCTCGGAGAAACCAGCCCTGTGACACCTTGATCTTGGACGTCCGGGCTCCAGAACTGTGAGCACGTAAATTCTATGGATTAAGCCACTCCGTCTGGTGGTGCTTTGTTTTTGTCCACGCAGACTAACATAGTGGGGAAGGACCCTGAGGCTTGGGGGCCGGCAAAGCTGTGGACCTCAGTCCTAAGAGGGGCCGAGGGGGAGGTACCTGGTGGTCACTTGGTGAGCAGTGGTTTCAGGGAAAGCGGTGGAGGTCATTCTTAAATGCTCCTACTGCATGGTTCACTTGCTCTCGGTCAAAAGACCAGGATGTGATTCCAAAACCTGGATGCAGACCCGGAGGGCCATGGATTTCTGAGAGAGGCGAACTCTGAACTGTGGTTCCCCCGACAAGGACAGAAAGATGGAGCAGTGACTGTCAGCCCCGAGTCTACAAGCTGGGCTGCAGCCCCTCGGATTTTTAAAAAGTAATTTGAAATTGTGGCAAAAAACACAGCATAAAATCTACCTTCTTAACCATTTTTAAGTGTACAGTTCAGTTACGTTAGCTACGTTCACATTGCTGGGCAGCACATCTCCAGGAAGTCGTCATCTTGCAAAACGGAAACTCTGTACCCACTGAACAACAGCTGTCCTTCCCCTCCCACAGCCCCTCAGGTTTTAAAGGGCGAACCCATTGAGCGTGGAATTCTGCCAGCCTGGAGAGGCTTGGCTTTGGGGTTGCTGAGTGTCCTGAACTCCTCTGTACGTCGTGCGGGTCCACGTGTGATATCTAAGGACCGAATTCTGACCAGTGCCTGCAGTGAGGGAGATTAAAATCACAGTGGTTTACCTGCGGGCATCGCTCACTTGGTTCCCAGCAACCCCATGCGTAGAGACAGGAATGGGGTCCCGGTTCAGCAAGTCTGTGCATTGACTGAGCTTCGCTTTACCTGTCATCCCGAGGCCGCAGGCCCCAGGCCCTCGCCTTCACCGGGGCCAGAGGCACATGGCGCTGCCTTCCTGGCTCCCAGGAACCTGCCTCGGTGTCAGCGAGACAGAACTGGCGGCGGCCGAGCGCGGGGCTTGGTCCTTAGCTCACGGTGCACATCGCGCACGCCCGTGTGATGGGGTTAAAACAAAACAAAACGGGGGGGACACTTCCCTGGCAATAAATGAAGCAGAGACCCAGCGGCCACAGGCCTCTGCTTCCCACTCCTGAGGGAAGCACAATGGGCAGGAGGATGGGGGAGAAAGGAGCATGTTGGGGGTCAGAGCTCCTGGATCAGAGCCCCTCGAAGGGTCTTCTGGCCAGGCCCGTCGTGGGAGGGGTCTCCAGTCCTCAGCGGGGCAATAGGGGAGCAGCCGGGATGGCGGGAGCGAGGGGACCACTGGGCCCTTCGTGGACACCATCCCAGAAGGTGAGAGTCCCACCTGCTCTTTCAGGGCTGGGCTTTGGCCATCGGGCTCCTGGGATTCGTGGGAGGGAAGTGGACGAATCCACACCTGCCCGGGGATGCACTTCCATCGGCCACTTGTCCATGGTGTTGGCAGCAACTGGCCGGAACAGACACTCGCGGTGCAGGCCCAGATGCCAGGACAGGTTGTGGAGAAAGCAGCTTCACGTTTCTCGACCCTCTGTAGGTAAAGCAGAGGGCAGAAGGGGAGCCACTTGAAATACCTGAAATATCTGAGGTAGGTTTATGGGTAAAAACTTCTTTCACAAGATGCAGTTTTTCAAGAGGAAGCAGTTTCTCTTTTCACCACGATGGAGACTTCCCAGCACTTGGGGAAGGTCGTGGTCACCTCCTTGCTGTCCTTTAGCCTAGGCAACTGACAAAGGGGCAGAAGGGGATTGATTTGTCCACCTCCTTCTTCCCTAGAGACAGCAGACAGCAAGTTGCCACTTGGCCTGAACCCAAGGCCTGTGCGACCAACAGCGTAGACCCAAGCGAAGCCGGCAGGACAAGAATTGTTCCTGCACGAGCTCGCTTTCAGCCGCGGGGTCAGGGGCTGCATCCCCCCTTCTCTGGGGCCTCTCAAAGCAGCTACCTTCCTGCCTCAGGCACTTTCGGGAGGAAAGAAATGCATATTTAAAGGAGGCTGAATTTCATGTAAAAACAAGGCACAGGCCCAGCTGTGAGGGCCCAGCCAGAGAGGGAAAACATCCATTTAAATATTTGGTTTGCATCCAAAATCCACTCCCTCGGAGACCTGGCACTCACCACAGTCTGCTGACCTGCCTGAGAAATAACGCAGACGTTTCTGGTGTGCCTGAGAGGAAGCCTCGACTCCTCCTCGGGACCCCAGAGCCAGAAGCACCCGTCCGGCCCAGGATGCTGGTCAGCCAAGTTCAGCCGAAGCCAGAGCTACCCCAGCCAGTGCTTTCGCTGCTCTGTGGCCGGAGCTTCCTCGGTCACAGCCAAGTAGGGCCCTGAGGCCTCAGGGGGTGGGGCAGAGCTTCCCCGTTGTTTTCTGATGCTCCCTTTGGATCCCCGAGCAGCAGATTTCTGAGTTTTCCTGCCCAAACCCAAGACCACCCGTGAAGAATCAGCCGCAGTGTGCGAAGCCATTCCATTTGGCAACTGCTGTTTCCATTCAGAGTTTTCTGGAATTCCAGCGGCTGCCGGCTGCCGCCAGTAGGTTCGTGCCTTTTGTCCTCAGGCTTGAAGGGCACTGGGACCTCTGAGGTGAGGATATGGGGGAGAAGGGCCTGACTGTATCAGAGATCAGGGCAGCACCCCAAAGTGGAACCTCCCAGACACTCAGCTGTCCCCCAGGGGCCAAGGTACCATTTGTGAAAAAGCAAAGCACGAGAAATGCAAATAATACAAACCTCCTCCCTCCTCCCATGCCTGGCAATAACAGGTGCCCAGTAAATGGCAGCTGAATTGAATTCTTTGTTGGAAAGAACTGCTTCACTGACTGCAGACTCCTCCCCCCTCCCTGCAGGGTTCAGGAAGGCCAGGTTACTCTCGCCTCCTAGACTGAGCGCTACCAAGTCCCTGCCACGTGCATTTTAAGAAACATTTTGCCAATCAAGAGTGCTGGAGACATTTTGTCCCCGATATTCAAATATGCATGTCAAGGAGGAAAACAAACTGTAGAAGTCTTTTTTAAATATTTATTTTCATTGTGGTAAAATACACAACATAAAACTTTCCATCTTGAGCAATTTCAGGTGCACAGTTCAGTGGCATTAGGTACATTCACACCGCTGTGCGCACGTCACCACCATCCACGTCCAGAACTTTTTTCTTCTGGCAAAACTGGAATTCTGTCCCCATTAAACCACACACGCCCTCCTCCCCCAGCCCCCCGCCACCACCCTTCTACTTTCTTCTCAATGAATCTAATGACTCTGGCAATGTCATATACACGGAAAGAAAACTTTTTTTTTAATTTAGAAAAGATCTTGAGGCTAAGGAGAGGATAATCTTTTCAGGCACAAAATCAAAATTTCTGTTCTGTTAAATCACAGTGACGGAGTCCTGTGGTGCGCCTCCCAGGCGCCAGCCTTTCTCTTGGTCACACGAGAGGCGGGAGTGAGGGTGACTAGGGTCTGTGTTTCTGGGGGCCTCTGGGCCCTTGTCTCGGAGCCTGAGTCTATCCGCTGGAGTGCTCTCACCCAGTCCACCTGCTCCACACACGGTGACCCTGTGGCCCTGACCTTTCGCTCCCTCCCTCCCTCCCTCCCTCCGGCCCGCGTACCGCAAAAACAAAACAAAACAAAACAAATCCCATCCGTGTTTCCCTGTCACAGGATGGAACTCTATCTCATTAACTTGGTGCCAAGGCCCTCCAAGACCCCGCTGCAGGTCCCTTCGCCTCAGCTCCAAGCTCCACACTCCAGCCCCTCCTGGGACCCTGGGGGCTGCCCGCTCCCCCTGCACTGCCTCACGGTCCTGGGACTCTCTTGTCTGTCCTGACTGCTCTTCTGCTTTTCTGTCATATCCTTTTTTTTTTTTTTCTTTTTGCGGTACGCGGGCCTCTCACTGTTGTGGCCTCTCCCGTCGCGGAGCACAGGCTCTGGACGCGCAGGCTCAGTGGCCATGGCTCACGGGCCCAGCCGCTCCACGGCATATGGGATCTTCCCGGACCGGGGCACAAACCCGTGTCCCCTGCATCGGAAGGCGGACTGTCAACCACTGCGCCACCAGGGAAGCCCCCAGACTGGGTCTTGATGCCTCCATCGCATCCTGGGTGCTCTCAGTGCTGGACGCCTGGCTGACTGACTGGTCTCATTTCATCCTTACAACCCTGGGAGGCGGGTACTGTCTTTGCCCCCAGGTCACAGATGAGGAAATGGAGGGCTATTTTAAGCATTGTCCAGAGCGTTCCTATCATCACCTTATATTCTAATCTGTTGCTGTAGCTTCCTGCCCTTGAGAACAGGAGCCGTATCTAATTTATTTTCGGATCCCCAAGGCTGAGCATAGACCCTGGTAAGAAGTAGTTGCTACATAGAACAGAGGAGGATAGAACAGAACATCTCACCAGGCCAACTGGCCCAGCAAAAGCAGATGTCTCAGCCTCCTGGCCTGAATTCTGCCCTTGTCCGGCCCAGGGCTGGCCTTAGGGGTAAACTCAGAACTGGGGTCCGTATGGGGTCAGTTCTGGCTCTACTAAAGGAACCCTCCCACAATAGAAAGCATCTTTCCTATCATCTCTAGCAAGCTTCACAGCTATCTCTTTAACTGGATGAACACCTTCATTCCATGAGTAAAAGTAAAGATTTAAAAGAAAATATAACCATTTTCCCCCTTTCTCTGCTTGGTATTTCCCAATTTTACCCACTGTTGAATTTGTTGATTTGGAGACTGACCCTTCCCTTTATCCATTTATTCCAGAATCCATAGTGCTCTGGGTTTGTTTTAAAGCCACGAAGAAAGCAGATATCTTTGAAAGGTGTGTGTATAAACACTACCTGGAAACCAGTGTACTGAAAGCATTTTATTATTTTATATGGTGCAGGAAGAGCCAGTGAGGCTAATTACGAGGGTGTGTTTTCAATATAGTGCTTCTTAATCAGTAAGAAGCACTATAGGAGTAGGAGGTTTTTACAATAAACTTAAAAAAAGTGGAAGTGTAATGTACATACAGAAAAGCCACAGATAGAGTACAGCCTGATGTCTTGTCACGAAGTGAGCACATCTGGATCACTGGCCCCCAGGTCAAGAGATGGAGTATTACCACAGCCCCTCCCCCCAGGCACCCACCTCCGAGCGCTAAGGTAATCGCTATGCTGACTTCTAACACCATAGGTTCGTTTCGCCTGGTTTGAACGTCATGTAAATGGAATCGTGCAGTATATGCGTTCCTTTGAATCTGGCTTCTTTTGCTCAACATTATGCTGGTGAGATTCAGCAGCTATGCACAGCTGTTGTTAATCCATTTCCATTACTGTAAGAATCCCTTTTATAGATATATTATGAAGTTTGCATCCACCATTCTCCTGTCGATGGACATTTGAGGCTACTGGAAAGAGCGCTGCTGTAGATGTCCTAGTACACATCATTGGTGGCAGTCCGTACACATTCCTGTTGGGTCTATGCCCAGGAGTGGGTTTCTGGGTAGGAGGGTATGCCCGGCCTTAGTGGATACTGCCAAAGAGTTTTCCAAAGTGGTTGTGCTATTTTACATTCCCACCAGCAGTGGATGAGCGTTTCAGTTACTACAGATTCTCCCCAACACTTGGCATGAACGGTCTTTTTCATTTTAGCCATTCTGGTAGGTGTGCATTGATTTCTGGCTGTGCTTTAAATTTGTCTGATGACTTGTGAGGTTGGGCATTTTTTGTATATTTCTTGGCCATTTGTATTTCTTTCTTTTTTGGTGAAGTCTCTGCTCTTTTCTTTCTTTAATTAACTTGACTATGTTACTTTACTGTGGTAACATATACATAACATCAAGTTTGTCACTGCTAAGTGTACAGTTCAGTGGTATTAGTATATTCATATTACGCTGTAACCATCACCACCATCCATTTCCAGCTGTTTGTCTCTTATGCCCTTTTTTCAATTGGGTTATCAGCCTTTTTCTTATTAATCTGTAGGAATCCTTTACATATCCTGGATACCAGTCCTTCGTCTGTTTTATATATATTATGAATATGCTTCTTCCTCTGAATTACCTTTTCACTCTCTCATGGATGAAAAGAATTCCTAATTTTACAATTGGAAAGCTTCTGCACAGCAAAAGAAATGATCAACCAATGAAAAGGCAACCTATGGAATGGGAGAAAATATCCGCGAAACACACATCTGATAAGGGACTAATATCCAAAATATATAAGGAGGGCTTCCCTGGTGGCACAGGGGTTAAGAATCCGCCTGCCAATGCAGGGGACACGGGTTCGAGCCCTGGTCCAGGAAGATCCCACATGCTCGGGAGCAACTAAGCCCGTGCGCCACAACTACTGAACCTGCGCTCTAGACCCCACGAGCCACAACTACTGAGCCTGCGTGCCACAACTACTGAAGCCCATGCGCCTACAGCCTGTGCTCCGCAACAAGAGAAGCCACTGCAAAGAGAAGCCCACACACCGCAACACAGTAGCCCCCACTCACCACAACCAGAGAAAGCCTGCAAATGGCAATGAAGACCCAACACAGCCAAAAATAAATTAAAAAAATATATATATAAGGAACTCATACAACTCAACAGCAGAAGAACAAATAATTCATTTAAGAAATGGGCAGAGAATCTGAACAGACATTTTTTTCAAAGAAAACATACAGATTCCAACAGGTACAGGGGAAAGGGTGCTCAACATCACTCATTGTCAGGAAATGCAAATTAAAACCACAATGAACTATCACCTCACACCTGTTAGAATGGCTATTATCAAAAGACAAGAGATAACAAGTGCTGGAGAGGGTGTGGAGAAAAGGGAACCCTCCTGCACTGCTGGTGGGAATGTAAATTGGTGCAGCCACTATGGAGAACAGTATGGAGGTTCCTCAAAAAATTTAAATAGAACTACCATATCATCTAGCAATTCTACTTCTCAGTATTTATCTTAAGGAAATAAAAACACTAACTGAAAAAGATATCTGCACCCCCATGTTCATTGCAGCATTATTTACAATAGCCAAGACATGGAAACAACCTAAGTGTCCATCAGTGAATTAATGTGTAGAGAAGATGTCATAAACAAACAAACATACAATGGAATATCATTCAGTCATAAAAAAGAAGGAAACCCTGCCATTTGTAACAACATGGATGGACCCTGCGGGCATGCTAAGTGAAATATGTCAGACAGAGAAAGACAAACACTGCATGATCTCTCTTATACGTGGAATCTAAAAAAAAACACAGCAGAGCCAGGTTCATAGCTACAAGGAACAGATTGGTGGTTGCTAGAGGTGAGGGAGGTGGGTAGTGTGTGGGGAGGAGAAAGGGGTAAAGAGATTCAAAAGGTGCATGTTTCCAGTATAAAATAAATAACTCCTGGGGATGTAATGTGTAGCATGGTGACTATAGTTAACAATACTGTATTGCATATATGAAAGTTGCTAAGAGACTAGATCTTTAAAATTCTCATCACAAGAAAAAAAATGTAACTGTGGTGACGGATGTTAACTTAACGTGGTGATCATTTCATAACATATGCATATATCAAATCATTACGTTGTGTACCATAAGCTTATACAATGTTATATCTCAATCATATCTCAATCAAACTGGGGGAAAAAAGAAATTTTTATTGATCTTTTCCTTTTGGGTTAGTCTTTTTTGTGTCCTGTTGAAGAAATCCTTACCTGTCTCCTAAGGAGTTTTTAAAATCTGCACATGCCTATTAAGCCCTACTTTGTTTCTCTCTTTTCTTTTCTAAGTGAAAGCAGGTTTATTGAGAGAGATACCCATTCCATAGGCAGAATGCTGTCCGTCTAAGAAGGTGACAGCCGTCAAACCCTACTTTTCTGATGCTTTTTTTTTCCCCCTTGGGTTTCCCAGTGTGGACCAGGAAACCTGCTTGACATCTTCTAAAAGAGCTGTAACGCTCTGATGCTTATTTGTGTCAGAAGCGAACTAGGCCTTTCACAGGTGTAATTTCTTATTTTGCGGGAAAACACTATGTTTCTCATCATTATTAGCCCAAACCCGGGCACGAAGCATATGCTGGACCATTTCCACGGCCACCACACGTCCGGACAGCCTTCCTGCATTGGAGGGGATGGGCCTGGGTAGAGCAGGGAGAGAGCCAGGCGGCACCCGTTCCCGGCCCCACCTGCATCCTGCAAGCGTGGGGCGCCGGTGGGAACAGGCGTGATGTCCTCGGGACAAAGCCAAGCCAGAGACATCCTTGTGCAAACAGACTGAGGGTGGAGAAGAATCTGTTTACGCTGACCTGGAGCTCCCGGGGCCGCGTGGACTGGGAAAGGGGTGAAACCGCGGGTGATGAGTCAAACCCATTTCACCTGCCGCCGTTGCTAATCAAGGTCGCTTGAAGACTTGCATGTTCTCCACGCAGCACGTAGCCTAAAAAAAAAAGATGTTGGCCTGAGTTGTTTTCCAGAATCTTGGAGTCACCTGTGTCTAGTTTGATCTCAGCTGGTTAAGGCTGGATGGGACCACCGGCCCTCCAGGTGGGCATGCGCGAGTGTCCGCTCGATGACCTCTTGAACGTGCAGAGGCCTGTAGCTTAGTTACGCCTGCGCAGAACCTCGGTTCCGCAGCTTTTTCCAATCACCTTTCCCCACGCTCCCCGCCCTCTACCGCCCGGGCTTCTTTATTCCTCATCCCATAAATACCCCAGCCGCTAACCTTTCGGGAGGCGCGTTTGAGGTTTGTCCTGCCGTCTCCTCGCTCGGCTGCTGTATGAGTGAACCCTCGCTTTGCTGCAGGCCTCAGCGTCTTGGCTTGCTGCGCCTCGGGCCAGACGGACTTGGTGCAGTAAAAGGGGCGGATGGAGGAAAGATCCAGCAAGCGGAGGGGCAGAGCTGACAGGATTGAAGCTCCGGGGGAGAAGGGAACGGACGTCCTGTTGAGCAGCTAAGTGATGCAGGAGCGAGAGGCAGGTTGCAGCGGCCGGCTCCCAGCGTTCTCTTGCTGCGGTTGTTTGGGTGCCAGAACCGGCCAGGAGCCCCACGCGGCCGGGAGCCTGCCGGGAAAGGAGGGGAGGGTTGCCGCCACGTGGGCAGAGGCTGGTCGGGCTGGCCTGCAGGTAGGGCTGTTCTGGGGGAGACTCCCGGGAGGTGGCCCCGCACCAGCCTTTCATCTGCATCTGTCTCTTGTTTCTCTCGCTCTCCGGGAACTGAGAATTTTAAACACGCCACGCAAGGCCCAACCTACAGAAAGAAAGTACGTATTTGCCCGCTGGGCTCGGACTGGTATGATACGTGGTTGCAAATCTTATTTGTGATAAAAAGCGCATCGGTGGCTTCTGGGGGAGAGGTAGGGTGGGGAGGGGCAGGAGGGTGGGTTACAAGGAGGCTCGAGGAAACTTTGCGGTGATGGAGACGGTCACACTTGATTAAGGTGATGATGTCCCCGGCGTACATGCTAAGGGAAATATGTCAGAGAAAGATGAATACTGTATGATCTCACTTATTTGTGGAATCTAAAAGAAAAACAACAAACCAAAGCTGGTGTGAAAATGTATCAAGTCGTACACTTGAAACGTGCTGTTTATTGCGTGTCAATTACCCCTTGAAGCTGTTAAACCTCCTAACACAGGTGTAGGTAGTTTGCAATGAAGTGGTTCAAGTTACACTTCAGTCACTTGGGTACACGCTTTTCTCCCCAAACCTGCTCCCTTACAGGAGCTGTAGGTTCTTCCAAGTGTCCTGGTCACAAGAGACCAACACCTAGAGGCTGATTCAGGAGCTTCAGCGTGATTGCCGACACCGCTTTTATGTGTTAGGATTCCAGGAAGGTCCAAGCCAAGGAGAGGCCTTGCCGGACGTACATGGTAGGAAAGACACAATCCCGCGTCTCCCGCGCACCTACAGCTACTACGCACGCAGTCGCCGGAGCCTGTGGCTTGAACTTTAAAATCTGCAGGGCCCACGACCAGCATTTCCGTCTTCCTCACAGGTAATGGGATGGTCTTTCCTCCTTCCTGGGAAAATTGGAAATTGAGAGATGGGGGATGGGAGTGAAAACCCTATGGAACGAAGCACACCTGGGTTCCTGGGCAGCTGAGGGCTGGTGCTGCTGTGATAACCACACACTTTGACTGAATGAGAATTACAGGTCATTTCTCCTCTCCAAACTGTGTTTATGTGATAGTTTCTCACTCCAGGATGCTGTGAACTCCAGAGTAATAAAGCTTTCTGGTAACAAAGGAAGTAAGTGGTAACTGTCGCAACTAACAGACTGCTTCTAACAAAAATTTACAGCAAAGTGTAAATCAACGGACTTTTTTTCATCTTACCCAAATTGTGTGGGTCTAGGAGAGTGCTTGGGAGGGTCCTTGATGGGCTGACCTGCTGCCATGGGGGCTTTGCCCCAGTCTATTTGAGCTGTGCTCTCAATCTTTCTGTGGATTAACAGTTGCTACCAGGCAGCAGGCCCAGGTCTTTGGCAAAGGATCAGAGGCAGGCAGACGGGTCCCCATGTCAGGATCGGATCCTCA
The DNA here is from genome assembly GCF_005190385.1 of Monodon monoceros. Classification (NCBI taxonomy): domain Eukaryota; kingdom Metazoa; phylum Chordata; class Mammalia; order Artiodactyla; family Monodontidae; genus Monodon; species Monodon monoceros. The sequence continues at coordinate 4,259,249 of NW_021703780.1, read as the reverse complement.
TCAGTGCAGCCCTCAACCATCTGAGCTTCAACCCCAGAGCAAAAGGAGGGAGAATGCTGAGCCCCCAAGCAAGACGCTAGAAAGGTCCCCCCATCCCCAAACACCTAGCCGTGGACTCCAGGTGACCAAGGGCCTGAGGTGTGAACTGTCTGCTTCACAGTGAAACCTGAAAATGTCATGTCGTATGCCAGTGGCCCCTGCCCCAACATGAGGACGTCTAGCCCAGCAAACTGGAGGCCGTTCTAAGGAAGGACCCACTGGAGCCGTGAGTAGGAACAAGGCTGGTACTTGTATCTCTGAGGGCGTGTGTTTCCAAACATTCAGGCAGGTGCCCTTTGGAAATCTGGGTGACGTTTCTCAAGATGGGGACAAAAGGGGCATTCCACCAACAGGTGTATTTTATAAGAACAAGTTACATAAACACTCCTGTAAAATTGAAACCACTTAACGCTAATTTATTTGAGAAGTAAGTTTCTCAGTGGCAGCTACTAGAAATAACAAGTGATAGCAAAACCAAGTTTGTATATTCTGTGCTTTTGTTTTGGGTTTTTTTTGGCTGCACTGCGTGGCATGTGGGATCTTAGTTCCCTGCCCGGGGATTGAACAAAGCCCTTGGTAGTGAAAGCACGGAGTCCTAACCACTGGAGCGCCGGGGAATTCCCTTGTGCATTTGTAACTATCCCTCACCCCCCAAATCGACTTGGTTCTTGGTTTGGGTAATGGGAGTGAGATGCCAGGCTGGAGTCAGGAGGGGGAGGGTGCATATTCCGAATGAGCTTGGTTCCTGAGTTTAAGACGGTGAGTAGCAGAAGTTTATGTAACGAAAGATCTAAAAACTGACTTTGGCTCATGAGCTCTTGAGAGCAAGGACACCTGTAACAGCATACGTGTAACACATGTACAAACGCTTCTAAAATTCAAGAGGCAACGTCACGTTCACATCTGTTTCCGAAAATCAAGTCTAGCTCTCAGCTGCTTGTTTGCAGAGGGCGTGAAAGTGCAGGTGTTCCCGGCTCCTTCCCCAGCTACATGCACCTGGCCCCTGGGGTGTCTGGAGCCCAGGGGACAGTGCGGGGCAGAGCTACGCTCCTGGGTGTGATTTGGTTGCTGTCAGATACCTGCTCCAACCCTTACTAGGGGGTGACCTTAGGGAAATCACGTAACCTCCCTGTTTTCTCACCTGAAAAATGGAATAGGTTATGATTCTAATATAGAGATGGCTGAATGATTCCTACTATAAGTAGTAAACACTCATTGTATGAATATACACTATATCACTGTCACTGATAACACATTGAGTTGCACCGATTGTACGGGCATAAAACCATCTATGTATCCAGTTCCTTATAAAGTGATGTGTGGTTTTTTGGGTTTTTCTTTCTTCTTTGTTTTTTGGGGTTTTTTTGGCTGTGCAGCATGGCTTGCGGGATCTTAATTCCCCGACCAGGGATCACACCTGTGCCCCCTGCAGTGGAAGCACCGAGTCCTGACTACTGGACTGCCTGGGAATTCCCCGAAGTGATGTTTAAATGCAGAGAATAAACGGGGCCTCTCTCCTCACTGGCTCCGGTGGTAAATGACCCTCAGTTCCCTGGTTCGTGGGTGGCTCTTCAGGGCCACCACAGCTCGGCAGCAGGCTTCCCCAGAGTGAGCAGGGAGAGGCAGAAAGAGCAAGTCCCAGTATCTCACAGTCTGATCTCAGGAGTGACAACCTGTTACTTCTGCTGTTTTCCACTTGTCTTAAAAAGTTGCTGGGTCCAGCCCCTACGGAAGAGGAGGGTGCGAGTCCCCAGAGGTGCGATCAGTGGGAGGAAATTTAGAAGTCTCCGTACTCACACTTGGAAACTCAAAAATAAAACAAAACCAGTTACATGACTGAATATCCCACCTCCATTGAAGACGCAGGAAGGTCAGGTGCTATCAATTGCGGAGATGTGCTAACATCTACCCTTGATGGTTTTGCACTTGTCTGTTTTCTGGAGTAGCAACGTCAGTTTTTGCTTTATATGTTGAGGATAGGTGAGTAGGTACACATTTGGAATTGTTTTGTCTTTTAGTAGAACTCAGTCAGCTGTCATTCTGAAGTAAAGCTTTTTTTCTAACATGTTGTGTGTGTGTGTGTGTGTGTGTGTGTGTGTGTGTGTGTGGCATGTGGGATCTTCCTGGACCGGGGCACGAACCCGTGTCCCCTGCATCGGCAGGCAGACTCTCAATCACAGCACCACCAAGGAAGCCCCTAACATGCTTTTTTAACAGATATTTTGGTGTTAATGCGGCTACACCAGTTGTTTTGGGTTTTTTTTGGTTAGTATTTACACAGTATATATTTTCCACTTTCAACTCTTCAGTTGTAGATGTTTGTAAAGAGCATATACGTATATCTAGACTTCTTCACACAAGCATTTAGTCTCCCTTCACTTAACATATTAATGCTTTGAGCTAAAAGCCACATCAACTATGTTTATTATTTGTCCATTTTCATTCCTTATTTTGGATCAATTAAATATTTTCCCACTTTTTCCCTATGTTGAGAGGATGTGTACATCTTAAAAAATGGAGAGGGCTTCCCTGGTGGTGCAGTGGTTGAGAGTCCGCCTGCCACTGCAGGGGACACGGGTTCGTGCCCTGGTCCGGGAGGATCCCACATGCCGTGGAGCGTCTGGGCCCGTGAGCCATGGCCTCTGAGCCTGCGCGTCCAGAGCTTGTGCTCCGCAACGGGAGAGGCCACAAGGGTGAGAGGCCTGTGTACTGCAAAAAAAATAAATAAAAATAAATAAAAAACGGAGAATCTGAACACCATAAAATTAACTTTCAAAGTGTAATATTCAATGGTTTTTAGTATATTCATAAGGTTGTGCAAAAATCTCTAATTTCAGAACGTTTTCACTTCCCAGTTAAAACCCTGTGCTTGCTAGCAGTCACCCCTCTTGCTCTCGCCACCCTCGGTCCCTGGCAACTACCAATCTCCTTTCTGTTTCTATGGACTTGTCTATTCGGGCATCTCATCTAAATGGAGCCATGCAACATGTGGCCTCTTGTGTCTGCTTTTTCCACTTAGCATGATGTTTTTGAGGCTCAGCCACATTGTGGCGTGTATCAATACTTCATTCCTTTTTATTGCCAACTAGCTTTCCATTACTTGGCTATACCGTATTCTGTTTATCCATTCATCTGTTAATGGACATCTCAGTTGTTTCTACTTTTTGACTGTAATGAATAATGGTGCTAAGAACATTTGTGTACAAGTATTTGAGTATTTGTTTTTAGTTTTCTTGGTTATATAATTGGGAATGGAATTGCAGAATTATATAGTAACTCTGTGTTTAACTTTTTTTGTGGAACTATCAAGCTGTTTTTCCACAGTGGATGCACCAATTTATATTCCTGCTAGCAGTATAGGTTTCCAGTTTTTCCACATTTTCATCAATGTTGGGTATTTTCTGTTTTTTCCATTATAGCCATCCTAGTATATTGAAGTGGTATGTGATTATGGTGTTTTTAAAAATGTTTATTTATTTATTTGGCTGTGCTGGGTCTTTAGTTGCAGCATGCAGGATCTAGTTCCCTGACCAGGGATCGAACTTGGGCCCCCTGCGTTGGGAGCATGGAGTCTTAACTGCTGGACCACCAGGGAAGTCCCTTATTAAGGTTTTGATTCGCATTTCCCTAATGATTAATGATATGAATATCTTGTCATGTGCTTACTGGCCATTTGTATATCCTTGGAGAAATGTCTATTCAGATCCTTTGCCCATTTTTAAATTGTGTTGTCTCTTTACTGTTGAATTGTAAGAGTTATATATTCTGGACATTAGACCCTCGTAACATTTATAATTTGCAAAAAGTTTCTCTAGTCTGTGAGTTGCCTTTTCATTTTCTTGGTAGTGTTATTTGAAGTAAAAAGTTAAAAAAAATTTTTTTTGATGAAGTCCAACTTATGTTTTTCCTTGGTTTTATGCTTTTAGTGTCATATCTAAAAAATTATTGCCTAATCCAAGATCATGAGAAGTTATACCTATGTCTTCTGAAAGTTTTATATTTGTAGGTCTTAGATTTAGTTTTGTTTTTAATCCATTTTGAGTTTTGTTTATGGTGAGTCCAACTTGATACTTTTGCACGTAGATATCCAGTTGTCCCAGAATCATTTATGAAAAAGACTCTTCTATCCCCATTGAGTGATCTTGGCATCCTTGTTGAAAATCAGTTGATTATAGATGTAAGGATTTACTTCTGGACTCAGTTTTATTCCATTGATCCATATGTCTTTCCTTATGCCAGTACCACACTGTCTTGATTGCTGTAGCCCTGCAGTAAGTTTTGAAATTGGGAAGTGTGAGATCTCCAACTTTGACTTCACTTTCAAGATTGAATTGGCTATCCTGTATCCCTTGCATTTTCATATGAATTTTAGGATTAGCTCATCCATTTCTGCAAAAAAGGCAGTTGGAATTTTGATAGGGATTTCACTGAATCTGTAGACAAATTTAGTTTTGCCAGTTTGACAATGTTAAATCTCCCAATCCATATGAATGTCTTTCTATTTATTGAGGTTGCCTTTAATTCTTTCAGCAGTGTTTTGTAGTTTCCAGTGCACAGGTCTTGCACTTCTTTGGTTAATTTATTCCTAATTTATTTTTTTGATTTCTTTTGTAGATGGAATTGCTTAATTTCATTTTCAGGTTGTTTGTTGCTAGCGTATACAATAGCTAGCGATACAATTGGTTTTTGTATATCGATCTTGTATCCTGCAACCTTATCTACTCTCTTGGCAACTTGCAGACGTACAACACAGCATTAACTATAAGTTGTGGTTGCTGTACATCACATCCCTGTGACTTATTTATTTTATAACTGAAATTCATACCTCTTGATCCCCTTCATCCATTTCACCCACTCCTTCCACCCCCATCTCTGGCAACCACCCATCTGTTTTCTGTATCTATGAGCTTGGCGGGTTTGTTTTATTTTGAATTTCACATGTAAGTGAGATCATACAGTGTTCATCTTTCTCTGACTCATCTCACTTAGCATAATTCCCTCGAGGTTTATCCATATTGTCACAACTGGCAAGATCTCATTGTTTTTTCTGACTGAGTAATATTCCATTTTTCTTGTGTAATTATCCTGGCTAAAACCTTTAATAAAATGTTGTAAAAAAGTGGCAAGAGCAAACATCTTTCTCTTATTCCTGATTTTCGGGTGAAAGCTTTCACACTATTAAGTATGATGTTAGCTATGGGTTGTTCATAGATGCCCTTTATCAAGTTAAGGATATCCCTTCTATCCCTGTTTTTTTTATTTTTTAATTTTATTTTTTGGCTGCGTTGGGTCTTTGTTGCTGCACGCGGGCTTTCTCTAGTTGCAGCGAGCGGGGGCTACTCTTCGTTGTGGTGCACGGGCTTCTTATTGTGGTGGCTTCTCTTGTTTTGGAGCACAGGTTCTAAGTGCGTGGGCTTCAGTAGTTGTGGCGTGTGGGCTCATTAGTTGTGGCTCGTGGGCTCTAGAGCGCAGCAGGCTCAGTAGTTGTGGCGCACAGGCTTAGTTGCTCCGCGGCATGTGGGATCTTCCCGGGCCAGGGCTTGAACCTATGTCCCCTGCATTGGCAGGAGAATTCTTAACCACTGAGGCACCAGGCAAGTCCCTATCCCTGTTTGTTGAGTGCTTTTATTATGGGGACTGTCAGATTTTTCAAGTGCTTTTTCTGCATTTGAGATGATCATGTAGTTCTATCCTTCATTTTATCAATATTGTACATTGATTTTTGTGTGAGTGTGTGTGTGTTTAAGCTTGCATTCATGAAATAAATCACCCTTGGTCACGGTGTGTGATTTTTATATGGTGCCAGATAATTTTGTAGAGAATTTTTGCTCTTATATTAATGTTGATCTATAGTTTCCTTCTCTTGTGATGTCTTTGTGTGATTTTGGTATTAGGGTAATATTGGCCTCATAGAGTAAGTTAAAAAGTGCTTTATTTCTTGGAAGCATTTACAAAGGAACTGATTCCTCCTTTTTCTTTTTTTAATTTTATTTTTTATACAGCAGGTTCTTATTAATCTATTTCATACATATTAGACTATACGTGTCAATCCCAATCTCCCAATTCATCCCACCACCACCACCCCACACCCCACTTTCCCCCCTTGGTGTCCATACGTTTGTTCTGTACATCTGTGTATCTACTTCTGCCTTGCAAACTGGTTCATCTGTACCATTTTTCTAGATTCCACATATATACGTTAATGTATGATACTTGTTTTTCTCTTTCTGACTGACTTCACTCTGTATGACAGTCTCTAGGTCCATCCACGTCTCAGTAAATGATTCAATTTCGTTCCTTTTTATGGCTGAGTAATATTCTATTGTATATATGTATCAGAACTTCTTTATCCATTCGTCTGTCGATGGGCATTTAGGCTGCTTCCATGACCTGGCTATTGTAAATAGTGCTGCAATGAACATTGGGGTGCATGTGTCTTTTTGAATTACGGTTTTCTCTGGGTATATGCCCAGTAGTGGGATTGCTGGATCATAGGATAAATTCTATTTTTAGTTTTTTAAGGAACCTCCATAGTGTTCTCCATAGTGGCTGTATCAATTTACATTCCCACCAACAGTGCAAGAGGGTTCCCTTCTCTCCACACCCTCTCCAGCATTTGTTGTTTGTAGATTTTCTGATGATGCCCATTCTAACTGGTGTGAGGTGATACCCCATTGTAGTTTTGATTTGCATTTCTCTAATAATTAGTGATGTTGAGCAGCTTTTCATGTGCTTCTTGGCCATCTGTATGTCTTCTTTGGAGAGACGTCTGTTTAGGTCTTCTGCCCATGTTTGGATTGGGTTGTTTTTTTAATATTGAGCTGCACGAGCTTCCTTGTATATTTTGGAGATTAATCCTTTGTCTGTTGATTTGTTTGCAAATATTTTCTCCCGTTCTGAGGGTTGTCTTTTTGTCTTGTTTATGGTTTCCTTTGCTGTGCAAAAGCTTTAAAGTTTCATTAGGTCCCATTTGTTTATTATTTTTATTTCCATTACTCTAGGAGGTGGATCAAAAACGATCTTGCTGTGATTTACGTCAAAGAGTGTTCTTCCTATGTTTTCCTCTAAGAGTTTTATAGTGTCCGGTCTTACATTTGGGTCCTGTATCCATTTTGAGTTTATTTTTGTGTATGGTGTTAAGGAGTATTCTAATTTTTTTTAATTTTTACTTTTTTTTTTGCGGTACGCGGGCCTCTCACTGTTGTGGTCTCCTCTCCCGTTGCGGAGCACAGGCTCTGGACGCGCAGGCTCAGTGGCCATGGCTCACGGGCCCAGCTGCTCCGTGGCATGCGGGATCTTTCTGGATCAGGGCATGAACCCGTATCCCCTGCATCGGCAGGTGGACTCTCAACCACTGTGCCACCAGGGAAGCCCAAGGAAAGAAGGCTTTTTATTTATTTATTTTTGTGGTACGCGGGCCTCTCACTGTTGTGGCCTCTCCTGTTGTGGAGCACAGGCTCTGGACACACAGGGCCAGCGGCCATGGCTCACGGGCCCAGTCGCTCTGTGGCATGTGGGATCCCCCCGGACCGGGGGCATGAACCCATCTCCCCTGCATCGGCAGGTGGGCTCTCAACCACTGTGCCACCAGGGAAGCCCAGGGAGTATTCTAATTTCATTCTTTTACATGTAGCTGTCCAGTTTTTCCAGCACCACTTATTGAAGAGACTGTCTTTTCTCCATTGTATATCTTTGCCTCCTTTGTCATAGATTAGTTGACCATAGGTGTGTGGGTTTATCTCTGGGCTTTCTATCTTGTTCCATTGATCTATGTTTCTGTTCTTGTGCCAGTACCGTATCGTTTTGATTACTGTAGCTTTGTAGTATAGTCGGAAGTCAGGGAGTCTGATTCCTCCAGCTCCGTTTTTTTCCCTCAAGACTGCTTTGGCTATTCGGGGTCTTTTGTGTCTCCATACAAATTTTAAGATGATTTGTTCTACTTCTGTAAAAAAAAAAAAAAAAAAATGCCATTGATAATTTCATAGGAATTGCATTGAATCTGTAGATTGCTTTGGGTAGTATAGTCAGTTTCACAGTATTGATTCTTCCAATCCAAGAACATGGTATATCACTGTATCTGTTGGTATCATCTTTAATTTCTTTCATCAGTGTCTTATAGTTTTCTGTATACAGGTCTTTTGTTTCCCTAGGTAGGTTTATTCCTAGGTATTTAATTTTTTGTTGCAATGGTAAATGGGAGTGTTTCCATAATTTCTTTTTCAGATTTTTCATCATTAGTGTATAGGAATGCAAGAGATTTCGGTGCATTAATTTTGTATCCTGCTACTTTACCAGATTCATTGATTAGCTCTAGTAGTTTTCTGGTGGCATTTTTAGGATTCTCTATGTATAGTATCATGTCATCTGCAAACAGTGACAGTTTTACTTATTCTTCTCCAATTTGTATTCCTTTTACTTCTTCTCTGATTTCTGTGGCTAGGACTTCCAAAACTATGTTGAATAATAGTGGTGAGAGTGGACATCCTTGTGTTGTTCCTAATCTTAAAGGAAATGCTTTCAGTTTTTCACCATTGAGAATGATGTTTGCTGTGGTTTTGTCATATATGGCCTTTATCATGTTGAGGTAGGTTCCCTCTATGCCCACTTTCTGGAGAGTTTTTTTTTTTTTATCATAAATGGGTGTTGAATTTTGTCAAAAGCTTTTTCTGCATCTATTGAGATGATCATATGGTTTTCATTCTTCAGTTTGTTAATATGGTGTATCACATTGATTGATTTCCATATGTTGAAGAATCCTTGCATCCCTGGGATAAATCCCACTTGATCATGGTGTATGATCCTTTTAATGTGCTGTTGGATTCTGTTTGCTAGTATTTTGTTGAGGATTTTTGCATCTATATTCATCAGTGATATTGGTCTGTAATTTTCTTTTTTTGTACTATCTGATTTTGGTATCAGGGTGATGGTGGCCTTATAGAACGAGTTTGGGAGTGTTCCTTCCTCTGCAATTTTTTGGAAGAGTTTGAGAAGGATAGGTGTTAGCTCTTCTCTAAATGTTGGATAGAATTCTCCTGTGAAACTGTCTGGTCCTGGGCTTTTGTTTGTTGGAAGATTTTTAATCACAGTTTCAATTTCATTACTTGTGATTGGTCTGTTCATATTTTCTACTTCTTCCTGGTTCAGTCCTAGAAGGTTCTACCTTTCTAAGAATTTGTCCATTTCTTCTAGGTTGTCCATTTTATTGGCATAGAGTTGCTTGTAGCAGTCTCTTAGGATGCTTTGTATTTCTGCAGTGTCTGTTGTAGCTTCTCCTTTTTCATTTCTAATTTTATTGATTTGAGTCCTCTCCCTCTTTTTCTTGATGAGTCTGGCTAATGGTTTATCAATTTTGTTTATCTTAAAGAACCAGCTTTTAGTTTTATTGATCTTTGCTATTGTTTTCTTTGTTTCTCTTTCATTTATTTCTGCTCTGATCTTTATGATTTCTTTCCTTCTGCTAACTTTGGGTTTTGTTTGTTCTTCTTTCTCTAGTTCCTTTAGGTGTAAGGTTAGATTGTTTACTTGAGATTTTTCTTGTTTCTTGAGGTAGGCTTGTATAGCTATAAACTTCCCTCTTAGACCTGCTTTTGCTGCATCCCATAGGTTTTGGGTCGTCGTGTCTCCATTGTCATTTGTCTCTAGGCATTTTTTTATTTCCTCTTTGATTTCTTCAGTGATCTCTTGGTTATTTAGTAACATATTGTTTAGCCTCCATGTGTTTGTGTTTTTCACATTTTTTCCCCTGTAATTCATTTCTAATCTCATAGTGTTGTGGTCAGAAAAGATGCTTGATATTATTTCAATTTTCTTAAATTTACTGAGGCTTGATTTGTGACCCAAGATATGATCTATCCTGGAGAATGTTCCGTGCGCACTTGAGAAGAAAGTGTAGTCTGCTGTTTTTGGATGGAATGTCCTATGAATATCAATTAAATCTATCTGGTCTATTGTGTAATTTAAAGCTTCTGTTTCCTTATTTTCATTTTGGATGATCTGTCCCTTGGTGTAAGTGAGGTGTTAAAGTCCCCCACTATTATTGTGTTACTGTCAATTTCCTCTTTTATAGCTGTTAGCAGTTGCCTTATGTATTGAGGTGCTCCTATGTTGGGTGCATATATATTTATAACTGTTATATCTTCTTCTTGGCTTGATCCCTTGATCATTATGTAGTGTCCTTCCTTGTCTCTTGTAACATTCTTTATTTGAAAGTCTATTTTATCTGATACGAGTATAGCTACTCCAGCTTTCTTTTGATTTCCATTTGCATGGAATATCTTTTTCCATCCCCTCACTTTCAGTCTGTATGTGTCCCTAGGTCTGAAGTGGGTCTCTTGTAGACAGCATATATATGGGTCTTGTTTTTGTATCCATTCAGCAAGCCTGTGTCTTTTGGTTGGAGCATTTAATGCATTCACATTTAAGGTAATTATTGATAGGTATGTTCCTATGGCCATTTTCTTAATTGTTTTGGGTTTGTTTTTGTAGGTCCTTTTCTTCTCTTGTGTTTCCCACTTAGAGAAGTTCCTTTAGCATTTGTTGTAAAGCTGGTTTGGTGGTGCTGAATTCTCTTAACTTTTGCTTGTCTGTAAAGGTTTTGATTTCTCCATCGAATCTGAATGAGATCCTTGCTGGGTAGAGTAATCTTGGTTGTAGTTTCTTCCCTTTCATCACTTTAAGTATTATTATGCCACTCCCTTCTGGCTTGTAGAGTTTCTGCTGAGAAATCAGCTGTTTAACCTTATGGAAGTTCCCTTGTATGTTATTTGTCATTTTTCCCTTGCTGCTTTCAATAATTTTACTTTGTCTTTAATTTTTGCCAGTTTGATTACTATGTGTCTCGGCGTATTTCTCCTTGGGTTTATCCTGTATGGGACTCTCTGCGCTTCTTAGACCTGGGTGGCTATTTCCTTTCCCATGTTAGGGAAGTTTTCGACTATAACCTCTTCAAATGTTTTCTCGGGTTCTTTCTCTCTCTCTTCTCCTTCTGGGACCCCTATAATGCGAATGTTGTTGCATTTAATGTTGTCCTAGAGGTTTCTTAGTCTGTCTTCATTTCTTTTCATTCTTTTTACTTTAGTCTGTTCTGCAGCAGTGAATTCCACCATTCTGTCTTCCAGGTCACTTATCCATTCTTCTGCCTCAGTTATTCTGCTATTGATTGCTTCTAGTGTAGTTTCCATTTCAGTTATTGTATTGTTCATGTCTGTTTGTTCTTTAATTCTTCTAGGTCTTTGTTAAACATTTCTTGCATCTTCTCGATCTTTGCCTCCATTCTTTTTCCGAGGTCCTGGCTCATCTTCACTATCATTATTCTGAATTCTTTTTCTGGAAGTTTGCCTATCTCCACTTCATTTAGTTTTTCTGGGGTTTTATCTTTTTCCTTCATCTGGTACATAGGTCTCTGCCTTTTCATTTTGTCTGTCTTTCTGTGAATGTGGTACTGATTCCTCAAGTGTTTGATAGAATTCATGAGTGGAGCCATTTGGTCCAGGGCTTTTCTTTGTGGGAAGTTTTTGATTACCGACTCAGTCTCTTTACTTGTTATAGGTGTATTCAAGTTGTCTGTTGCTTGAGTCAGTTTCAGTAGTTTGTTTCTTTCTAGGAATTAGCCCGTCTCACGTCACTTATCTAGTTCGTTGGCATACAGTTGCTCATAGTGCTGCCTTATGTTCTTTTTTTTTTGTCTTCCCCCAAAGTGGTTTTGTGTTTTTATTTACGACGTTACTTATGTTCTTTTTACTTCTGTAAGTTTGGTAGTACTGTTCTCTCTCTCACTCCTGCTATTAGTAATTTGAGTATTTTTTCCTTAGTCTGATTTTTTCAAAGAACTAACATTTGGTTTCCTTGATTTTTCTCTACTGTTTTTTTAGTCTCCATTTTACTTATTTCTGCTCTAATCTTTTTTTCATTTCCTTCCTTCTGCTTCCTATGGGTTTAGTGTGCTCTTTTTTCTAGTTTCTTAAGGTGTAATGTTATTGACTTAATATCTGTTTACTTTTCTTTTTAACATAGGTGTTTTGTTATATAATATATTGAATATGTTTTTCACTTTCATTTATCTCCGAATATTTTCTAAAGTTTATTCTTTGTTTAGGAATTTAATCTTTTAATGTCCTCATATATTTTACTTTCCTAAATTTGTTATTGATATCTAATTTCATTCCATTGTGGTTGAAGGACATAGTTTGTATGACTTCAGTCCTTTTAAGTTCAATTTTAGAATTTGACATAAAATTTAGGGAAATAGGAATTAATGTTAAAACTCATTAGATCTTAGCCTTTGTTTAGTACAGGCATTTGTTAAAAAAAAAAGTCACCTAATGACATAATATGGCTCTAAGATCATAAAGTCAACTTTTAGAAAATGTTACTTTTTGCTGTGATTGAAAGACTAACTTTTAAACCAATGTTCAAATCATCCACTGCCGTTTTTACTAAGCAGAGATTTGTCTGCATCTTCAGAGACGCCATCGTAATGTTCCCTGGAGGACAGGGAGTTTTCTGGAATGTTGTCAGTCCTTCCTCTGTTGCCAAGCAGTGAAGCTGTTTGTTGTTTTTTTTTTTTTATAGAGGGGTGATTTTTAAAAATTATTTTTTCTTGTGGCTGCGTTGAGTCTTTGTTTCTCTGTGTGGTCTTCCTCTAATTGTGGCAAGGGGGGGCTACTCTTTGTCACGGTGCATGGGCTTCTCATTGCGGTGGCTCCTCTTGTGGAGCACAGGCTCTAGGCACGTGGGCTCAGTAGTTGTGGCTCACGGGCTCTTGAGCGCAGGCTCAGTAGTTGTGGCGTGTGGGCTTAGTTGCTTCATGGCGTGTGGGATCTTGCTGGACCAGGGCTCGAACCCATGTCCCCTGCATTGGCAGGCGGATTCTTAACCACTGTGCCACCAGGGAAGCCCTGAGGGGTGATATTTTATTTTCATTTTTAAATTGATGTATGGTTGATTTACAATGTATGTTTCATGTATACAACATAGTTATTCACAAATTTTAAAACTTTAAATAACTTCACTTATAGTTATTATAAAATATTGGCTATATTCTCTGCACTGTACAATATATCCTTGTAGTTTATTTATTTTATACATAGTAGTTTGTGACTCTTAATCCCTTACCCCTATCTTGCCCCTCTCCCCACTGGTAACCACTAGTTCTCTATGTGTGTGAGTTTCTTTCTTTTGTTATATTAACTAATTTGTTTTATTTTTTAGATTCCACATATAAATGATATCCTATAGCATTTGTCTTTCTGTCTTATTTCACTAAGCATAATGACCTCCAAGTTGTTGCAAATGGCAAAATTTCATTTTTATGGCTGAGTAGTATTCCATTATATGCTGCTACCACATCTTTTTTATCCATTCATCTGTTGATGGACACTTAGGTTGCTTTCATATCTTGGCTATTATAAACAATACTGTGAACATTGAAGTGCACGTGTCTTTTCCAGTTAGTGTTTTCATTTTCTTCGGATCTATACCCAGGAGTGGAATTGCTAGATCATATGGTTGTTCTAATTTTAGTTATTTGAGGAACCTCCATACTTTTTTCTGTGGTGGCTGTACCAATTTACATTCCCAGCAGCAGTGTACCAGGGTTCCCTTTTCTCCACATTTGTTATTAGTCTTTTTTTATTTTTGGTTGTGCCATGCAGCATATGAGATCTTAGTTCCCTGACCAAGGATTGAACTGGTGCCTTCTGCAGTGGAAGTGTGGAGTCTTAACCACTGGACTGCCAGGGAAATCCCTTAATGGTCTTTTTGATGATAGCCATTCTGACAGGTGTGAGATGATATCTGATTATGGTTTTGATTTGCATTTTTCTGATTAACGATATTGAGCATCTTATGTGCCTGTTGGCCATCTGTATGTCTTCTTTGGAAAAATGTCTACTCAGGTCTTCTGCCCATGTTTTAAGTTGTTTATATATATATATATATATATATATATATATATATTTGTGTGTGTGTGGTACATGAGCTTCTCACTGTTGTGGCCTCTCCCATTGCGGAGCACAGGCTCCGGACGCGCAGGCTCAGCGGCCATGGTTCACGGGCCCAGCCGCTCCGCGGCATGTGGGATCCTCCCGGACTGGGGCACGAACCCATGTCCCCTGCATCGGCAGGCGGACTCTCAACCACTGTGCCACCAGGGAAGCCCTAAGTTGTTTATATTTTTGATGTTGAGTTGTATGAACTTTTTATGTATTTTGGACATTAAATCCCTTATCGATCATATCATTTACAAATAATTTCTCTCATTCCTTTAGGTTGTCTTTTTATTTTGTCAGTGGTTTCCTTTGCTCTGCAGAAGCTTTTAAGTTTAATTAGGTCCCATTTGTTTACTTTTGCTTCTGTTTCCTTTGCCTTAGGAGACAGATCTAAAAAATATATTGCTATGATTTATGTCAAAGAGAGTTCTATGTTTTCTTCTAAGAGCTTTATGGTTTGTGATCTTACATTTAGGTCTTCAATCCATTTTGAGTTTATTTTTGTATGTGGTGTTAGGAAATGTACTAATTTCATTCTTTTACGTGTAGCTGTCCAGTTTTCCCTGCACCAGTTATCGAAGGGACTGTCTTTTCTCCACTGTGTATTGTCTCCTTTGTCATAGGTTAATTGACCGTAAGTGCGTGGGTTTATCTCTGGGCTCTCTGTTCTGTTCCACTGATCTAGGTCTGTTTCTGTGCCAGTGCCATACTGTTTTGATTACTGCAGCACTGTATAGCCTTAAGTCGATACAATTCTTCCAATTCTGTTTTTTCTCAAGATCGTTTTGGCTATTCAGGGTCTCTTGCGTTTCTATACAAATTTTAAAATTATTTGTTCTAGTTCTGTGAAAAGTACCATGTGTACTTTGATAGGGATAGCGTTGAATATGTAGATTGCCTTGGGTAATATGGTCATTATAACAATATTCTTTAAATCCATGAATATGATGTCTCTTTCCATACGTTTGTGTCATCTCCAGTTTTTTTCATCAGTGTCTTATAGTTTTCTGAGTACAGGTCTTTAGCTTCCTTAGGTAGGTTTATTACTAGGTATTTTATTCTTTCCTGATGCAATTGTACATGGAATTGTTTCCTTAATTTCTCTTCCTGAGTGTGTATAGAAATTCAACAGATTTCTGTATATTTTGTATTACAAATTTACTGAATTCATTGATGAGTGCTAGTAGTTTTCTGGTGGTGTCCTTAGGATTTTCTGTGTGTAGTATCATGTCATCTGCAAACAATGACAATTTAACTCCTTCCTTTCCAATTTGGATTCCTTTTACTTTTTTTTTCCTTGTGTGAGTGCTGTGGCTAGGACTTCCAATACCGTGTTGAATAAAAGTGGCAAGAGTGGGCACCCTTGTCTTGTTCCTGATCTTAGAGAAAATGCTTTCAACTTTTTACCACTGAATATAATGTTAGCTGTGGGCTTATCACATATGGCCTTTATCATGTTGAGGTATGTTCCCTCTATACCCTCTATGTTCTGGAGAGTTTTTATCATAAATGGATGTTGAATTGTATTAAGTGCTTTTTCTGCATCTATTGAGATGATCATATGGTTTTTATTCTTTAGTTTAATGTGCATAACATTGATTAATTTGTGGATATTGAAAAATTCTTGCATCCCTGGGTTAAATCCCACTTGATCATGGTATTATCTTTTTTTTTTTTTTTTTTTTTTTTTGCGGTACGCGGGCCTCTCACTGCTGCGGCCCCTCCCACCGTGGAGCACAGGCTCCGGATGCGCAGGCTCAGCGGCCACGGCTCACGGGCCCAGCCGCTCCGCGGCATGTGGGATCCTCGTGGACCGGGGCACGAACCCGTGTCCCCTGCATCGGCAGGCAGACTCTCAACCACTGTGCCACCAGGGAAGCCCGGTATGATCCTTTTAATGTAGTTGCATTTGGTTTGCTAATATTTTGTTTAGGATTTTTGCATGTATGTTAATCAGTGATATTGGCATGTAATTTTCTTTTTTTGTGGTATCTTTGTCTGGTTTTGGTATCAAGGTGATGCTGGACTCACAGAATGAGTTCAGAAGTGTTCCTTCCTCTGCAATTGTTTTGGAATAGTGTGAGGAGGATGGGTGTTAAGTGTTTTTAAATGTGTGGAAGAATTCACCTGTGAGGCCATTTGGTCCTGGACTTTTGTTTGGGAGGCTTTTTAAAAGTTACTGATTCAATTTCATTACTGGTAAGTGGTCTGTTCTTATTTTCTGTTTCTTCCTGGTTCAGTCTTGGGAGGTTGTACATTTCTAGGAATTTGTCAATTTCCTCAAGGTTGTCCATTTTATTGGGATATAACTATATAGTATAGTATATACTATAGTTTGTAGTAGTCTCTTATCCTTTGTATTGAAGGGCAGCAGGGCTGCCCTTTACGGTGTAGGTTTACGGTTTCGGTTGTAACTTCTCCTTTTTCATATCTGATCTTGATTTGGGCCCTCTCTTTTTTTTCTTAATGAGTCTGCCTAAAGGTTTATGAATTTTCTTTTTAAAGAACTGGCTCTTAGTTTCACTGATCTTTCTATTGTTTTTTTTCTCTACTTCATTTATTTTTGCTCTGATCTTTATGATTTCTTTCCTTCTGCTAACTTTGGGTTTTCTTTGTTCTTTTTCTAGTTCCTTTAGGTGTAAGGTTAGGTTGTTCGAGATTTCTCTTGTTTCCTGATGTAAGGTTGTATCGCTATGAACTTCCCTCTTAGAGCTGTGACCCATAGATCTTTGGATCACTGTTATTATTTTCATTTGCTAGTGGGCAGAACCGGGGCCCAGCTGGTCCCAGGACAGGTACTGAGTCTGCCGGTTGAGGGGCTGTGGATGTCCTGTGGCTGGGTCTGCCTGCTGGTGGGTGGTCCTGAGGCTTGCTGGGGATTCTGGGGCCGGTACTAGGTCACTGATGGGTGGGTAGAGATGGGCCGAGATGGGCCTTGGGGTCTCTGGCCGCAGGGCCCTGGGTGTCCGTGGTGTAGTGCATGTGTGCTGGTGTGTGGGGCTAGGTCCTGGGTCCTCTGGAGGGGGCAGGGCCACGTCCAGGGATGGCTGTGGGCTCAGGGGGGTCTTAAGGCAGCTTGTGTGTGCACCCAGTTAGTCGCGTGGCCTGACACACCTTAGTCCTGGTGCCTACAGGCTGGTGGGGGAGGGAGGGGCTGGGTCCTGAGGCCAGTAACCTGGAGGGAGATCCAAAGTGTCACTTGCCGTCACCAGGGTCCTCGCGAGGTTTCGTGTGGTCCGTTAAAAGGGTGAAGTCTATTTCCCCCCGCCCTCTGGGACTCTTGAGAGCCCTGCTGCCCTTCAAAGCCGAACGTTCTGGGGGCTTGTGTTCCTGGCACAGACTCGCACACTCTGAGGAGTCTGATGTGGGCCCAGACCCTGTATCCTTTGGGAGAATCTCTGCAATTGTAGTGATTCTCACGTTTGTGGGTTGCTCACCTGGGTGATGGGACTCGGCTATGTTGCGACTCTGCCCTTCCTACCCATGTCAGTCGTTCTTTGTATCTTTAGTTGTAGAAGGTATTTTCTGGTAGGTTCCGGGCTTTTTCATTGGCGGTGGTTCTGCAAATAGTTTTGATTTCAGGCCTGCCTGTGAGCGGTGAGCTCAGGGTCTCTCTACTCCACTGTCCTGGCTGACCTCCTTGAGGATGTTTATTCCTATGTGTTAGCATAGAGATCGTTTGGTGGACT
Source organism: Monodon monoceros (assembly GCF_005190385.1). Classification (NCBI taxonomy): domain Eukaryota; kingdom Metazoa; phylum Chordata; class Mammalia; order Artiodactyla; family Monodontidae; genus Monodon; species Monodon monoceros. The sequence goes on along the minus strand of NW_021703780.1, from coordinate 4,241,533 downwards.
GGTCCAGCTCCTCCAGATGCAGAATAGTTTGTAGACCATCAAAATTCTAGGGTGGTAGGTCCAGCCTCTGCTTGAAAAAGCCCTAAATCCCGAGCTGCCAAGCAGCCTCAATCAACCCCCCCCCCCCGCCTCCACCCACCACTTCCATGCACAGGATTGTGGGCTCACAGGGTGCAGAATGGACTGGATTCTCCAGGCCACCCTCCTGCCCATCTGCACTCCAGGCATAGAAGAGCCAAGCTACTTGTCCTGGGTCAAATACCCTAGATGCTTGAGTCTCAGCCCTGAGGTGCTGATTTAAATGGTTTTGTGGGCATCCAGAGTTTTCCAGGCTCTCCAGATGATTCTAATATGCAACAAAGTCTGGCAACCACCACTTTGCACTCCCCATGGCCAGTTTCAATCTCAGTTTGGTTTTGATGAGTCAGGGTGCTGGGGGAGGAGCGGTGGCGTCTGGGGAGCATTAGCTGCTCCTGGGCCCAGACACTCACAGGTTCTGTGATGTGATGATGAGCAGGCCCTTGGCCCCTATGAGCCTGTTTCCTCACGTACAAAGCTGAACAAGTGGGCTTCCCTGGTGGCGCAGTGGTTGAGAGTTCGCCTGCCAACAAAGGGGACACGGGTTCGAGCCCTGGTCCGGGAAGATCCCACAGGCTGCGGAGCAACTAAGCCCGTGTGCCACAACTACTGAAGCCCATGTGCTTAGAGCCCACGCTCTGCAACAAGGGAAGCCACTGCAATGAGAGGCCCACGCACTGCAATGAAGACCCAATGCAGCCCAAAATAAATAAGATAAATTAAAAAAAAAAAAAAAGCTAAACAGGTACATGCAATGTTGCAGAGTCACGATGTCATTCAAGTTCTGGGCTTTGCTCCAGGGCCTAAAGGCACTTGGAGGACTGTTTAATCTGCCTGGAGTCTCTCCCTTACCGTGGAGGGCAGGGCCCCCCTGGCATGTTCTGGAGGTCACCAGAGCATCTAGGACAGGAAGGGCAGGGCTGGGGAAAGCCGGTTACGGAAGGGACAGAAAGGTCAGTGACACAGGCCCCCAGAGGGGCTGATCAGAGTGGGCTTTGGGGGACACAGATGACGGCAGTGACAGACCCAGCAGACAAGAGCCCTACGCCCATTGTCCCTCTCTCGTGATGTGTCACTACTTGTTAGAGCCAATTCTCTAACACACAGTTTCCTTCTTTTGCATACCATTTGTTCGTATTACTGTAAGCCAAGTGAAGGACGCGGAGGTTGGAGCCCCTGAGGCGGCCAGGAGGCAAGTCCCTGGCCCTGGCCCTCTGGGCTCCTGCTGGGCCCAGAGGCTTTCCCCTTCTTCCGCTCTCTGGCCAAGAGGGGCAGTGGGGTGCTCCTAGTCAGCTGCCTTCCACCTGCTTCTGGTTACATTGTGGGCGTGGGTTTCCCTTAAACTGTCAAATGTGATATGCCCGTGTGTATATTTCACACAAAATGTAAACGTCTCATGAGGAACTTCAGAAGTGAAGAATTATCAGAGAAACATTTCGAATGTGTTAAGAAATATTAGTTTTATTTAACCAGTTTTCACAGCTGAATATTTATTCTATAAAAACTTTACAGATTGTACAGTTTATATATAGTTCAAACTACTGAACGAAAAAAGTAGGTCCCACAGATGCAAAAATACTGCACCAGCCAATCCATGGTAAAGGCAGATTTACACGCTGTACAGCTCTCCACGAGGCCGGGAGGTGGTCGGTTCTAAGTATAAACTTCAAAACTGTACAAAAATAAGGTTTTGATTTTATTTCATTCTTCATACATTCAATATGATTGCAAGCTCAGAAGCCTACCGAATGATAGGCGTCTGGAATCAGGAATCAGTCCCCACTCCTGGCGGGAATGCGGACGTCTATTTACACAGGGCACTCTTGGACAGCATCCTGTACTTGGTACTATTGTGTAGACATGAAAGCAGAGACCAAGAACATTAAACGTCGATATAAGGTAGCTCTTTCTCTTAAAAAGGAGTTTCTGCATTTAATAGTGTGCCAAAAGAATTTTAACTTATTAAATAAAATATATTCTAAGTGAACCTAAAAATTACACTTTATAAACATAAAAATACTTTATTTTTGGTGTAATACATCAATCATATCTGCAAATAGAAAACCAAAACTGTATATAAAGTAGTTCTCACCCAGTAACAAGAAGCACTTATATAGTTATTTTTTTCAAATGGGTCAGAAAAATTAATTATAAACCCCCTATAACTTAGAGATCATACTTAGCTATTCAGTGATTCGCTAACACTGCAAAACAAGCTTTCCCCTAGAGAGAGAGTGGTTTCTTTCTGTTAACTGGGTAAGAATCGGACATATTTAAGAAAGAGGGCGGAACCAACTGATTTCTCAGCGTGAATCCTAGGCGTGTTTTAGTCTGGGGGTATATTCAGCAGTGGGTGTTTAATCAGAAATACTTATTCTTTTAGGATAAGTCTTCCTTTTGATTGAGAATTTTCCATCTCTGAGGTTTTGTACCTTCCTGGAGACAAGGGCATGCCTCAGATGTTTCCGTATTTCTATTTGGGGTGGGGGTGGGGGCGAGGCAGGCTAACACCTCTTTAGATTCTGTTTTCTAGAAGGAAAAAACAAGGAAAACAAACATTATTCCAGACTTTTCTGACACCCAAACCAGGAAAACACACTTCTTTTTTATACAGTACTAGCCAAAGATAACAAAAAGTGTAGAGCCTCAAAGAGCAGCCCAGAGCTCACAATTTATACTTTTATACTTGTGTGTGTATTAAGTATAAAATAATGACGTTTGGACAAAGGAGCTTTGTAGTTATTTATTTTAAAGTTACAGTACTTAAAAACTCCTTGGTAATAAATAGCTTGGCTGTTTCAAGTCCTGCTTCCAAGCGTGAGCTCCACGTGAACCTGTTTCAGGCTGTGAGGGTGGGTCCGTGCCCCGGGGAGCCCCAGCCGGCCTGCACGATGCGACTCCAGGGTCGTCTGGGGCAGCCCGGCCGTCAGAACTCGTCGATCTTCCTCTGCAGGTACTTGAGCATGGAGTCCATGCCCTGGGCCGAGCCCCAGATCTTCTTCAGCACCTCGCACTCCCGCTCGTTGGCCTGCTCCAGCTCTAGCTTCATGTTGCAGCGCACCAGGGCCTTGGATTCCTCGAGCACCTGTGCCAGACAATGAGCTGTGATTAGCGGGGACTGTGGCTGCAAGTGCTGGCTCCTCGCTGCCCCCAAGCTTACGGAGACAGTTAGCAACCTGGTAAGAAGGTGACCAATACATCTCACCATACGTGTCAGGCCTGATATAGGTATAATGTGTATCTCATTCACTGTGGATCTGGACAAATTCTGCATTTCAAAGGGCTGTTAAGCTAATTCACAACAGAGCTGTGCTTCTCTCCATGTCCTGGTCCTGCCCCAGCAGTGTGACCAGGCTTGGGCCTGAGCTACGGCTGTGGGGCCCCTGCCCCCAGCGTGGACCCTGTCCACGCCTGTGATACTCATTGAGAATGCCCGCCCCAGGAGTTTTCTAACTGGAATTTAATTTCGGTAACGAGTTGTGGGATGCCTGGGACAGCCTAGATGGGAGTTGTGTCCGTTAATATGAAATAACATTTCACCCTGTAATTTGCTAAATGCAATTTTGTTAGAAGACTGTTACCCAGCACACTTATTAAACAAAAACTGAAGTCCACTGAGGGAGAAATAAGTGCAGTTGTGTGAAAGGGCTTTGGAAACAGTAAAGAACTTTAGAAACGCTGCTTTTTGCAGACTTGCACGGGACACTTAAGTGACTGACTCTCAGCTTGAACTGCACTCCTTGGCTCCCGGGTATCTGCAGAGGGAGGGCAAGGTCAGCAGAGGCCCGAGCCCGGCCTCCGGTGTCGCACATGGAGGCAGTCGTGGGTGCCCCCTGCGCGCGCCCTGCAGGGAAAGGTCGCGGTGAGAGCACTGACACGCGGAAGAGAAGGAACTGGACGTACAACCGGGTTACAGGAGGCGAGCTCCTTAATGCGGACCATGACTTCCTGGGTGAAGGTCCCGGGCCAGAACACCTGGGAGACCAGGCCTTTGCCGCACGCCTCCTGCGCCGTCAGCTTCCGTCCGCTGAGCAGCATTTCATTCGCCTGGAAGGAAGAAAGAGCAGAGGGCGCGTGAGACGCGGGAGGGCGCGGCAGGGAGGACACAGCCCGAAAACTCAGCCCTGAAAGTTCAGACTGTGCGCGAGTAACACACAGGAGGTGCCATCAACGGGGGATGTAACTACCGGCCGGCGAGTTTTCAAGAAGATGTAAAAGGCTTATTTTTATGACGTAGAACAGAATCACCTGGATAGAACAGAATCACCTGGACAGAACCAAGGAATCTAAATTAAAGAAGGTCTCTCTGCTATAGATCTGAAGTTACTGGCATGTTCCTCCCCACCTGCCGCAGCCCAGTGCCAGCCATTCCCACATGTGGACTCATTCAGCACACAAACCGGTTTCCCAGGTAACAGGCGTAAGGAAGGCTAATGGCAATTGGTGGTTTTAGGGATTTGCACCAGGCACAGAACTGCTACCCAACGTTTTCTTTGTCAGAGAGGCCAACGGTTGACTGTCCTCGATACACAGAGCAAGGTTCTAAGGGCAGGGATGTTTCTGCTGCAGGGTAACTTGGCAGCCACGCTTATTAACATCCACATGGTAAAAATAAACTCTGCAGGACCTGGATGACCACTTAGTCTGCTTAAGAGGGTCTGACCACAGTTACTTCATGGAAGAAGTTCACATCTGCAGATGTTAAAATCAATTTCATACACACTTTTTTAAAACTTGGTCCTGGACTTAGGTCACTTTTCAGGTCTCAACACAAGTATGGGTTTTTATCTCATTCGAACGACAGGCTCAGATGCTGCAATAAGGAGAAAGAGAATCTATCTGACAAAGAAACCTCACCCTATTCTGATGTGACAATTTCCTCGCCGTAGTTTATCCTGAAGACTCATGAAGACTTGACCACGAGCTTCTAGGCTCCGGTAAAACACACTTTTTTCCAAAAGAGGTAAAACCCTTGTTCTGAAAGGCCCTGCTAGTACTGAGACGTCTCAGCTGACAGACCTGTGCACCTCCTGGAAACCACCGGTGCGGCTAGAAAGCAGATGCCTGCGGATCTACTGGCCTTTCAACGTAGGGCGGGGAGCCAGGTCCCGTCTCCTAGCTCGTGTTTCTATGCACTCCACTGCATCGTGTCAGACAAGACCACAAGCCGGTCACTGAGCGTGGAGCACGTTCTCAAGACCGACTTGAACCCCAGGGTCTGAGCTTGGATGGTAGATGCAGACACTGCCAGCCCTGGGCCGTCTGGAGTGGGAGTGACAGGGTGGGCGTCCTTCAGCCCCTGCCATCACTTCCTTGAACATCGTTTTCTGCCACATGGAGGTCACTTGCTGCTCCCCCCCCCCCCCCCCCGTCTCTCCTTCCCTCTTCTGGACGCTGAGGCCTGGGGGCAGTGACGGCCAGGCGTGAGCTGTCCTTGCTTCCTTCACGAGAACCGGCTCGCCCCTACCTAATGTTACGGGAGAGCTGGTCCCTACTCGGCCTTCTTACTCCAGGTGGGGGGATGCACAGGGCAACGCGGGGCAGGTCTGCACAGACCCCAGAAAGCACAGTGCCTGGCTGTACGTGGCTCCCCCGGGCAGGCCTGGGGGGGGCGGCAGGGGGCGTCCACCACGTGAACCGAGTGGCCAGTGCAGCCGCTGTCCCTCTGCACCTCCAGCCAGAGAGCAGGACCAAGCTGGCAGGTCTTGAGGAGCCCAGCCGCCGGCCACGCGGCTCCTCACTCCGGCCTGGGACTGTGCCCTGCCTGCAGGGTCCCGGGGTCCCCGGCCCAGAGACCCTCCCCGTGCCGGCCTGGAGAGCAGCGGGTGGACACGCACCCTGGGAGGATGGGCGCCGGCCTCTGCGTCCCTGCAGGCTGGGAAACAAGGGGCGGAGGCCAGCACGGCCACGGCAACTCTCCCTCCTGCTGATCCCAAGAGCTGCCGTCTCTCCTCCTCACAGCTCCGGGCGCGGTGGTTCCAGAGGGGCCACAGCTGCCAGCAAGGGTCCCACTGGCCTTCAAGCCACGACTGCTGCCTGGGCAGGCCAGGGGCACAGGGGGCCCCCAGAGCCATGCGGTCCTCCAGCCTGACTGCAGCCATCCACGGACCAGGGCAGTGGCTTGGGCGTGGGCGTGCACAGGGCCCAGCGTCCCCAGCAGGATGGCCACTGAGGGCAGCTGGCGGGGGGCTACAGCAGGAAGGGAGACAAGGGGGAGCGACCCTGAGACCAGATGTGGCCACGGGCACTGCGGCTTGTCCCACGTCACTCCTCTTTTACGTTTCTTTAAACCCTTTAAACGTTCTGTTTGGGAGTGAGTAGACTTACGGAGAGATGATAAAAGCAGCACAGAGAGCTCCTGGGCCCCGTCCCCCAGCTGCTCACGGTAACACCTCACGGAACACCTCACGATGACCAAAACCAGAAAATTACCATCGTGATGCTGTTACGACTGAGCCGCGAACTGTCTGCCAATCTTGCCAGGTTTCCCAGCAACGTCCTTTCTCTGACCCAGGCCCCCTGCCCTGAGCCGTCAGGCCCCCTCCAGGCCGCGATGGTTCCTCGGCCTTTCGGCGAGTCGTCCGACTGGGCGCCCTAGAGGGCGCTGTGCGGTGTTTGTGGGCAGTGCCTGCTGCCAGGGCTGCTCCAGTGTTACCCGGGTGCCCAGGGCACCTACTTCTCTTAAATGCACTTACTCTTTTTCCACCATCAATAACGAGCGCATGCAAACATCCTTTTCCTCGTGAGCTGGGGGCCCCCGCCTGAGGCAGCACCCCTGTCTCGTCGTCCTCTGCGTCTCCCCCAGGAACGGGGGGGAGTCCTGCACCCAGACGCGCGGCCCCGCACACGGGCAGGAGCAGGTGGCGCCCACGGGACAAGGGCGACGGCTGGACACGGCTGTGCCACCCAGATCTAGCTGCCCGGCTGCTGGAGACAGCACAGACGCCAGGAGCCCTGGGGACCCTCTGCCGCGGGGTGACACCACACCCCGAGCCGAGACGACGGACACGGCAGCCAGCCACTCCCGCCCACGGCAGGGTGTGTGTCCCAGGCCACAGGTGCCCCAGGGCTCCCCGCGGGGGCGGGGGTGAAGCTCCGCAGGGCCCACTGCTGTACAGCTTGGCTCCTGCCGCCGCGTGCCAGCCTCCCCTTCAGCGTCTGCGCCTGCAGCCCCAGGCCAGGACCCCAGCCCGTACCCGATTATGGCTCAAGGAGTGAGGAACGCAACGTGAGCTTTCTACAACCCACAAGCTGCAACACAAACACAGACTCTCGTTACGGGTGGATTTAACAGGTAAGACGAAGCCCCCCCAATCCTGGGGGGAAAGGCCCAGCTTTGCTCCTTCGTGCTTTCCCCTAAAAGGGCAGCTTTCAGGTTATGAGGGCAAGAACCTGTTGATTGCAAACTCTGGTTCGTTTGGGTCATAAACTGGGTGTTTACTATTCGTGGGTATCGGTGTTAATCACGCAGAGACAGAGATTCCTCATGGCAGGAGGGCCTCTTCCCTAAACAGTCTATGAACCAAACCATGAAAACCTTCCACGAGCTCCTGAACTAAGAGTGTGATTTCATGATTTAAGAACAAGAACTGAATTACAAGTGCATTTGATGCAAAGTCCCCCCAGAATGACACCTTGTCTGTATTTAGAAAAACACTAACCAAACTAGACTTCTTCAGTAGGTTTTCTAAGATGATTTTTTAAAAAGAGGTACTCACAGATGCTCCTCCCATAATCTTGGGAAACATCACGGTGGAACAGCCATCTGGACTCTGTCCGAAGGTAGTGTAGGGTGTTTGGAACCAAGCCTTCTCATTGGCCCAAACCACGTCACAGAGAGGCAGGATGGACGCTCCTAGCCCAATGGCTGGGCCGTTTACGGCTACAATAATAGGCTTCTTAAACTGAATGAAAGTATTCACGAAGTTTCTAAAACGGAAAATAAATGGGGGAGTTACTCAAAACACTGCATGTTTGAGCAACAGAAAAATCTACTTCTACGGAATTCAATACACCAAGATGTGAACTCTGGGGGCATCACCGTGACTTGGAATTCGCTGATGGCCTTCTCCCCACTGCCAGGGGCCCTGGCTTTATGTACCGTGTGCTGCAAAGGCTTAATGGTGCCCTGGACACCAGGCCAGGGTGGCTGTCGCCACAGGACCTGTGTGAATTCTGCGGGAACAACACAGCGGAAGGTGCTCTCGGCTTGGGCTCCAGGGCCAACCTGTCTTCCCCTGACGGCAGGAGGAGCCCAGGAACCACGATGGGCTTCGGAGGACCAGTCCAGCAGCTCTCCCGGAGGAGGCCTGGCGTCACTGCGGTAGCCTGTGCTGGGCAGGGACATGGGGCCTGGGGTCAGGAACCCCAGGGTTCCATGACGCCAGGGACATGGGGCCTGGGGTCAGGAACCCCAGGGTTCCAGTCCCCAGGTCTGGACTTGGTCTGTGATTTCAGACGGCTTACTGATTAACTCGAAACACAGAAATTTCCTGAGTTTATATAGAACTAGATGGAATGAGTTGGGGGACGAAGGGACAAGAAGCTCACAGGCTCGTGTGAGATGTGAGACCTGACAAGAGCATCACACCGCTAGGACCTGCTGGAGGGTCAGGCTGGGAAGGCGGGCTGCTCTGCTCTTCGGTTCAGGGCCAGATGGTGCATCTCCCTCCCCTGCACTGTGAAGCTAACTATGATCAGAGGTCGCGTCGTGTGAAGACTTAACATGGTGAAGAAAAGGACAAATCCACCCAAAATGAATACAAGATAATGCCTTTAAGGTCAGCTATGTTCTAGATCAGAAGTCCAGAACTCCAAATTCTCAACCTGCTGCCCCCCAGCTTTGGGGCCAAAAATACCAGTCTGGGTCCTGCTCCCTACAAGTCAGCAATTTAAAAATAAGGTAAATCTGTGCAGATCGTCTCTATCATCTAGTCTCCCCTCCTCCCCAAATACTGACAGGAAGGGTCGTGTCTTCTTTGGATGGCGGGGGTGGGGGGGGAGGTTTGGAGGGAGTGTGTGTGTGTAGGGTGTGTGTGTGGGGGGAGGGAGGGGACCCTAGAGTTTGGCAGCCTGCAAGCCTCACTCTGGGAACTCTTGTCAAAAGCCCCTGCAGTCAGCACAGACCTCAGCCTGCCCCAGGGTCCCCAAAGGTTGGGGGGATTGAGAATTAGGTCACTCGAATGAGCTGCAGAGACTTTTAAATGAGAGCCTGGGGCACCGTTAGGAAGATCACACTTTTTAAGTTTTAAGGACGCAAAGAGAGCCAGACAACCTTTACAATAGGTCCTTGAAATAATCCTAGACCACGGTACGTGAAGCTACTTCAGTTCTGCCACTTTTTGAGGATTCTGGGTCAACGAGTTGTGACGGAAATGCATTTTCTATGCTCCGTTACCAACGACCCAACGACCCTTGAGAAGGTAACTGCTGTCTCCCTGGTTTAAAGCAGACGTTTTCCCCGAGTGGCCCCACATGCATCTGCTCACGTGAACAGGGGCAAAGGAAGCTCTTTCAGTGCTGACATCTGGAAACCATGGATGGGATGGTAGCTTAACATGAAAGAGGTGATCAAAACAGTGTAATAAAGGGATTCTATAGAGAAACGGTACAAGGAATGAATCCTTCTCGTATGTCAGTATAAAAGAAAAATCTTCTAAAATACATATTGCAAAGTCAGGCTGGAGAAATTGGAACTGAATTTTTCCCCCCTAAGAAGATGATTTTGGATTGATAATCTAAACCCGGGCTCTTGCTGGGAGGAGTATGAATTAACCGACTCCCTCTGGAGTGAAGGCCACCGCCCCTTCTCGGAGGACTCCACCACGCCATCTGATGAGCTCTGAGACGCCAGAGCGAGCACGGTCCACAGAGAAACCCCTCTCGTGTGAAAATAAAAAAAAACAAAACCCCAAACAGAAGTTCACAGAACTGCTTTTCTGTTTTGCAGGAACTTCCCCGCGCCAAGAAGGCTTAGCCACACGGCAGCCAGAGGCGGGAGGCGCCTTCGGGCCCCGAGATGGCTCTCGGGGGCCTGGCAGCCAGGGACCGCTGCTTTGCGGGGCGTAAAGCAAGTGTATTTTAGAACTTACAATGCATGAACGTTCAAATGTGCTCAATGCAACATACTGAATTTAAACTTCGCTTTCCTCTGGATTGCCTATGAATTGAGTGAAAGGCTGTGCTGGGAACAGCAGGGAAGGAAAGAGATCATATTTGCCACAAAAAGACTCTTCAACAAAACCGGAAATTCTCTCCATTCTTTTGAAGTACATTTACTACCCCACAGACCTCACCAAGTTAGAAAATCTCCTAAGAACAACAGTCCAGGAATTGTTTTGGGGAAACCAAAACTGACCTGTTAAGGGCCAGTTCACTGCCATTTCTCAACTGATCTCCCCCTTCACGAGTGCCTGGAACGGGAGTGAATGCAGAAGAGGTCAGGTTCCAGGGGACGTTTCCTCTCTGGCTTTGCTCCCTCCCCAAATCTCTGCTCCTCTCGCCGCCTTTTGGGGAGAGGAGGCTCCTGGTCCCCACAGACTGCAAAAGCCTAACGTTATAAATTGACCCCTAATAACTGTTTTTATCACTAATGTGCTATTTTTATTACAATTAATCTGCAAACTGGTTACTGCCAAGAATCCCAGCAACGGAATCAGCCCCTACAGATACTTAAGAATCTAACAGTTTAGACTTGATCTTCCTATTTCCCACCTTTCTTTCGGAAACTCACTGCGATTGATGTTCTTTGCCCAAAGTTTTCAGGAATTCGAGACGAGACACCACAGAAACAAAAGATACACGTAGTAATAGCTTTATGTGTATAAGCCAACCTAACACACATAAACATGAATTTCAATGCAAATAAGCAAAAGTAAAGGTTAAGTCAATCTGGTGTAACTATTTCTGGATCCTGCCTGAGTGCATTCATAAAAATTCACATTGACAAAAACATCATTTAAAGAAGAACTGATTTCCCAAAGCAAGATTACGCTTTCCCCTAGGATACCAATTCGGCCTTTTGTGGGGAGTGAGGAGAGTCTGGAGTTTCTGAAATGGAGTGGGTGGCTGAAGAAAATTAGCATTTAAAGTTACCTAGAAGTTCCAACACATGAGATCGCTCGTGATCTATCCTTTGTCTAATCCCAACAATACAAAGCCTTTGCCCCGGTCAAGGGCAACCCCACCCTGGAGAAGCGGGCCAGAAAGTTTATTGGTGGAACTCAGGGAACCGTCTACGGGGGGAGTGAGCCAGAACGGAGGCGACAAACCCTGGCTTCTCACTCAGCAGAGCCCCCAAATCACAGAGTCAGGTGGAACGTCAGTGTGATCTTATGGAGAATACACAAAGTCACCACCTGAGGCATAAGCATCTGTATTTTAAAAATGAACGTTAAGTTCCTATAATTCATCCTGAAAGGGTGGGATGGGTCAATAATTAGGAATATCTACAAGTTATCCTAAAGTTACTGATGACTTGTCGAGGAATTACGTGCACTGATCAAGCAGTTTACTTTGAATAACAAGATGGTCCCGTCTAGTACACTGCAAGTTTGAAATTATTTAGGAAGCCAGAAGCAATGCTTAATAAAATCAGATTATAAAATTTCAAACTAGTTTTGGAAAAACAACTACCCTACGATAACCTAAAAAATAGTAATGTTCGAAAAGATTAACGAACAGATAATGCCTTGTATACATGCACACGTGTATTTTGAGATTAAAAATATTCTGAAAGGCCAAGGCAATGCCCTATAGTCCCAAGGTGTGGGGTTCCAGGGCTCCTCTGACGGGCTGTTTGGGGCTGCGCCCATGGGAACCATCTGGGGAGATCTTTTGGAGAGAGATGCCCCGCCTACTCCAGGCCAAGACAGGAAAAAGGCTTCCACCATCCTGCTGTGCAGCCCTCGAATGGTTTAGGGACCAGAAAGCCCAGTGCCCTCAACGTCAGTGCTTAGAGTCTCAGCCACAGCGGGCCCAATACTTATCAAAAGCAGCTCAGCTTCGACTCTCCAAATAACTAAGGATTTTGGAGGAGATTCAACCAACGTTATCGCCACTTTGCGAGTCTGCATCTCTTTAAATGTTTTCATCCTGTAAATGACCAAGACACACAAAGGGTTCTCTGGGGTCCCTTAGGGATGTGACATTTCTAGGGAGGTAGGCAGGGCAGTACAACAGGCTTTCTGGCTGGTGACTGGGTTTCATTCACGTCAAATAAGATTAATCTCTGAAAAATCAGACACTTTTAATTGCGTATAGTGATAAGCAGGAAATATATACAAAATATGTACCTGCATATGCTTACTGCAGAATCATGTGGTTCTAAAGAAAGTTTCCTGCAACGTTGTGTTAAAGGAGTAGAAAATCCGAAAACAGAGGAAATAGAAATGTCGGAAGTTATACTGCTAAATGGGAAAAGTTGCAAAACAACACACAGTATAATTCCACTTATTTGATAGAATCAAAAATACATCTGTATTACTTGTGTGTGTGTGTGTGTGTGTGTATGGAATGCACATCTGAAAATGTTTGAAAAAGGTTGGGAAAGACATACAAATAAACAGTGGATGCCTTGCTGGGGGTGAAAGAAAGGGAACTCCGTGTATCTGTATCATCTAGTTTTGTGTGTAGCTGGAACTCAGGATGAGCTTGTGTGTACTGCTTGTACTGAAAAAACCACCTCGTGTGATGTTATGGAACTAGTGTGTCATAAAGTCCAGCCGATTTATTTTCGAGTCAAGCAAACGGTAAGTTACCGCATGAAAAAGACAGTGTCTTTATTCCAGGGCTGGCGACAGAGCACACGGAGCGTGGACGGCCGAAGCCCCCGCCACGTGCTACCCTGCGCTCTGCCCCTGGAGCGCCCCCCATCGAGCGTGTGCTGGGCTCCAGCCAACCTTGACATGCGTCATCTGCTCAGGGCAAGTGGCCCACAGCAGAGACAGAAGATCCGATCAACTCTGCTACCAGCGAGTCTCAGGGGAGGAGACGCACGCCCTGCTCACAGGCCCGTCCAGACCCGCCCCACGGGGCCTGGGTCACGCCGGCGTTCACGGCGGACCAGGTGTGCGTACCTGATGGCCTCGGCCATCTTCGTGCTCTCTCTCTTCCGGTCGTCCGTCAGGCGCCGGATGAAGTAGATGAAGTCAAGGCCGCAGCAGAAGACGCTGCCCACGGCGCTGAACAGCACCAGCTTGCTGTCGTCGGCGGCGGCCGTGCTCAGGGCGCTCTGCACTTCCTTCATCACCTGAAAGGCACCGGGAGTCACGGGCGCGAAGGGAACGCTAAGAGCATCTCATTACCGGACCATCTCGATCCACGCAAAGTGCATTTACAGCCTGATACTGTTGCCTGTACCTACCAAGTAACTCGCAAGTTTCTTATTTTCTGAAACCAGGGATTGGGAATAATGGGGACAGAGTCTCATTACATAACTATAGAGAGATGTGTGAATCTGAGTTCCTCAACGGTCCCGTCCTTACAGCTCTCGGTGGGTGAGTTACGTATTATATCCCCTTGGCACTTCTACAGTGTGGACAGCAGGTGGCGCATGCAACCAGTTCAAACAAACTACTAGTCTGGTTTCATTTGACACCAGCCTCCGTACTTGGGACAGAAACCCCAAGTTTAGTGCGTACGGGTAACGAGTACAAGCACATCAGCATGGAGGCATTTTAGAAAGGCACAAACCACTTAAAATGGTCTCTCTGAAGGACTTACAAATAACCAGCGGTCTAACGGTGTACCGGGGACCAGCCGCCCCGAGCTGGTCTGTCCCGTGATCCTGGCCAGACACACTAGCTTTCTGTGGTTTGGTTTTCTCGTCCAGAAAAGGCGTGACCTAGCCGTTCACGAGCAGGAAACAAACAACTCCCAGAACTTACAATTTTAGGCATGATGGAGTGCAGGTTCAAACACTTCCGATTTTAGATACTTCACAGAACTAAGTTTTCGAGCCTTTGCGAGCACCAGTCTCCCTTGATCCTGGGAAGCTACCTTTACCGGGTACGATCAGTAACAAATGCATTGGCATCACTGCAGCTGTAAGTTCCACTACGTGGAGTGCTGGGACCGACTGGGAAGGATGGTGAGATATTCAGAAGGCTGGACCTGGGGCTCTTTAATCTTGTCTGAACAGAGAGCTCTGGGACCTGACGAAAGCTACAGGATGGCGTGTGCACACGCTTTACATGTGACTTCAGGGGGGCCCTCCGTCCCTCCCGATGGATGAAGAGCTCCTGGCCGGGAGGTGGAAGCACAGGGGCACCACCGCCACCTCCCTGTTCACAGCCAGAGCCCCGAACAGGAAGCCGGGTCCTCGCCGGACCACACTGTCCCCACATATAACGGGGAGCAGGCCTGCCGTGCTGCGCTGGCTTCCACCGTCGGGTGAAACAGCCCGGGGTGGGGATGGGGGATGAGAAAGGGCGCAGGAGAGCAGGGACCGGGCCCCGCAGGCCCAGAGAGACAGGAGGCCCCGAGCAGCCCCAGGGACGGTGCTCACCTCTGGGTTGAGAGAGTTGTTCTCGGACGACTTCGTGGACAGCAGGATGTGGGTGAAGCCGTCCTGCTTCCGGACGACGATATCCCTGTACCTGTAGGCGCTTTCCGTCTGCCTCACGCTGAAACGCAGCCGCTTGTCGAAGGGCTGGTCTCGTCTGTCATCGATGAATTTCCTCTTCCCGGCCGTCACGCCCGTGACTGACGTCTGCAGGTTGGTCGTCCCGTTGGCCGTCAGCGCGTCCATGAATGGAGAGGAACCTGCCAGGGGTCCGAAAGCACAGCCGTCAGTGAGGTCTTGCCATCAACTCGCCTTTGAATTAGGGAAAAATGCTTGCGACAGACTCAGGATCGACTGTTAATTTAAGAAGCTTAAAAAGTAGAACCTTTGGAGAGGATAGGCGTTTGTTTGCCTCCCAAGTCTGACGAGGAAATCGCCCTCGCACTGATCCCGCCTAATAAAACAAGAGATGGGAAGGAACGTGCTGAAAAGAAACTGCAAAATTTGAGACTTTTGAGGAACGGAACTGAACTAGAATGGGTCTCATGAAGAGGACATATTCCGGGCTTGAGAAGTTGAAAGAAAAATGGAAACTGCTTCAAAGAAATATCTTATTATTAGAGCCGAGCTATCTGCCATTCTAGCCGAAATTTCTTCTGGATGAAGAGCCACTCATACAGGCTCACAAAGCAGCCCCACCCCGTTTCTGCGGGTCCGCCACACCCTCGGGCCACTCTGTCCCCTGGTCCCAGTTCTACTACATTTTCAAACAGCCTTTTCAATGGCTGGAGACGGCGCTCTAGTCCCGCTGATTCTCCTTCCTCTGTCGGCTGCTCTGCGTCAGCCTGGCTGTGCTTCACTCAGCCTTAAAGACACAGCCTTCCGAACTTGGTGTTTCTTACTATGATAAAGTCAAGGGTTTGATACTTTCTTAGAGTTACCAGGAAATGTCAGGCTAAGGGTTCAAGTGTTAAGGCAAATAATTATGCTATTGGTGTGAACTGTCTAAATATTATCTAACCTGGTAATGAATGTATAGAGCCTTTGGGTGGAGGAAGAAAGGGAAAGAAATGCAAGGAACTGGATCAGGCTTTACTAATAAAATGAGCAAGGAGAGAAGTTCTCTGAGGAGAAGAGCTGGATGAATTACGAGTCAGAAATACTTCCTGCAAAGTGAAAGAAGATAAGCTGGAGCCGCTGGAGAAGACTTGTGAATGGATGTTTAGAGAAGTCAGATCATCTCCCTGGTTAAACAGGTTGACTTTCATTCAGTTAGCAGAACTACTTTGGAGGTTTTTAGAATTGAAAATAAATTCATTTTTGGGAAAATCTGGGAGAGGTCCTAATACATAAATGGTACAAGACTCTGAGACTATAAAAAGGTCTATAAGACTATAGAGGTCTATGAGACTATAAAAATGGTACAAGCCCTCCCCCATCAGCCCACGACCCCCTGCACTCCACAGCCACTGTGTCTGGTTTCCAGGTGTCTTACAGAGTGCCCTATGTGTATATCACCAAATATGAATTTAAATGCTTCTCTCTCACCCGCCTTTAACAAACACAAATGGCGGCACATTAGACACAGCGTTGTGGATTTCTGTAATGCATTTTACCAGCAATTTTTGATACTACAAATGATGCTGCAACGCATAACCTTGGCTTGTGTTGTCCCTTCCAACAAACTTAGGATAAGTTTCTAAAGGATCTGTAACGGAAAGAGCATTTGATAAGCTGTTAACAGTGAGACAGGGCACTGCTGAATCTTTCTGAGGAAGCCAGGAAGGATCCTTTCTGTTTCTTTTAAGCTTCAGCCTCTCCTCTACCAGGTCCCCCCACCCTCCCGTCTGTGTTTACAGACGTTCTCCAACCTCTTCCACCCTCTGCGCTCTGAGCTGCTCTTCCCAGCACTGCCCTCTCTTCTCAGGCCCGTAGCAGCCCCGCCTGGGCTGTCCTTGCTGAGCTGCTCTTCCCAGCACTGCCCTCTCTTCTCAGGCCCGTAGCAGCCCCGCCTGGGCTGTCCTTGCTGTCCCCACTTCTCCCTCTGCCCATCGTTCCTCCACCCATCTGCCCTGAGCTGGAGTCTACGCGAACGGACTTCTCGGGTGCAGGGAGGAACGGGCCATGGATGAGGCTAAACCACTGAGCCTGGTGCCCAGGAGACGGGGCATCTGCAGGGGAGTGTCACAGGGAAATGTGGTTTTCTCCAGTCACTGCTGAAGTGAAAAGTGAAGAGGCTCCAGAGCCCAGAAGTGGGGCCTGTGGTAAGCGGAGTGGGTGTCCAGAAACGACAGCTGAGCTGAGAAGTAGAAGCAGTGAAGGAGAGGGGGAGCCGTGAGCCTGCCTGGGTGCGGGGAGGGTCACGAGCAGGGCCAGGGGGCTGCCCAAGGGTAGGGAGCAGTGCCACGCGACGAGGCTGTGTCAACAGTGGCGTGTGCCACAGAGAGAAGGGAGGGAATGGAGAGGTCGTGGGGCGGGGGCACGAGGGGCCGCTCTTAAACCCAGGAAGTTGTCTCACTGGGGGGCAGAAGCCAGAACGGAGAATTCAATGTACGACAGACAAAAACTGTCACATGCAAAAAACATACATGTTCAAACCAAGAATCTGTTAAAATGCGGTGGTAAGGACCCCAGAAGAACAACTGCAGCTGAGCGGGACCGGTATTTACGGGACTGACGACGATTGCCCTGCCTAAAAAGAGGTCCCATCAGAAATAAGCCCACGCAGAGGCAGGCAGGGAGGCCACCCGCCCCGGGTGAAGGGGGAGGGCGATGAAGGGTCACGGGCGGCCTGGCTGGGGCTCCGGCACATTCCGGAGGAGCAGGTTCTCGGGGAGGCACTTGCTGGCGTGTCTGGATCTTGATGTTACCAACGCTGAGTGAGTTGATAGGTGCTGTGTCGAAGCAGCAGGAATGACCCTGGTGATACGGGGAAGCCCTCTGCGTGCTGGGTGCCCGCCGCCCACCAGGGCGAAGCCGCTGGCTTCGGATCAACCCTTCCACCCCGACCTGCTCCTGCTTCGCAGGGTAAATAAAGCCATACATTCGTCAACGCTCCAGGAGTTTCCCTGGTGGCTCCCTTCCACAAAGGCAGAGGGTTTCTAGGCTATGGGTCCATGTAGCCTTGATACGTGAGCTCTGGAAGCAGCTCAGCATATTGGAGGCAGCGCATCCCCCAGAGCTCTCCGTGGTTCTGCAAATGTAGCCGTGGATTTCTGTTGCCTCATGCCAACCAGCACTGGGGGCCTTCATGTCCCTCTTAGAGCTCTGCTGGCTCTTGGTGCCATCACGGGCTCTGCTGATTGCAGAGCCTGTGATCTTGCCAGTGGCTCTACCCCCAACCCCAATATGAGCCCCAGGACCCTCTGTTACCCACCTGCAGGACCCTGTTCAGGTGGAGAAGTGCTCACGGCAGGACTGCCCTCAGACTCGCAGGCGCCAGCGCTGGGCCACGCCCCTCGTGACGTGCATCCCCCCGTTCAGGTCTGTGCTCCCCCAGGGCCTCTGGACTCGCCTGCCTAGAACGTTCTGGCCCTAGAGCTCCAGACGGCTGCTTGTTTCTGCTCATCTGAGCGGCAGCTCCTCAGGAAGCCTCGGTCCCCACGTGTGCGGCCCTCCCGGCAGCACCCACGCGGCCCAGTCTGTCTCCCTCGCAGCGTTCCTCACCCAGCTCATCCTGTCTCACCCGACTTTTACTTACGCTCCGTGGCTGGACGTCACCAAGCTCCCTGTCTGTCTCATTCACTGCCGCACCCCCGGTGCTTGGAACATGTGGTCGCCACTGACCAAGCAGATGAGGGGAGGGGACCCCAACGCCCCTTCAGCCCAGCCCCCTGCACCCAGAGGAGGAGGCCTACAGCCCACCCAGCCTCGTGACAATCGGGGGCAGCAGTGCCACACTTCAGAGCAGAAGCCACTGCTAAGGACTCAACTAAAAGGCAAACACTGAGATTCAGGAAAAGACGTCCTCCACGATGGAAACCATCGTGCGACACGCAGTGTGACCCAGGCTCTGAGGGAAACACAGGAGGCAAAAGCTCCAAGGAACCGGCATGAAATCCAGCTAGGAAAAACTCACTCAGCGTCTCTCCGAAAAACGGTTTTCTTTTAAAACATTCTAAGAGCAAAAAAGATACTCTCAGAGGCCTCCCTGGTGGCGCAGTAGTTAAGAATCGCCTGCCAATGCAGGGGAACACGGGTTCAAGCCCTGGTCCGGGAAGAGCCCACATTCTGTGGAGCAACTAAGCCCGTGCACCACAACTACTGAGCCTGTGCTCTAGAGCCCACAAGCCACAACTACTGAGCCCACGTGCCACAACTACTGAAGCCCATGTGCCTGGAGCCCGTGCTCCGCAACAAGGGAAGCCACCACAATGAGAAGCCCGCACACCGCAAGGAAGAGTAGCCCCCGCTCGCCACAACTACAGAAAGCCCGCGCGCAGCAACGAAGACCCAACGCAGCCAAAAAAAAAAAAAAAAAAAAAAGAAGATACCCTCAAACATGTACTGCTGACCTGTTAAAATTCACGGTTTCAGGGGACTTCCCTGGTGGCGCAGTGGTTAAGACTCTGTGCTCCCAATGCAGGGGGACTGGGTTCGATCCCCAGTCAGGGAACTAGATCCCACATGCATGTCGCCACTAAGAGTTTGCATGCTGCAACTAAGGAGCCTGTGAGCCGCAACTAAGACCTGGTGCAACCAAATAAATAAACAAAATTAAAAAATTCACTGCTTCAAAAAGCATGTCTCTAACGTGAAATGTGCTTCCAACCATGATAGAGAAACGGTGTCTGGATTTCCTCATTGGCCAGTGAGATGAAATGTGCTTCCAACCATGACAGAGAAACGGTGTCTGGATTTCCTCATTGGCCAGTGAGACCCAGAAAACAGAACAAACCACCACATGACCATTTCAGACACCAGACAACAGGCAGGGCACGACCGTGTTGCCAGCAATGAAGGGTGCAGGTGAGCCCAATGACCCACTGGGCCTTCTGCCTGGAGGTGACTTCCACGCTGCGGGGAAATGCTGACCTGGGAACGCAGACTGAAGGTGAGGAGGCCCAGGAGGCTGGAAGAAGAAAAGGACCTGTGCCTCCTGGATGTTCATGGCCATTACCTTCTTTAGTCTGAAGTTAGAGAGCAAGCACTACAGTGTCTACAGAATTATCCGCCCTCCTTTATGGAGTCTAACATTTCAAAATGTTGTCATCCACACTCACGGAACCTAATCCTATTTAATGATATAAAAGCCTACCATTTTATTCAGATTATATAATCTGCAAACTGAATTCATTAACAGAAAACTCTTCAAATGAACGTGGAACTAAAGGTAGGCTTTAAACATTAGCATCCTTTGTTTCCATAACACATTCAATGACTCCTCTGTAAATCATTATAAAAGTCTCTGATGCAACTCCTTCAATTACACTTCCCTGTCCACGGGGATCTCTGGATTTAAAGTTTATAGGCTCACTCTTGGCTGTCTCCATAAGAGACATTAACATATCATCGGTGCTCCTATAATGCTTTGCTCCAACACGACTGATACATCAGGAACGATCTGAGCACCTGTGCACGCAGCGCCCACTGTGAGAAAGCGTGGGCTGTGCCTCTGGGCCCCAACCCGGACTTGGTCCCCCTCTTCACCCCCGCTGAGCCCTCTGGACGCCCGCCACCTTGGGCTGTAAGAGGTGACTCCCCAGAGCAGGAGGGCACCCAGCACTGCCTCTGACACTTGGGATACACCTGACCCAATAAATAAGCCTGAGATTCGAGCCCTCGCCACCCGGTCAGCATGCCTCCTGCTTTCTCAGCAGCATCAGCAGGGTGTCCCTCGCTGGCTGGTGCCACCCTGGGAGGTGGGTGGCTGGAGGGGAGAGCGGGCTGCCGGGTCACTGTCCTGACTCTTGGCTGGAGACCTGTGGGGTGGGAGCGGGAAGGGACAGACCCGTGATCACTGCCCTGCACGCTCACGTCACGTCACGTCCGGTCCCTGGCCCCTCCCTGCCCTGCTTTCTCCATCCGCCCGCTTTCCAGTCTTTCACCTCTAGCTTGACCTCCATCAGCCTCACTGCTTCTCTGCCTTCTAGTTTTGACAACACACTGGCTGTGACCAAGGCCACAACCACAAGAGCTATCCTCAAACCTTTCATTAAAGTATTTTCCCTACAAAACAAGAACCAAAAACAACAACAACAACCCCCCAACTTAAATAAAAATGCATCAGGTGAATAACCAAGATTTTCCATAGTTGGGTCTCTTTCATGTCTCTGACATCCCCTCTTGGGAATCAATCAGGTACCACCATCTGCTCCAGGATCCAGGCAGGACCACCTGCATCCCAGCTTCCTAAGATGAGCTGGAGCCTCACTGAGCCAGGGCGCTCCACAACTTTGTACCGAGTAGCCACTGGCACAGAATCTGCACTGGGGAAAACATACTGCGAACAACTCATTCTTTAAAGAGCAAAAGAATGCCTAAGGATGGAGGGTATATAAAAGCCATTTTAGTGCATGAAGCACACACAGAATTCCTTGACACCACGAAACAGCTCATGAATGCTAGAAATATACTGAAGGCAGATGAATGGAAAATAGTTAACAAATCTAAGAGTACCTAGAATTAGGAAGCATTCTGAAAACTGACCGAAAAAAGGACACAAGCTATGATTTCTTCATTTGAAATTATTCTGTTAAATAACTAGTTTCCAGAGGGAACCAATCTAGGAATATTAAGTATGAAAAAGCAATGAGGAGACTTAAAAAGAAAAATAACATTTTGAGATAAAAGTGGCAATTAATGAGACTATGCAATTTTAAATAAAGTTTAGCTAATTAATTATAATTTCCTAAAACCTATATAAGATCAGCCCCCCAATTAAACCAAAGATTATGAACCAAGAGGTATACAGTAGTGTAATATTTGACACGAGAAGGGCAATGTTCTGCCGTCCACAGATTCTCAAACCGACTCACAACAGCATCACTGAGCAGCTTAAAAACAAATGCTCCTGGGGCCACATTCCCAGCCACCTGGGGTTTCTGGGAGGGGAGCGGGGCCCCGCCCACGTGACTCTGTTGCGCGCTGACAGATGCGGCACAACTGCTGTCTGAACAGGATGCTCAGGATTCCCAGAGGGAAAAGCTTAGGTCAGAGGACCAAGACCCGGTCATCAGGAACAGTTCCTCCCAAGCAGAAGAGGGTCCTTAAAGTCCAAATGACTGAAACAGACAAATAAGGAAATGAAAAGAAGAGAAAGAATACGTGATACAAGAAGTGACGAACACTGGAGAGATGACAGGGAGATGCTGGAACAGTCAATTAGGGTATCAGAAATGCGGAGAAACTCGAAATACTCAAAGACAGTCAACACGATTGCTTTTCTCCATTAACAAATTTAGCGAGTGAATCAAAGGAGACAGCAGGGACTTCCCTGGTGGCGCAGTGGTTAAGACTCCGTGCTCCCAATGCAGGGGACTGCGGTTCGATCCCTGGTCGGGGAACTAGATCCCACATGCATGCCGCAACTAAGGAGCCCGCATGCCACAACTGAGACCCGGCGCGGCCAAATAAATATTTGGGGGGGGGGGCGGAAAAAAAAAGGAGACAGCAAAGGCTCAAGGTCTGGGAACCTGCAGGGAGTCTGGAAGTTGAGACGGATGAGATCACACCGCTGACCTTGTTAAGAGCTGCATTACATTAGCGGAGACAGGCCCACACGTTCACAGCTAAGCAGCCCAATGGTTGTGTTTATAATTTTGTAACTGTTTGCAGTTAATATCATTAAGGAGAGTAAATACTTGCACATCCTGAAGATTTCCACACCTCCCCTCAGAAGGGCTTCCCATTCAGTGACAACCCTTCCTCACTTTTTCCCTTATTCTTCCCCAAAAGCAAGGGGGTAGGTGCCAGCGAGCAATCATACTAGTTTCTGAGGAGGCGATCAGAGGTTGGGATGCGGAGGCCGAGGCAGGACAATGGACACCACAGGCGCATCGGCACTCGGGGTCCTGGCATCTCACTGAATCTGTTCCACAAGATGAAAGCCGAGGTCCAGAGCTCAGCTGCCCTCCTGGGGTCATGGAGCCCCCAACCAGCAGGCCAGGGGGCCTCTTGCAACTCCCCTCCCCCACCTGCCTGTCCTATGAAAACAAACCACAGAGCTGTCACCTCGTAACTCCTGCCACCAGGCCAGGCATGGGGAAGGGGCAGTCTAGTACCCCCGAAACAGCTTCAGCTTAGCTTTGCTTCACACACACATGCATGTATTTTGCGGGGGGAACAAAAGTCCTAAATAAAATATTAGCAAACAGAATTGGGAACATAATTTTTATTATGGTAAAAACACATAAAACCTGCCATTTTAACCACTTCTAAGTGTCCCGTTCAGTGGCGTTAAGCGCACCCACACTGCTGTGCAAACATCACCACATCCATCCACAGAGCTTTCCACCTTCCGACCTGCAACGCCGACCCCGTGAAACACTAACTCCTCATTCGCCTGGCAACCACCCTTCTACTTTCTGTGTCCGTGAATTTGATGGCTCTAGCGACCTCATATAAGTAGAACCGTATGACATCTGTCCTTCTGTGTCTGGTTTATTTCATTTAGCGTAATGCCTCTGAGGTTCATCCATGTTGTATGTAGCCTGTGTAAGAATGTCATTCTTTTCTAAAGGTGAATAATATTCCATTCCAGTATTTTTTTTTAAAAACACCACTTTTGTTTATCCATTCATTCCCCAATGGACATTTGGGTTGTTTCCACCTTTTGGGTGTTGTGAATAATGCTGTATGGACATTCGTATTCATACGAGCGTACAAATACCTGAGTCCCTACTTTCAATTCTTTGGATATATACCTAGAAGTGGAATTGGTAATTCTATGGATTCTATACAAATCCGTACATATACAAGTCTATCTGTTGATATAGAAAGGGATCATATGGTAATTCTATGTTTAATTTTTTGAAGTTATATTTAGTATTTTCCCAAATTAGCTAGAATGTGTTTAGTTAGAAATTATAATCAAACTCTTGGAGAAGATCTGAATCATGGCCTGGACTGTGATTACTTCCATTTTCTTGCTAAATTTCTTTGGTTTTCCTGGGATACGGAAGCAGAGGAGACAAATGTTGGATGAGTTAATACAATCAAGACGAATCGCACAAGGATTTGTAGCTGATTCCGAGGCTCTTAGTCTAGAGATAAAATCTTCATCAAACACGTTATTTGTTTCTCTTTTTATTGCTGGGAATCACTTTCTCCTGGCCAGTCTTGCAGCTTGAAGATACACGTGAGGCCACACGCTTCCCCAACAGCAGGAGCCAGGCCTCCCCAAGCCTGTGCCTTCCGTCCTGAGAACTAGCATTTTTTATTTTTTTTTTTTGGGCTGTGTCTCACGGCATGCGGGATCCTATTTCCCTGACCCGGGATGGAAGTCGTGCCCCCTGCAGTGGAAGCAGCGCAGAGTCCCAACCACTGGACCGCCAGGGAATTCCCTAGCCTTGCTTTTACTCAGAGTTTCCTGATGACATTTTGACAGGAGGAGAGTAAAAGGAGCTTGAAGATTTTTGTTCTTTGGAATAAAAACACTCCAATTAGCAATGTCACCATAAACTATGCAAACGTCTACAGTCAGTTCAAGGCACAACCAGAAACCACTGAGAGTCCCTGCCTGTGTTTTGAAGTTTCCTGGTACAAAGGTCATTCCTCCACAGCCCCGTCATGTATAGAAGAGCCCTCCCTCTGTCAGCTCCAATCTTCACTGCGAGTTGAGCTGGGCTCCTCAGGAAGCACTAATCCCTAAGGGGATTTGGATTCCTAGATCCAGAAAAGCACAGGAGTCCTCAGTAGACTAAAGGATATTTAAGCGTCATCTTTACTGAGTTCAACAGAAATGGCAGTAAAGCAGTTGCAAAGCTACTGGCACCAACAATTCAGAATCAAAGTTAAGAACACGGAGGAAACGGAAACCCTTACAAGTGAAGTGTATTCTTTGAAGAGGTTAATGGAAAACTTTCAAGTGTGATTCAAGCTTTAGTTATAGATGCAAGTTCAAGCTATTAAGTTTAGTTTTACTTATGACAAACTAAAATAAAAAATGAAAACTTACTAGCAATATAAATCCTATCATTCTAAATAAGCATATCAGGATAAGTTCCCAAAGTAAATCTAACAAGACAGGTGATGCTTTAAATGTAGTGCATTTTATTTCCTCACTAACAGCCTTGAAACTAAGTCAAATACTGGAGAGAAAAAACCTAGCAAAAACCTTTATACTATGTCACTTTAAGTACAAAAAAAAGGAACAGAAAATGATCAGACCCACATTCCTCTTTAGTGCTGAGAAGAAGGATTAAAAAAAATATATATATATAAGAAGGATAACAATAACTACCTACATGGTATGATTCCTCAGCAGTGAAATCTTATTATTCATCATATCTACAAAAAATTTATTTCCCGCAAAAATGATTCTACCTTATTTGACACAGGACTGAATTCTCTCAACATTTTTCTTTTTCTTTTTAAAAGTAATTTTATTTAATTAATTGTTTGGTTATTTTTTTGGCTGTGTTGAGTCTCCGTTGCTACGCACAGGCTTTCTCTAGTTGCGGCAAGCGGGGGCTACTCTTCGTTGCAGCATGCGGGCTTCTCATTGTGGTGGCTTCTCTTGTTGCAGAGCACAGGCTCTAGGCACGCAGGCTTCAGTAGTTGTAGCACATGGGCTCAGCAGCTGTGGCTCGTGGGCTCTAAGGTGCATGGGCTTCAGCAGTTGTGGTGCGCAGGCTCAGTAGTTGTGGTGCATGGGGTTAGTTGCTCCGTGTCATGTGGGATCTTCCCAGACCGGGGGACAAACCCAATCCCCTGCATTGGCAGACAGATTCTTAACCACTGCACCACCAGGGAAGTCCCTCAACACTTTTCTTTATAATGCTTATTTTGACTTTTAGAACCAACCAGTTTTTGCAACTATTGCTTTAGTAAGAGAACTAATCAATTACAAGCTGATTTCCCCATTTCATTTTAACAGTGCATGCCCATTAATTTCAAGTCCTACATATTACAGGAAGACACGCTCGTGGTTAGATACATGTAGAGTACAACGAAACTTCTACTCCAAATAAAATTAATTCACAGTCTATATTTATTGTGCTTAGCATAGTCTAGGCTAAAACGTTCAAGTGCTAATTTCCTAGCGCTGGTGCAGGGGCGCCTCACAGAGCGCAAGACTTCAAACCCCTTCTCGGGACGCACATTATCACCCAGAGTAAGGATAAGTTCAGGGTGTTTGCTGATATTCACAGTGAGGTCTTCTTCGGTCTTCCATCTGCAACGTCAACAGCAACAGGCCAGGGGTGAAAACCTGTCATCTATACTTTTAATCTTTTCCACGTGCTCCCAGCATAGTCAGTGTCTTACGTATTCAAACGTCAGAGCACCGCAGAGGAGTCCTCTTAACCTCTTCATGTGAACCGTCACTGTAAAGCAGCCCTCCTTTCCACGCCTCACCCCATCTCTAAATGAGCAACAGCTTCAGCCAGAAGAGCACCTGTGTTCCTTCTAACTGTGTTCTCAAATGCTGTCATGACTCTCTAGGTTCGTAGTTCCATACCAGTGTATGTTCCAGACCCTGACTGGCAGGAGACACCACTAGAGCCACGGAGGCAAGGTCTGCTGGAAGCACACCATTCGCCCTCAACAAGATGAAGCCGAGGTGACAGCACCGCAGGAATAAGGAGGTCCTGTGGCCGGTCACTAAAAGCGGAACACAGACTTAGTTCTGGCTTTCTGGAGGCCAGGGCAAGGCTGGAAACCCCAGTAAAAGAAGATTCTAAATAAAAAAAAACAAACTTACCGCTTAAGACGACAACCTGCTACTTCTAAGATGCAAGAGAAGTTACTCCCTGAGGGTCTTTGAAAGATCAAGAGACCCACACACACAGACACTCAGCCCTCCCCAAACCAGAAGCAACAAAAAACAATAAAGGCAAAGGACAACACACACAGAACAGACTGCAAACTCAGCGGGGTCCCCCAAGTGCATAAAAGCGACAGCTTTCCTAACATTTCCCCACACACGGATTTTTTCCCCACCTAAACGAAATCTAACATGGAGCCTAAAACTCAAAGCTGATCAAAGCAGAGGTGCTCAGTGGGGAGGGGTGGGGGGCACTCACTGGCCCCTTATCAGCCCCCAGACCAGCCTGGTGCAGATGTGGGGCTGGACGTCCATCCAGACAGCTCACCCAGCAGACGGAGAAACACCAAGCTTCCTTGCATTTAGGAAGCGCCATAAGAAAATGAGAATAAATGATTTTATTTTAAAAGGAAAGAGGCTGTGAGGACTTGAGAGGCGCCTCTGTCCTCAGAGCTCAGCCGCTGGCCTAGAATGAAGCACCCAGAGGAAGGTGAGGTCAGACTGGCGGCAGGAGCAGAGGCTGGCCTGGGGAAAAGCGACGGCCACCTAGAGCTCGTCATCCGCCCTTCCAGACACGCTTTAATTGGACTTTCAGTTAGTTTTCAGACCATGAGAACAAGGTCAAAATTTAACCCAGAGTGAACTTCCAGGAACTGTTCTAAGTATTTGTGATGCTCACTCAGAATTACGTTTAGGGGCTTCCCTGGTGGCGCAGTGGTTGAGAGTTCGCCTGCCGATGCGGGGGACATGGGTTCGTGCCCTGGTCCGGGAAGATCCCACATGCCGCGGAGCGGCTGGGCCCGTGAGCCATGGCCACTGAGCCTGTGCGTCCGGAGCCTGTGCTCCGCAACGGGAGAGGCCACGGCGGCAAGGGGCCCGCGTGCCGCAAAAAAAAAAAAAAAAGAATTACGTTTAGTTCTTTTTGGTCAAGATTTCTTTATCTCATGACTACTTAAAGGAAATTTACTCACAGGAACATAGAATACCTTTAAAGTTCAAAAAATCTGGTGTGAAGAATCACCTCCTCAGAGAAGAGTAAAGTACACAGTTTGTGCTAAAAAGGCAGTTACTCCAAACACGTTTGTGGTTCTATTTTCTCAACAGAATTTAAAATTAATGTCCACACATTGGAAATTTGAAGCAATCAAGTTAAGCATTCTAATATTAAGAGAAACACATGAGACTAACTTCCAAAATAGCAAAACCCCGAACATCAGGCCCACACAAAGCATGTCCTCTTGAGAGCAAAGTGGTAACATGCTTTCTGCAAGGCAGTTTGACAGCTTGTATCAAAAACATTAAAACCTCTGATGAATCCAAATCTAGGAATTAATCTTAGAAAAGTAATCACAGATATCCATTAGAATTTGACCAAATGGAAGTTCTTCAAAAAGAAGTAGGGAGTTTGCTGTAATTAAGGACGGTGTGATTATGCCCCATGACACAGAAAGGTACGCATGACCTATGAGGAACCAGGCCTGGCACACGGAACAGGGAGGTGTGTTCTTACACACCACACGCAGAGCCCATGTAGCATCTTCTTGACCTCTCCCCTCCTGACCCCTTTCCTGGTCTCCCAGCTACAAGGTCGATCTGCCCTCTTCCCACTCTGGATGCAGTGGTTCAGCTGCCGGGCTTCAGTGCTGCAGTGAAATGCTTCTACACCTGAGCAGGCGCTGACTGTCCCGGGAAGGTCAGTGGACCACGAGGCTGGTGGTGCGGCCCGGCTCGGGCTCATCACGGGCGGGGCCCTCTGTGGAACTTGCTCTAAGAAAGCACCTCAGAACCCGCTCCCGTTAAGCACCAACTGTGCAAACGCTGCGTTCTATCATAAACAACAGCCAATGCGGAAAAGAGATCAACAGCTCAGAACGAAGAACGACCTGTCCGCGGCTGAAAGGTTGGTTAAAGAGCTGGACAAACTACACAGTGGCAACTTTCCTTGAGCTTATCAGAGACCTGAGGTTGTAACTGGCAACCAAATACACTGAAATTCTAGGAAAGACAAGCCTGTCAGTGGAAAGATGGGGTGCGCGGGCTGTGTCATTTGCGGCAGGGGAAGGCAGGGCCTCTAGAAATGAGTAAGAAGCCATCAGCTGAAACTCTCAAGAACTGCTGACGGCTGAGCGTGAGCTCGCAGGATAGCACAGAAGCTCATTCGTGAGACAGACCCAGGCGAAGCGGGAGGGCAGACACAGCCTCGCTCACAGCAACGCAGGCACTGAGCAAGGGGTCTGCCACCCCCAGGGGAAAGGTATGGAGACTGACCTGCCCGCCCTGACCTCTCAGGCTTCTGGAGAGGGGCAGCAAACACTGTGGGCCCTTAGACCTGAGGGAAGGAGAGTGTGGGGAGAAAACCCCTTTTTACCCCTTGGGTAGGAGAAAGAATCCTGAGAAAGCTCCACCCCCAGGGCTGAGGCACATGGGGCCCAAGACGGAGGTGGCACAGCAAACAAGAACACCCTGACCCCACTCCCCTTGCATCTTCCCCACTTCCCACGACCCCAGCCTAGAAGAGAACTGACTAAAAAATCACCAGCACTCTACTCCTAGGGGAGGGGCAACAGCATGTGAGAGAGGTCCTCTCTGACTCAGGCATGGGGACAGCTGAAAGCTGGTGGCAGAGCACAAACACTGAGAAGAACCTTCCAGTAACCACAGCAAAGGAAAAGCCAAACCCAGCTCAACCACTGACGAGCACGACTCAACCTCTGACACCAGCTCCCTGAGAAAAACCACGCCCATTTCTAGGCACAAATATTACTTTTCTTAGACTCTCCTGTTCCATACAAGATGTCTGGCAGTCAATCAAAAATTATGAAATACAGAAAAGATCAAGAAAATAGAATACAACTCATTGTCAAGAAACAAGGCAATCAACGGAATGAGACTCAGAGGTGACCCAGGAACGACACTATCATATAGGGACATTAAAGTAACTGTGACACATGTAAAAGGAACTAACAGAAAAGGTGGACAACTTGCATTACTAGATGGGGCATTTAAGCAAAGACCCAGAAACTATGAAAAGTCAAATGTTAGGGCTAGAAATAACAAAAAACCCTGGGGAGGGGAAGAATCTGATTTCTAGAGTTGCCACATTTTTCTAAAAAGTCCTATTTTCAATAACAATAACAAATCAGAAGACACACAAAGACACAAGAAGGAATGACCCACACATGGGGGAAAAAGTAGTCAACAAAAACTGTCACTGAGGAGGCCCAGACAATAATGCACTTTACTACGGTCTTTAATCAGCTATCTCAAATACGTTCAAGAATTAAAGGAAATAAAGTCAAAAGAACTAAAGAGACGTATGAGAACAATATGCCTCACCAAATACTATCAGTAGAAACAGACTACTTAAAGAAACAGAAGTCTCTGAGTTGAAAAGTGTAATAACTGAAACGAAAAATTCCCTACAGCAGTTCAGCAGCTGTAGACTGGCGAAAGAAACGATCACCAACCATGAAGATAAGTCAGTTGAAATTATCCAGCCTGAGGAACAGAGGAGGAAGAAAAAAAGCAAAACAGAACTTCAGAGACCTCTGGTCCACCATTAAGAACACCAACACACCGTATGGGAGTCCCAAAAGGAGAGGAGATAAAGGGAGAAGAACATTTGAAGAAATAATGACCAAAAACTTGCAAAATTTGATGGACAACATTAATCTTCATATCCAAGAAGCTCAAGGGACTCCAAACAAAATAAATGTAAAGAGAGCCTCATGTAGGCACACCATAAGCAAAATGCTGACAGCCAAAGACAAAGAGAAGCTTGAAAGCAGCAAGAAGAACCAACACGTCATGTTCCAGGACCCCTGATAAGATTAACAGCTTACTTCTCAGCAGAAACCGTGGAGGTAAGAAGGCAGCGGAAAGAAATATTTAAAGTGCTAAAAGAAAGACTACAGCCAAAAATTCTAAATCCAGCATAAGTATCCCTTGACAATGAAGGAGAAATTAAGACATTCCCAAGTCAAACAAACAAAAAACCAGGGAATCGGTGGCGAGTTGACTTACTTTACAATAAATACTAAAGAGAGTCCTTTAGGCTAAAATGAGAGGACACATTAGATAGTAACTTAAACCCACATGAAGAAATAAAAGACACTGGTAAAGGTAAGTACATAGCTAATTATAAACAACAGAGTAGAGAAGAGGGGAAGATGGCAGAGGAGTAAGACGCGGAGATCACCTTCCTCCCCACAGATACACCAGAAATACATCTACACGTGGAACAACTCCTACAGAACACCTACTGAACGCTGGCAGAAGACCTCAGACCTCCCCAAAGGCAAGAAACTCCCCACGTACCTGGGTAGGGCAAAAGAAAAAAGAATAAACAGACAAAAGGATAGGGACGGGACCCATACCAGTGGGAGGCAGCCGTGAAGGAGGAAAGGTTTCCACACACTAGGAGCCCCTTCGCGGGCGGAGACAGCGGGTGGCGGAGGGGGAAGCTTCGGAGCCGTGGAGGAGAGCGCAGCAACAGGGGTGCGGGGGGGCAAAGCGAAGAGATTCCCGCACAGAGGATCGGTGCCGACCGGCACTCACCAGCCCGGGCGGGCGGGGCTGGGAGCTGAGGCTCGGGCTTCGGTCGGAGCGCAGGGAGAGGACTGGGGTCGGCGGCGTGACCACAGCCTGAAGGGGGTTAGTGCGCCACGGCTAGCCGGGAGGGAGTCCGGGGAAAAGTCTGGACCTGCCGAACAGGCAAGAGACATTTTCTTCCCTCTTTGTTCCCTGGTGCGCGAGAGGGGATTGAGAGCGCCGCTTAAAGGAGCTCCAGAGACGGGCGCGAGCCGCGGCTAAAGGCGCGGACCCCGGCTAAAGGCGCGGACCCCAGAGACGGGCATGAGACGCTAAGGCTGCTGCTGCCGCCACCAAGAAGCCTGTGTGCGAGCACAGGTCACTATCCACACCCCCCTCCCGGGGAGCCTGTGCAGCCCGCCACTGCCAGGGTCGCGGGATCCAGGGACAACTTCCCCGGGAGAACGCACGGCGCGCCTCAGGCTGGTGCAACGTCACGCCGGCCTCTGCCGCCGCAGGCCCGCCCCGCACGCAGTGCCCCTCCCTCCCCCCTGGCCTGAGTGAGCCAGAGCCCCGGGAGCAGCTGCTCCTTTAACCCCGTCCTGTCTGAGCGAAGAACAGACGCCCTCCCGCGACCTACACGCAGAGGCGGGGCCAAATCCAAAGCTGAGCCCCGGCAGCTGTGCGAACAAAGAAGAGAAAGGGAAATATCTCCCGGCAGCCTCAGAAGCAGCGGATTAAAGCTCCACAATCAACTTGATGTACCTGCATCTGCGGAATACCTGAATAGACAACAAATCATCCCAAATGGAGGAGGTGGACGTTGAGAGCAAGATTTATGATTTTTTCCCCTTTTCCTCGTTTTGTGAGTGTCTATGCTTCTGTGTGAGACATTGTCTGTATAGCTTTGCTTCCACCATTTGTCCTAGGGTTCTATCCGTCCGTTTTTTTCTTAATAATTATTTTTTTATTCTAAGAACTTTATTATATTTTATCTTACTTTATTTTACTTTATCTTTCTTTCTTTCTTCCTTCCTCCCTCCCTCCTTCCTTTCTTTCTTTCTTCTCCTACTAAATCTTTCTTTCTACTTTTTCTCCCTTTTATTCTGAGCCGTGTGGATGAAAGGCTCTTGGTGCTGCAGCCAGGAGTCAGTGCTGTGCCTCTGAGGTGGGAGAGCCAACTTCAGGACACTGGTCCATAAGAGACCTCCCAGCTCCACATAATATCAAACGGCGAAAATCTCCCAGAGATCTCCATCTCAACATCAGCACCCAGCTTCACTCAACGACCAGCAAGCTACAGTGCTGGACACCCTATGCCAAACAACTAGCAAGACAGGAACACAACCCCACACATTAGCAGAG
Organism: Monodon monoceros; assembly: GCF_005190385.1. Taxonomy (NCBI): domain Eukaryota; kingdom Metazoa; phylum Chordata; class Mammalia; order Artiodactyla; family Monodontidae; genus Monodon; species Monodon monoceros. The sequence continues at coordinate 4,209,131 of NW_021703780.1, read as the reverse complement.
AGGCTGCCTAAAATCATAATAAGTCCACAGACACCCCAAAACACACCACCAGACGTGGACCTGCCCATCAGAAAGCCAAGATCCAGCCTCATCCATCAGAACACAGGCACTAGTCCCCTCCACCAGGAAGCCTACACAACCCACTGAACGAACCTTAGCCACTGGGGACAGACATCAAAAACAACGGGAACTACGAACCTGCAGCCTGCAAAAAGGAGACCCCAAACACAGTAAGATAAACAAAATGAGAAGACAGAAAAACACACAGCAGATGAAGGAGCAAGATAAAAACCCACCAGACCTAACAAATGAAGAGGAAATAGGCAGTCTACCTGAAAAAGAATTCAGAATAATGATAATAAAGATGATCCAAAATCTTGGAAATAGAATAGACAAAATGCAAGAAACAGTTAACAACGATCTAGAAGAACTAAAGATGAAACAAGCCATGATGAACAACACAATAAATGAAATTAAAAATATTCTAGATGGGATCAATAGCAGAATAACTGAGGCAGAAGAACGGGTTAAGTGACCTGGAAGATAAAATAGTGGAAATAACTACTGCAGAGCAGAATAAAGAAAAAAGAATGAAAAGAACTGAGGACAGTCTCAGAGACCTCTGGGACAACATTAAATGCACCAACATTTGAATTATAGGGGTTCCAGAAGAAGAAGAGAAAAAGAAAGGGACTGAGAAAATATCTGAAGAGATTAGAGTTGAAAACTTCCCTAATATGGGAAAGGAAATAGTTAATCAAGTCCAGGAAGCACAGAGAGTCCCATACAGGATAAATCCAAGGAGAAATATGCCAAGACACATATTAATCTAACTGTCAAAAATTAAATACAAAGAAAACATATTAAAAGCAGCAAGGGAAAAACAACAAATAACACACAAGGGGATCCCCATAAGGTTAACAGCTGATCTCTCACCAGAAACTCTGCAAGCCAGAAGGGACTGGCAGGACACATTTAAAGTGATGAAGGAGAAAAACCTGCAACCAAGATTACTCTACCCAGCAAGGATCTCATTCAGATTCCATGGAGAAATTAAAACCTTTACAGACAAGCAAAAGCTGAGAGAGTTCAGCACCATCAAACCAGCTCTACAACAACTGCTAAAGGAACTTCTCTAAGTGGGAAACACAAGAGAAGAAAAGGACCTACAAAAACAAACCCAAAACAATTAAGAAAATGGCCATAGGAACATACATATCAATAATTACCTTAAATGTGAATGGACTAAATGCTCCCACCAAAAGACACAGATTGGCTGAATGGATACAAAAACAAGACCCATGTATATGCTGTCTACAAGAGACCCACTTCAGACGTAGAGACACATACAGACTGAAAGTAAGGGGATGGAAAAAGATATTCCATGCAAATAGAAATCAAAAGAAAGCTGGAGTAGCAATTCTCATACCAGACAACATAGACTTTAAAATAAAGACTATTAGAAGGGACAAAGAAGGACACTACATAATGATCAAGGGATTGATCCAAGAAGAAGATATAACAATTGTAAATATTTATGCACCCAACATAGGAGCACCTCAATACATAAGGCAAATACTAACAGCCATAAAAGGGGAAACTGACAGTAACACATTCATAGTAGGGGACTTTAACACCCCACTTTCACCAATGGACAGATGATCCAAAATGAAAATAAATAAGGAAACACAAGCTTTAAATGATACATTAAACAAGATGGACTTAATTGATATTTATAGGACATTCCATCCAAAAACAACAGAATACACATTTTTCTCAAGTGCTCATGGAACATTCTCCAGGATAGATCATATCTCGGGTCACAAATCAAGCCTTGGTAAATTTAAGAAAATTGAAATTGTATCAAGTAACTTTTCCGATCACAACGCTATGAGACTAGATATCAATTACAGGAAAAGATCTGTAAAAAATACAAACACATGGAGGCTAAACAATACACTACTTAATAACGAAGTGATCACTGAAGAAATCAAAGAGGAAATAAAAAAATACCTGGAAACAAATGACAATGGAGACACGACGACCCAAAACCTATGGGATGCAGCAAAAGCAGTTCTAAGAGGGAAGTTTATAGCAATACAATCCTACCTTAAGAAACAGGAAACATCTCGAATAAACAACCTAACCTTGCACCTAAAGCAATTAGAGAAAGAACCAAAAAACCCCCAAAGTTACCAGAAGGAAAGAAATCATAAAAATCAGATCAGAAACAAATGAAAAAGAAATGAAGGAAATGATAGCAAAGATCAATAAAACTAAAAGCTGGTTCTTCGAGAAGATAAACAAAATTGATAAACCATTAGCCAGACTCATCAAGAAAAAAAGGGAGAAGACTCAAATCAATAGAATCAGAAATGAAAAAGGAGAAGTAACAACTGACACTGCAGAAATACAGAAGATCATGAGAGATTACTATAAGCAACTCTATGCCAATAAAATGGACAACCTGGAAGAAATGGACAAATTCTTAGAAATGCACAACCTGCCAAGACAGAATCAGGAAGAAATAGAAAACATGAACAGACCAATCACAAGCACTGAAATTGAAACTGTGATTAAAAATCTTCCAACAAACAAAAGCCCAGGACCAGATGGCTTCACAGGCGAATTCTATCAAACATTTAGAGAAGAGATAACACCTCTCCTTCTCAAACTCTTCCAAAATATAGCAGAGGGAGGAACACTCCCAAACTCATTCTACGAGGCCACCATCACCCTGATACCAAAGCCAGACAAGGATGTCACAAAGAAAGAAAACTACAGGCCAATATCACTGATGAACATAGATGCAAAAATCCTCAACAAAATACTAGCAAACAAAATCCAACAGCACATTAAGAGGATCATACACCATGATCAAGTGGGGTTTATTCCAGGAATGCAAGGATTCTTCAATATACGCAAATCAATCAACGTGATAAACCATATTAACAAACTGAAGGAGAAAAACCATATGATCATCTCAATAGATGCAGAGAAAGCTTTTGACAAAATTCAACACCCATTTATGACAAAAACCCTGCAGAAAGTAGGCATAGAGGGAACTTTCCTCAACATAATAAAGGCCATATATGACAAACCCACAGCCAACATCGTCCTCAATGGTGAAAAACTGAAAGCATTTCCACTAAGATCAGGAACAAGACAAGGTTGCCCACTCTCACCACTCTTATTCAACACAGTTTCGGAAGTTTTAGCCACAGCAATCAGAGAAGAAAAGGAAATAAAAGGAATCCAAATCGGAAAAGAAGAAGTAAAGCTGTCACTGTTTGCAGATGACATGATACTATACATAGAGAATCCTAAAGATGCTACCAGAAAACTACTAGAGCTAATCAATGAATGTGGTAAAGTAGCAGGATACAAAATTAATGCACAGAAATCTCTGGCATTCCTATACACTAATGATGAATATCTGAAAGTGAAATCAAGAAAACACTCCCATTTACCATTGCCACAAAACGAATAAAATATCTAGGAATAAACCTACCTAAGGAGAGAAAAGACCTCTATGCAGAAAATTATAAGACACTGATGAAAGAAATTAAAGACGATACAAATAGATGGAGAGATATACCATGTTCTTGGATTGGAAGAATCAACATTGTGAAAATGACTCTACTACCCAAAGCAATCTACAGATTCAATGTAATCCCTATCAAACTACCACTGGCATTTTTCACAGAACTAGAACAAAATATTTCACAATTTGTATGGAAACACAAAAGGCCCCGAATAGCCAAAGCTATCTTGAGAACGAAAAACGGAGCTGGAGGAATCAGGCTCCCTGACTTCAGACTATACTACAAAGCTACAGTAATCAAGACAGTATGGTACTGGCACAAAAACAGAAAGATAGATCAATGGAACAGGATAGAAAGCCCAGAGATAAACCCACGCACATATGGTCACCTTATCTTTGATAAAGGAGGCAGGAATGTACAGTGGAGAAAGGACAGCCTCTTCAATAAGTGGTGCTGGGAAAACTGGAAGGTACATGTAAAAGTATGAGATTAGATCACTCCCTAACACCATACACAAAAATAAGCTCAAAATGGATTAAAGACCTAAATGTAAGGCCAGAAACTATCAAACTCTTAGAGGAAAACATAGGCAGAACACCCTATGACATAAATCACAGCAAGATCCTTTTTGACCCACCTCCTAGAGAAATGGAAATAAAAACAAAAATAAACAAATGGGACCTAATGAAACTTCAAAGCTTTTGCACAGCAAAGGAAACCATAAACAGGACCAAAAGACAATCCTCAGAATGGGAGAAAATATTTGCAAATGAAGCAAATGACAAAGGATTAATCTCCAAAATTTATAAGCAGCTCATGCAGCTCAATAAGAAAAAAACAACCAACCCAATCCAAAAATGGGCAGAAGACCTAAATAGACATTTCTCCAAAGAAGATATACAGACTGCCAACAAACACATGAAAGAATGCTCAACATCATTAATCATTAGAGAAATGCAAATCAAAAGTACAATGAGATATCATCTCACACCAGTCAGAATGGCCATCATCAAAAAATCTAGAAACAATAAATGCTGGAGAGGGTGTGGAGAAAAGGGAACACTCTTGCACTGCTGGTGGGAATGTGAATTGGTACAGCCACTGTGGAGAACAGTATGGAGGTTCCTTAAAAAACTACAAATAGAACTACCACAGGACCCAGCAATCCCACTACTGGGCATAGACCCTGAGAAAACCATAATTCGAAAAGAGTCATGTACCAAAATGTTCATTGCAGCTCTATGTACAATAGCCCGGAGATGGAAACAACCTAAGTGTCCATCATCGGATGAATGGATAAAGAAGATGTGGCACATATATACAATGGAGTATTACTCAGCAATAAAAAGAAACGAAATTGAGCTATTTGCAATGAGATGGATAGACCTAGAGTCTGTCATACAGAGTGAAGTAAGTCAGAAAGAGAAAGACAAGTACCGTATGCTAACACATATATATGGAATTTAAGAAACAAAAACGTCATGAAGAACCTAGGTGTAAGACAGGAATAAAGACACAGGCCTACTAGAGAATGGACTTGAGGATATGGGGAGGGCGAAGGGTAAGCTGTGAGAAAGCGATAGAGAGGCATGGATATATATATACACTACCAAACGTAAGGTAGATAGCTAGTGGGAAGCAGCCGCATAGCACAGGGAGATCAGCTCGGTGCTTTGTGACCACCTAGAGGGGTGGGATAGGGAGGGTGGGAGGGAGGGAGACGCAAGAGGGAAGAGATATGGGAACATATGTATATGTATAACTGATTCACTTTCTTATAAAGCAGAAACTAACACACCATTGTAAAGCAATTATACTCCAATAAAGCTGTAAAAAAACAAAACAAAAAGAGTAAATTTATTTTGGTTCACAATTCTCTTGTCTGATTTAAAAAGATAACTATGCAGTGCAATAATTATAAATCTGTGTTGATGGGTATATAAAACAAAATGACTGACTGTGTATGACAATAACTGCACAAAGAGGTGGGGAGGAAATAAAGTTACGTAAGAGCAAATTACATAATACTGAACTTAACATTTTCATAGATAAAATGTGAATTGTAATCCCTGGGACAACAACTAAGAGCTAAAATTATACAGCAAAAGAAACAACAAAGAAATTAAAATGGAACATTAGGAAATACCTATTTAACCTGAACGACAGAAGGCAGTAACAGAGTAATGGAGCGGGGGGGTGGGGGAGGGATAAGGTATCAGTGATTACAAACACTCCATTTAAAAGGCAGAGATGGGCAGAAGGAATAAAAAGACCTGGTTCAACTCTATTTTGTCTATAAGAGAAACACTCTGGATATAAAGATACAAACAGGGTGAAAGTAAAAGATCAGAAAAGATAGATGGTTCATAAACCACAATCAAGAGAGACCTGGAACAGTTACACCATATGAGGCAAAACAGACTTTAAAACAAAAGTTACCAGAGAAAAAGAACATTTTATAATAGTAAAAGTGCTAAATCATGAGGAAGACATAACAATTATAAATATACATGTACCTAACAAGACAGGCCTAAAATGAAGCAAATCAGAACTGAAAGGAGAAACAGAGAATTCAACAGTAACAGCTGAAGGCTTCAATATCCAACTTCCAATGTGGATGCTGTGCTAGAGCGAATGGATAGGACTAGGCAGAAGATCGGCACCGAGGGAAGACCTGAACAGCACTGCAAACCAACTAGACCTAAAAGACATCTACAGAACAACCTATACTGCACAACACTGTGACCTCTGAACACAGTGGAATGAAATTAGAAATCAATGACAAAAGGAAATCTCACATTAAAAAAGAAGATCTCAAATTATTAGCCTAAGCATCCTCCCTAAGAAACTGGAAATCAAAAAGTAAACTAAACTCAAAGCAAGCAGAAAGAAGGAAACAATAAAAATGAGAGCAAAAAAAATCAATGAAGTATAGACTAGAAAAACAATAGCAAAACTCCAAGAAATCAAAAGTTGCTTCTTTGAAAAAATCAACCAACCTTTCAGACTGACCAGGAAAAAAGAGAACAGTCAAATAATTAGGAGTGAAAATGGGAACAGCATCAACGACCTTACAGAAATGAAAGGACTATAAGGGGATCCTGTGCTGACAAATTAGATAACCTACATGAAATGCACACATTCCTAGAAAGATATAAATTCATGAAACTAAACCCCCCCAAAATAAAAAATACGAATAGACTTATGATAAGAGATTAAATTAGGACTCAAAACACTTCCTGCAAAGAAAAGTTGAGGACCAGAGGGCTTCACTGGTGAATTCTCCCGAACATTTAAAGAATTAAAACTAATACTTTAGGGCTTCCCTGGTGGTGCAGTGGTTAAGAATCCACCTGCCAATGCAGGGGACATGGGTTCGAGCCCTGGTCGGGGAAGATCTCACATGCCGCGGAGCAACTAAGCCCGTGCACTACAACTACTGAGCCTGTGCTCTAGAGCCTGAGAGCCACAACTACTGAGCCTGCGCTCTGCAACAAGAGAAGCCACTGCAGTGAGAAGCCTGCTCTCTGCAACTAGAGAAAGCCCGCTTGCAGCAACAAAGACCCAACGCAGCCAAAAATAAAAGAAATAAAATAAATTTATAAAAAAACAAAAAAACTAATACTTTACAAAGTCTTACAACAGAAAGGGAGACCTCCACACTCATTCTATGAGACTGCTATTATCCTGATACCAAAACCACATAAAGGTATCACAAGAAAACTACAGACCAATACCCCTTATGAATGTAGATCCAAAATTCTTAACAAAATGTTAGCAAAATGAATCCAACAGCATATACAATGGATTTATATGCCATGACCAAGTGGGATTTCTCTCAGGAAGGCAAGGTTGGGTTGATATATAAAAATAAATCAACATAATAAACCACATGAAAAGAGTACAGGATAAACCACATAATCATCTCAATAAATACAGAAAATGTATATGATAAAATCCAACAGCCTTTCAGGATAAAAACACTCAAAAACCTAGGAATAGAGGGGAACTTCCTCTATCTGATTTTTCTATGAAAACTCCTCAGCAAGTATCACACTTAATAGCGAAAGACTGAAAAATTTCCCTCTAAGATCAGGAACAAGACAAAGATGTTCACTCTAGTCACTTCTGTTCAACACTGATTGCAGGTTCTAGCCAGGGCTATTAGGAAAAAATGAAACAAAACATTAGAAAGGAAGAAGTAAACTATCTATTTGCAGATGACATAACTGCAATTATAGAAAACCTTAAGGAATCCACAAACATAAACACATTAGAATGAATGTGTTCAGCAAGGTTGCAGGATACAAGATCAATATAGAGAAATCAGTTGTATTTCTATAAAGCAGCAACAAGAAACTGAAATGAAATTAAGAAAAGTTACATTTACAACAGCATGAAAAAGAATAAAACATGTAGGAATAAATTTAGCCAAAGTGTAAGATTTGTACACTGAAAATAACAAAACCTCACTGAAGAAATTAAAGACCTAAATAAATGGAGAGAGAGTCCATGTTCGTGTATTGAAAGACTTAATATCGTTAAGGTGGCAGTTTTCCCAAAATTGATTTTCTTTTTAAACATCTTTATTGGAGTATAATTGCTTTACAATGTTGTTAGTTTCTGCTGTATAACAAAGTGAACCAGCTATATGTATACGTATATCCCCATATCCCCTCCCTCTTGCGTCTCCCTCCCACCCTCCCTATCCCACCCCTCTAAGTGGTCACAAAGCACTGAGCTGATCTCCCTGTGCTATGCGGCTGCTTCCCCCTAGCTAGCTATTTTACATTTGGTAGTGTATATATGTCAACGCCACTCTCTCACTTCGTCCCAGCTTACCCTTCCCCCTCCCCGTGTCCTCAAGTCCATTCTCTACATCTGCATCTTTATTCCTGTCCTGCCCTTAGGTTCATCAGAACCTTTTTTTTTTCTTTCAGATTCCATATATATGTGTAAGCATACGGTATTTGTTTTTCTCTTTCTGACTTACTTCACTCTGTATGACAGACTCTAGGTCCATCCACCTCACTACAAATAACTCGATTTCATTTCTTTTTATGGCTGAGTAATATTCCATTGTATATATGCACCACATCTTCTTTATCCATTCATCTGTCGATGGACACTTAGGTTGTTTCCATCTCTGGGCTATTGTAAACAGAGCTGCAACGAACATTTTGGTACATGACTCTTTTTGAATTATGGTTTTCTCAGGATATATGCCCAGTAGTGGGATTGCTGGGTCGTATGGTAGTTCTATTTGTAGTTTTTTAAGGAACCTCCATACTGTTCTCCACAGTGGCTGTATCAATTTACATTCCCACCAGCAGTGCAAGAGGGTTACCTTTTCTTCACACCCTCTCCAAGATTTATTGTTTCTAGATTTTTTGATGATGGCCGTTCTGACTGGTGTGAGATGGTATCTCATTGTACTTTTGATTTGCATTTCTCTAATGATTAATGATGTTGAGCATTCTTTCATGTGTTTGTTGGCAGTCTGTATATCTTCTTTGGAGAAATGTCTGTTTAGGTCTTCCGCCCATTTTTGGATTGGGTTGTTTGTTTTTCTGTTATTGAGCTGCATGAGCAGCTTGTATATTTTGGAGATTAATCCTTTGTCAGCTGCTTTGTTTGCAAATATTTTCTCCCATCCTGAGGGTTGCCTTTTCGTCTTGTTTATGGTTCCCTTTGCTGTGCAAAAGCTTTCAAGTTTCATTAGGTCCCATTTGCTTATTTTTCCAAAATTGATTAACACAACGTTTATCAGAATCCCAGCTCATGTTTTATAGAGATGGGCAAGGTGATTCTACAATTCATCTGGAACTGCAGAGAACCCAGACTAGCAAAACCACCTTGAAAAATAAGAACAAAGTAGGACTCACATGTCCTGATTTCAAAACTTACTACAAAGCTTCAGTCATCAAGGCAATGTGGCACGGGCATGTGAAGAGACATAGAGACCAAGGGGAACAGATTCAAGAGCCCAGAAATAAACCCATGTCTATGGCAACTGATTTCTGAAAAGGGTACCAAGACCATTCAACGTGGGAAAGACTACCCTTTTCAATAAATGGTGTTGGGACAACAGGATATCCACATGCAAAAGATTGAAGTTTGATACCTACTGTATACCATAAATAAAAATTAACTCAAAATGGATCAATGACCTAAATGTAAAGGAAAAAATCTACAAAATTCTTAGAAGAAAGACAGGCAGAAATCTTAGTGACCATGGATTAAGGCATGGGTTTCTTAGTTATGATACTAAAAGCACAATAAACCAAAAACAAAATAAATAAATACATTAAATATCATTGAAATTAAAAACTTTTTTGCCTCAAAGGACACTATCAAGAAGGTAAAAAGACAACCAACAGAATGCGAGAAAATGCTTGCAAATCACGTTTTAGAAGGGTGTAATATCCAAAATATACAATGAGCTCGTACAACTCAACAATAAAAAAATAATACAACGTAAAAATGGGCAGGGGGCTTCCCTGGTGGCGCAGTGGTTGAGAGTCTGCCTGCCAATGCAGGGGACACGGGTTCGAGCCCTAGTCTGGGAGGATCCCACATGCTGCGGAGCAACTGGGCCCGTGAGCCACAACTACTGAGCCTGCGCGTCTGGAGCCTGTGCTCCGCAATGAGAGGCGGTGACAGAGGCCTGCGCACCGCGATGAAGAGTGGCCCCCGCTCGCCGCACCTGGAGAAAGCCCTCGCACAGAAACGAGGACCCAACACAGCCAAAAATAATAAATAAAAAAAAAGATGACGCAGCCACAGATAAAATAAAAATAAATTTTAAAAAATGGGCAAAGGATCTGAATAAACGTATCTAGAAAGATATGTAAATGGAAAACAGGCACATGAAAAGATGCTCAACATCATTAGTCATTAGGGAAACACATACCAAAACCACAAGTAGATACTACTTCACACCCACTAGGATGGCAATAATGAAAAGGAGAGTGTTAATAACAATGACAGGTGTTGGTGAGAATGTGGAGAACCTGGAACACTCCTACAGTGCTGGTGGGGTATAGAATGGAAAAGTTTTGCAGTTTCTCAAGTATTAAACGAAGAGTTACTATATGACCCAGCGATTCCACTCCTAGGGATATAACCAAGAACACTGAAAACATGTCCACACAAGAGCAGGTACGCAAATGTTCACAGCAGCATTGCTCATAGTAGCTAAATGTGGAAGTAACCCAAACGTCCATCAACTTTTGGATGAATAAATAAAATGTGGTATATTCATACAATGGAGTATTATTCAGTCATAAAAAGGGGTGAAGTACTCATTCATGCTATAATATGGATGAACTTTGAAAACATGCTAAGTAAAAAACATAGACACAAAAGCTGCACATTTATATGAATTGCTTAGCATAGGCAAATCCATAGAGAAAAAAAGTAAAATTTTTAGTTGCCAGGGGCTGGGAGGAAGGTGGAAAGGAGAGTGACTGCAATGGGTACAGGGTTTCCTTTTGAAGTGAAGACAATGCTCTGGAATTAAACAAATATAAAATATAAAATTTGAATTGTACAACACTTTCAAAGTGTGAATTTTATGGTATGAGATGTAGATCTCATTTATTTTCAATGCAAAAAAAGTACCTACCAAATAATAGAACCTCAATAGATAGTTGTTGATACAAATAATTAATATAAATGTTTACGTTCAAATTACATAAGGTATCACCAGATTAAGAACGGTGAAATTAAAAAAAATTTTAATAGATTACTATTACAAGAAGGGAACATTACAGGTCAATGTCTACAGTACGTTAGGCTCTTGTGTCTACAACACAATTTAGGAAAGCAAGTCCAGCCATGTATAAAAAGCATAAAACATCACAACTAAGTTGGGTGTATTCCAGGAATGCAAGGCTGACTTGGTGTTTGGGGGGAGGGGATGAGGAAGGAAGAGAACCCAGTGTAACTGAGCTGCTTGAAGAAATAAATAAGAAAGAAAAATCTCAGTAGATGTAAGTAATTCAATATTAACAAACGATAAAATACTTTGCAACACATTAGGAATAGAGTGAAACTTCCTTAACTGGCCATGGTCCTAATTCTTAACTTCTTTGTACCCACACCCTTTGCCGTGGAACTTTACGTTTTCCTCCCATTGTGGACTGGCAGACTCTGGCAGCCCTTGAATCCGGAAATAGAGGTTTGAGATGGGCTTTGGACAGGCGCTTGCCCTCTGTGTCCCTGACATCGCTACAAGAATGCAATCAGATTGGCCGGCTGCAGGAGGAAAGAACCAATCCGAGTCAGTCCGGCTGTTCCAGCTGAGGCCATTCAAGACCCGATGAAGATTTTAAATATTTACCCTCATCTGAAAGCACTTATATATAGGTCAGGCTCCTGAGCCCTTTTCTGGCTCGGCTGCTCACTAGTAGCTACCCCACAGGGCTATCGTGGGGTCAAGTGACTAACATGTGTAGAGCACTTACAACAGGTCCAGCGTGCATCGGACACTCGATGGATTCACGCTACAGTTACTACACGCACAACGTTTCAGCTTGCTCCCTTCAAACCTCCCTTGGAACTGGCGTTCTCATCTTCTCAACTAGTTTTCAGTAACAAGTATGTTCGTCTTTTCTAATTCTAGAATTAGAAAAAAGAATAACTTTAAAAAGACTGTTACTGTGGGGTTTTTTGTTTCTTTGTTTGTTTGTTTTGCGGTACGCGGGCCTCTCACTGTTGTGGCCTCTCTCGTTGCGGAGCACAGGCTCCGGACGCGCAGGCTCAGCGGCCATGGCTCACGGGCGCAGCCGCTCCGCGGCACGTGGGATCTTCCCGGACCGGGGCACGAACCCGCGTCCCCTGCATCGGCAGGCGGACTCTCAACCGTTGCGCCACCAGGGAAGCCCTGTTACTGTGTTTTTTTAAGTTGAGGTAACATTGGTTTATAACATTATATGTAAGTTTCATGTGCACAATATAATTCAACTTCTGTATGCACGGCAGTGTGCTCACCACCGGAAGTTTCCACCTGTCACCATTGACCCCCTCCACCCATTTCGCCCTCCCCCACCCTCTCTTCCCCTCTGGAAACCACCAACCTGTTCTACGTTGTTTGTTTGTTTGCTTATATATTTATATTTTAATAATCCATATATGAGTGAAATCATACGGTATTTGTCTCACTCCATCTGATTTATTTCACTTAGCATAATACCCTCTAGGTCCACCCACGTTGTCTCAAATGGCAAGATTTTATTTTATCTTTTTATGACTGAGTAGTATTCCTGTGTGTGCGCATGTGTCTGTCTGTGTATGTATATACATATATATATATCTCACATCTTCTTTGTTCATTCATCTGTTGATGGGCACTTAAGTTGTTTCCATTCCTTGGCTACTATAAATGCTGCAGTGAACACGGGGGTGCATATATCTTTTTTATTTAGTGCTTTCGTTTTCTTTGGATAAATACCCAGAAGTAGAATTGCTGGATCACACCGTAGTTCTATTCTTAGCTTGAGTGCTCTCAATACTGTTTTCTACAGCGGCTGCACCAACTTACATTCCCACCAACAGTGCACAAGGGCTGCCTTCCTCTACATCCTCACCAACACTTGTTGTTGCTCACCTTTTTTTTTTTTTTTTTGCGGTACGTGGGCCTCCCACTGCTGTGGCCCCTCCCGTTGCAGAGCACAGGCTCCGGACGTGCAGGCTCAGCGGCCATGGCTCACGGGCCCAGCTGCTCCGTGGCAGGTGGGATCCTCCCGGACCAGAGCACGAACCCTTGTCCCCTGCATTGGCAGGTGGACTCTCAACCACTGCGCCACCAGGGAAGCCCTCTCACCTTTTTGATAAGAGCCATTCTAATGGGCATGAGGTGGTATCTCACTGTGGTTTTAATTTGCATTTCCCTAGTAATTAGTGATGTTGAACATCTTTTCATGTATCACTTTAATTTTTATCCTTGGGTTACACCTTTTAAAATAAGGATCAACCACCCCTGCTAGAGAAATGGAAATAAAAACAAACAAAAAAAAATGGGACCAAATGAAACTTAAAAGCTTTTGCACAGCAAAGGAAACCATAAACAAGACAAAAAGACAACCCTCAGAATGGGAGAAAATATTTGCAAGTGAAGCAACTGACAAAGGATTAATCTCCAAAATATACAAGCAGCTCATGCAGCTCAATATCAGAAAAACAAACAACCCAATCCAAAAATGGGCAGAAGACCTAAACAGACATTTCTCCAAAGACGAAATACGGATTGCCAACAAACACATGAAGGGATGCTCAACATCACTAATCATTAGAGAAATGCAAATCAAAAGTACAATGAGGTATCACCTCACACCGGTCAGAATGGCCATCATCAAAAAACCTACAAACAATAAATGCTGGAGAGGGTGTGGAGAAAAGGGAACCCTCTCGCACTGTTGGTGGGAATGTAAATTGATCCAGCCACTATGGAGAACAGTATGGAGGTTCCTTAAAAAACTACAAACAGAACTACCATACGGCCCAGCAATCCCACTACTGGGCGTATACCCTGAGAAAACCATAATTCAAAAAGAGTCACGTACCACAATGCTCACTGCAGCTCTATGTACAGTAACCAGGACATGGAAACAACCTAAGTGTCCATCAACAGGAATGGATAAAGAAGATGTGGTACATATATACAATGGAATATTACTCAGCCATAAAAAGAAACGAAATTGAGTTATTTGCAGTGAGGTGGATGGACCGACAGTCTGTCATACAGAGTGAAGTAAGTCAGAAAGAGAAAAACAAATACCGTATGCTAACACATATATATGGAATCTGAAAGAAAAAAAAAAGGTTCTGATGAACCTAAGGGCAGGACAGGGATAAAGACACAGGTGTAGAATATGGACTTGAGGACAGTGGGAGGGGGAAGGGTAAGCTGGGACAAAGTGAGAGAGTGGCATTGACATATATACACTACCAAACCTAAAAGAGATAGCTAGTGGGAAGCAGCTGCATAGCATAGGCAGATCAGGACATGTGAGTCCTACTTTGTTCTTATTTTTCAAGGTGGTTTTGCTAGTCTGGGTTCTCTGCAGTTCCAGATGAATTGTAGAATCACCTTGCCCATCTCTATAAAACATGAGCTGGGATTCTGATAAACGTTGTGTTAATCAATTTTGGAAAAATAAGCAAATGGGACCTAATGAAACTTGAAAGCTTTTGCACAGCAAGGGAAACCATAAACAAGACGAAAAGGCAACCCTCAGGATGGGAGAAAATATTTGCAAACAAAGCAGCTGACAAAGGATTAATCTCCAAAATATACAAGCTGCTCATGCAGCTCAATATCAGAAAAACAAACAACCGAATCCAAAAATGGGCAGAAGACCTAAACAGACATTTCAAGACATACAGATTGCCAACAAACACGTGAAAGGTTGCGCAACATCACTAATCATTAGAGAAATGCAAATCAAAACCACAATGAGGTATCACCTCACAGCAGTCAGAATGGCCATCATCAAAAAACCTACAAACAATAAATGCTGGAGAGGGTGTGGAGAAGAGGGAACCCTCTTGCACTGTTGGTGGGAATGTAAATTGATCCAGCCACTATGAAGAACAGTATGGAGGTTCCTTAAAAAACTAAAAATAGAACTACCATACGACCCAGCAATCCCACTACTGGGCCTATACCCTGAGAAAACCATAATTCAAAAAGAGTCACGTACCACAATGTTCACTGCAGCTCTATGTACAATAGCCAGGACATGGAAGCAACCTAAGTGTCCATAGACAGATGAATGGATAAAGAAGATGTGGGACATATATACAATGGAATATTACTCAGCCATAAAAAGAAATGAAATCGAGTTATTTGTAGTGAGGTGGATGGACCTAGAGTCTGTCATACAGAGTGAAGTAAGTCAGAAAGAGAAAAACAAATACCGTACGCTTACACATATATATGGAATCTGAAAAAAAAAAAAAGGTTCTGATGAACCTAAGGGCAGGACAGGAATAAAGATGCAGATGTAGAGAATGGACTTGAGGACACGGGGAGGGATTAGGGTAAGCTGGGACGAAGTGAGAGAGTGGCGTTGACATATATACACTACCAAATGTAAAATAGATAGCTAGTGGGAAGCAGCCACATAGCACAGGGAGATCAACTTGGTGCTTTGTGACCACCTAGAGGGGTGGGATAGGGAAGGTGGGAGGGAGACGCAAGAGGGAGGCGATATGGGGATATACGTATATATACAGCTGATTCACTTTGTTATACAGCAGAAACTAACACACCATTGTAAAGCAATTATACTCCAATAAAGATGCTAAAAAAATAAATAAGGGTCAAATTTAATACTAATATGTCCCTCTATAAAAGAGGTAGGGTCTAAGAGAATAGGTCCCGTGGAAGTGTTCAGTACTTCACAGACTTGTGGATCTTAGACAGGCAGCCAAACCTAGACCTGGAAAGAAGCCCACTCAAGATCACAACTGCCCACCCAACAACCCCAGATGCGTAAATAATAAATGCTATATGCCACTGAGGTTTTGAGATCGTTTTTTACAGCATTATGGTGATAATGGATAATTGATATGTCCGATACACAGTATTTTTAAACGCTACAGCAAACATTCTTAATGGTGAAATCTTGAAATTTTTCTTCAGAAGATTAGGACAAAGAGAACAACAAACAGAACGTGAAAACAAAAATTTAAATGATACCATTTATAATTTAAACCCCCAAAGGAATCAACTAATGAAAGACATGCAAGGTCTCTACTCAGAAAATCGTAAAACACATGTACTAACTGTAAAGATGCCAATTTCCCTAAATGGTCAGAGTGAATGCAATCTCAATCCAGATCCCAGTGGGGTTCTGTTCTCCTGGGGAGTGAAAACTGAAAGCTGACTCTACACTGTATGTGGACATGGACGTGCAAAGGGCCAAGGGTAAACGAGGCAATCCCTGAACAAGAACAAGGGGGAGGACTTTCTCTACCAGATACCAGGACTTCAAGATACTGCAGTTAAGACAATGTGTGACTGGCAGGAGAACAGAACAGAAACCTGGAGACTGACCTGTATAGAGACAGTCCCTGGGCTTACACCAAAGGCGGTTATGCTGCAGGCGTGACAGTGGTATAGAACTTGACAGTTACACATCCTCCAAGGCAAATTAGAGATGTAAACATGAAATCTTTTAGAAGATAACATAAGAGAATGGGGTTGGAGATCAGGAAATGATTTGTTAAACAGCACAAAAAGCAAAAGCAAGAAGACGGATAAACTGGAGTACATTAACAACTTCTGATCATCAAAACACCATCAGAGAAAAAAAAAAATCAATCACAGATTGGGAAAAGGCCTTTCCAACACCCCTGACAGAGGGACTGTCTCAGGGGCTGTGTACAGAGCACGCAGGGCTTGTACGTAGAATACAGAGAGAATTTTTCAAATCACTAAGAATAAGCCATTGGAATATCACGACATGTCCTGTTCCTATAGATGAGAGACTGCAGGGAAAGTGAGGGCGGGGGTCAGAGGTGAGGGCCCTAGTTCTACGATACCAGACCGCACCCCTCCAGGTGAAGGGGTGGTGAGGACACAGGAGGAAAGGACTTGGCGACCAGCCCACAGGCAAGGCCAGGGACCTGCAAACAGTGTCCAAGGGCCAAAATCTGGATCAGAACCCAGCTACGATGCCTGATCCCTGCTGTTGGTGGCAACTTTCATGCTCAACGGTACAGCTGGGCATTGTAGCAGAGACTGTCTGGCCCCAAAGCCTACAATACCATCTGGCTCTTTCCAGAAAAAAATGTGCTGACCCTGAAGCTGGAGTGCCCTCCTCTGTCCCTGTATTCGCCTAGTAAGGAACTGAAGAGAGAATTCCCTGGAAGACTTGAAGAGGATCATTGTTCAGCATCAGGCATATTTCAGAGCCGAGAATTATTTTTTAAAGTGTAAATCTGTTTTGTCAGTTGTGCAACCAGACTTTGTGTTCTCTGTTAAAAGCAAAAAGTATGGCAATGTCACAGAATCACCAAAGCAAACTACTTAAGACACAGAATCATGGCTTGTGTTTAAAAACTCTTCACGGCTTGAAAGAAACCACATTTGCTCCAAAACAGATGCCTGTAACTGATCTCTTTTCTTAATCAAAGCAGAGCAAGCAAAGTCAGGTGCCGGCAAGGTTGAGGGATGAAGCATCTCCAGCTCGACAGGTAATTCGGTGGTGTGTACCTTGACACGATGCTGGCTATACTCTGCACACATGCCTATCTGAGGGCAGGTATAAAGTTCTCGTTAGAAACAATCCCCAGTCTCCTCCACAGCCCCGCACCAAGGAAGTCATTCCTTCTGACGTCCTCCACTGCTATTCCTCATTCTTTTTTTAAAAAAAACAATCCAGGCTCCCCTCTGAGTTGTCTCTTTCTTGATTGTATTTGAAACTTCAAAATTAATATCATGATTAAAAACTAATGAAAGCAATGGTAAACTTAGGAGAAAAAAAATGTATCTTGAAAACCATATAATTTTGACTTTGATCATTATCAGTGCCAATACTGGGTCTGGTTATTTTCCACAAACTTAGACAAAAAGAAAAACACACAAAACAAACAAACAAAAAACCTGGCTCACGGGCAGCATTACACAGGCAATTTTCGAAATCAAATACAATTTTGCTGCTTCTCCCCAACAAGATTCTGATGTCTCCTGGGAATGGAATAACTTCTATGCACTCAAATGATGAGAACTAACTTCATACTCCTCGAGACTCCTATACATCCTCTGGAAAGCTTCTTGTATTTCAGCTTTCTACCCACACTGTATGTATCTTCAGAGCCCTCAGCACCTAGATGTCCATTCCAGCAATCTTATGACACGTCATACCTTCCAAACACACTGCGGAAGAGCCAGGCTTCCTTTTTGTACACAGGGAAGTGAGACAAATCAAATCAGTGACTGCTTACCTCTTGATATTAACAGGCATGTGATCTTTGAAGATACAAAACCACTTCCTGAAAACTGAAACTATGAATCTGTTTGATGCTTAGAAGAGGCTCTCCCACACTGGTTACTAATAAGGACTTCTAAGGAATTAGGTACATGTCAACATACTTTATATAGGTGGCTCTAAAGCCCACTATGACTGGATCCTTTGATGGCAGAGCTCTAAAATCAACAACTTTGATAGACAGGCATGGCCACTATGGAAAACCACACGGAGGTTCCTCAAAAATTTTAAAATACAACTACCATATGATCCAGCAATTCCACTTCTAGGTATTTACCTGAAGAAAATAAAAACACTAACTCAAAAAGATACATGCACCCTTGTGTCCACAGCAGCATGATTTACAATAGCCAAGACAGGGAAACAACCTAAGAGTCTATGGATGAATGGATAAAGAAGATGTGGTACATATATAAAATGGAATGCTACTCAGCCATAAAAAGGAGGGAAATCTTGCTGTTTTCAACAACATGGATGGACCTTGAGGGCACTATGCTCACGAAATAAGAGAAGGACAAATACCATACGATCTCTCTTATATGTGGAATCTAAAAATAAATACACACATACATAACCCAGCTCACAGGTACAGAGAACTGATTGGTGGTTACCAGAGACCACGGGTAGAAGGTGGAAGAAATGGGTGTTTTTGTTTTAGTTTAAATAAATTGGCTTAAAAAAATACAGCTGACCCTTGAACAACATGGGTTTGAACTGCTCTGGTCCACTTAAATGCAGACTTTTTTTTTTTTTTTTTTTTTTTTGCGGTACGCGGGCCTCTCACCGTTGTGGCCGGAGCACAGGCTCCGGACGCGCAGGCTCAGCGGCCACGGCTCACGGGCCCAGCCGCTCCGCGGCATGTGGGATCCTCCCGGACCGGGGCACGAACCCGTGTCCCCTGCATCGGCAGGCGGACTCTCTACCACTGCGCCACCAGGGAAGCCCAGATGCAGACTGTTTTCAATAGTAAATTCTACAGTATTACACTATCTTCAGTGTAATACTGTAGAATTTACTATTCGCAGATGCAGAAGAATCGCGAATATGGAGGAACTGTGGACACAGAGGGCCGAGTACAAGCTACACGTGGATTTTCAACTGTGCAGAGGGTCGGCGCCCCGAACCCCCATGTTGTTCAAGGATCAACTGTGAATAAAAATAAATATCAACCACCTTGAGATACAAATGCGTCTCTGTCGTTGTTAGATTTGAAAAGGTGATTTAAATTTTTATGTAAGATATTTTTATGTTCAAAGCACACATCTAAACAATATTTTTAAAGCTAGCCAACTTTAAGCTGAGGAGCATGGCAGGCAGCCACCCAGCATTTGTTACTTGATTCCAAAGCCCCCCAAGTCTCACAGCTCCCTCCCCCACACATTTATTCTCCCCCAGTTTCACGCCGTGACACGTTTTTGGAAGGGATTATATCATTTCTCCTTTATGGTTTCCAAAACCCCACCAAGTCCTGTACTACAGGGAAGTACCTGCAGTTAAGCCAACTCCTCATTCATAAAACAGAGCAGCACAGTTAGCTTGTCATCCTCCGTGGCAACAGGAATCAGGCATAATGCTGAGAGCTTGGAAACAGGAAAATAAAGATAAGCCTCGCTCCTGCCCCACTTCCCTTCTCCTTTACTCCGTCATGGTTTCGTGAAGGCCAGTGCCAGCTGGACTCCGGTGGTGCCCCCATGTGTATAAACACCGTGTTGACTGTCACAGTCTGGCCACCCATGTGTGACATGCTCCCGCTTCTTGTATTTCTTGGCTCCCAGGACCAGGGTCTGCTCTGAAACGCGGGCTTCCTGTTTGGGTCGGGGAGGCTCCTGGTGAACCCCGAGCCACGGAGGCAGGCGGACCCCTGCCGTCTTACTCAGAGCGCTTTGGCCCTGGTGGCAGAGGACCTGGCCTCAAGCCTAGTTCTGTCATTTACCAGCTTTGTGACCTCAGACACCTAAGGGACAGTAGCATTTATAACATTTGCTTCACAGGGAAACTAAGAGTTAAACAACAAAACAAAAGTGATTAAAACCATACAAACGTCAGTAACTATCACCAATGTTATTAATAGGTGCACTCTTCTACAGAACAAGGCAAAGGACAGAGACGCGATGATACAGGTCTGCACTGGCACAACGGACCCCAGCCCACCCCGCCCGTCACTCTGCACGCTCCCCGCGTGCACAGCATTTCTAGTCCACCTTCCTGTGTGACACAAAGACACTGAAGAGCTGCGTGAGAATCCTTGAAACCATGGACTTACGTACAAACGTGACAATCCGCCGAGAGACACACTCACTCCTCTTAAAAACCACCCACAGCAACGGACACAAAACCTGCCACCCTGCCGGGCTCAGCTCAGGCTCCTTTGCCACCATGGGAACCTGCTCTGGTTGGGACTTAGGACCTGCTTCTTCCCAACACAGTGACTTTCTTTCGTCACATCAGTGAAATGGAACCTGCGTGCAGCTGTCGCTTGGTTTTTCAAAACGTGAAATCACGAAAAAGGCCAGGCTGGACGCCGGCCCTTCGCCCAGGTTCAGGCTAACCTGAAGTGTCCTCAGGTCCTCCCAGCAGCGCAGGCGCAGACGCTGACGCGGGCCACTCCCGCCCCCAGCTGCAGGGCCAGCGCTGCTTCCGTCGCAGCGGGGCTTCGTGTCTCGCGGGGGGCTCCCCAGAGGGTGCGGGCTGGTCCGGCGTGCACCTGCGCTAAAGCTCTGGGACCTACGGTCTACATACAGAAAACCTGGAGGGGCGAGGCTCTCTCCTTGGGAAGGCAGACACCGGGGGCACACCACCGCTGAAAGATGAGAATTCACTACTCCACCACCCTTCCGCCCAAGACCACAAGTGACCTTGCAGGGTCTTTTGATGACACAGAATACGGCTGTCAATTTATATTATTTGCATAATGAACACTGTACTTTTGCATATGTCATCTGTGAGACGTCTTACCTGGCGCTTTGCTCAACAGAAAGCTTTACAAGATGGCACTTGAGAACAGCTCTCAAATAAACAGTCCTAATTAACAAATGAGGAAACGTGTCAGGGATTGCAGCCACAGTGAAGAGACATTCGCTCAGAGGTGTCTGAAGCTCTGGGGGCGACAGGCCTCCAAAGACACGACCAGGGCTCTCCCAAGTCACTCTCGAGGACAGGCAGAAACATCTTTCCTCTCGGATGGCCCATGACGCCTGTCCCCATGTCCAGCCACCACCGTCAACCGCCTGGGCCCTGCTGGCCCACCTACCCCACAGTCACTGTCCTTGGGGCAGTCAGCGATCAAGGTCAAGATGTGAGACAGTCCACAGGCTTCCGCTCCAACCCCCACTGGAAAGGGGAGGATCCAGCCTCCCCGCCCTGCCCGTCAAAGCTGCACCGGATCCAACTTCAACTCCTCCGCCGGCACCCCCGGTCCCTTCCTGGGTCAGCAGGATGCTACCCGCCCTCCCTCCCAAGCGGAGCTGCAGCTGAGAGAAGACCCTCAAGGCCACATGTGGGTGATGACGGCGTGGAGCTGTCTGAACAAACGAGGAGTGGCCCTGCTATCATCCACCCCAGAAAGGATGGGCTGGATAAAATTCACCCAAACCAAAGCCAACACTTTTTCCTAATGGTCGGGGAAAAAAAAATCTCCAACTTGGAAACAGGCTAGAGGATGCCCACGTACCATCCCAAAAGCCACACTGGAGCTCTGCGGGGTGTGCCCGAGGGTGCTGGCACTCATGACCTACTATCCAGCAATGATTAAGTATCCTATCACTCCGTCAGGGCAGATGTCAGCTTTAGAAAACTGAGAGCGACAAAAAGGAATAGCGTTGTGGCTCTATGTACAAATGATGCCTGTTCAGGACAAGAGGCAACAGTCTCACGGCCCGGGGGACATTAACCAGCCTTGTAATTTACCTTTATTCCGGCACTCCTCCATGTACTCAACCTCTTGAATTTTCTTTGAACCAACTTTACCATTCTTTGATTTCCTGACTGAGTTAAATATCTGACATGTATTCATGATTTTACTTTTTGAAAATGATAACTTGACAGGAGATGTCCTGTAGCACCCACCAGTTTAAAACTAACAACCCTACATAGTAAATCACTGCAGCTGGGAAGTTGCTCAGACATCACCTAACACTAAATGGATTCTTCCCTAAGACTGTATTTATGGCTAAGGCGGGCTTTCAGGGGCACCATCCTCTATGACACAGAACTTTGCTGCCTTGAGCTCTCGTGTATCTTACGTGTCCAGGCACAAACAAACAGCCCCATGACCCTCACATTCATTGTGAAGAAGGTGGTATGGAGAGATTTTGTTGACTTAACCAAAATTAAGGATTTTGATGACAATACAGGGGAAAATTCCCTTTTATGTCTCATCACTGTGGCTACCTGCCCTTTTACCGGGCAACGTGTGTGCGCGCGTGTACACGCGTGTGCAGTCACCGTGGATCTGACTCATTGGTTCCTAGGATGTGCTAAGAGCCTGACGCCAACCTTGTGGTCCAGCGGCATCACTGACGTCACGGCGGGCACCCTCTGCATCACCACACCCTTGGCTTCATCAAGCTTCAGTTTCCACGTCTTGATGTCTTCACTTAGGAAAAACCAACCAACCCACCAACTCTGTAGTTCCAGACTGTAATCTGCCTCCAGTCCTTTGTCATGTAAGGTCTGAGCGGTGTACAAACCATGAGGAACGGTCCACTGTTGCCTCCTGGACCTCTGCTCTGTTCTTTCCACCCAGACCATCTCCTGCAGCTGCCGATCCAATCCTGCTAAGCCTTCAGGCCCACAGAGACGCCTTCTCGCTCTTCACAAAGCCAGATGTGCTCTCTCCTAGACCCTCTGGGCCCCTGCACTAAGCCACTCGAGGCACTGCACATCACTGCGTGTTCCAGCTTCTTCTGTAACTGGGTTGTCCTCATCCTGGCAAACACCAGGCCTTGCGGGATGGAGACTAGCCACGTGTGTGTGTGTCACCGGCTGGACCTCCTGACACTCAGCACACAGTGTGCAGTGTGCTTATCAATCAAATTGAAGGAAGAAAGGATAAAGGTAAATGGTCATTAAATGCCAAGCATCTGTTCATCACTGAGCACCTCCTCTGACCAGGAGCACAGAGACAGAACCATGGAGTCTGCCCTAAAGGCACTTCATCTGGGAGGAAGATGGAAAGTCAGAAGCACCATTTAACAAACCTGAGTGCAGGTGGCCACAGCCGGGCACTGTCCAGGTGCTGAAGACACAGGGGTGAATAAACATATGCGGTGCCTGACCCCCTGCAACTTACACTAATAGACACACTGAGTGTGCAACTAGGCCATGGGCGTGTGCTGGAAAGTCAGAGAACAGACTGTATTTCAGATGGTGGGGGAAGGAGCGGGGAGGAAGTGCCATGTAGGCTGAGACCAGGCAGATAAGGAATCAACCAGATAAAACATAGAAGTACATGTGCAAAACCCTAGGAGAGGAGAGAACTTGGCAAATTCTAGCAACTGGAAGAACCCCCTGCATCTGAAACAGAGTAATGAAGAGCCGGCCCTGCAGGTCACAGTTAAGAAGTCTGAATCTCATCTCAACCTTCAGAAGGACGGTACTATATGGATTACAACATCTACAAAAAAACCCCCAGTAGCCAAGTGAAAATGAACTGAGAAAAGACAATAAAGAAGACGTGGGGTGCTTGGTCTAGGTGGTGGCATGGCCAGAGGCTGGGGAGCAGAGGGACACGGGCACACTTCGGAGTGGAATGAAGGGCCTGGCGGCAGGCTGGATGGTCAGGGTGAGGGAGGGGCAGGCCCAGACGACCCTTAGAGGCAACACTCACTGGGGTGGGGAGCCTGGAGCCCCTGCCAGGATGGAGGGGGCGATGATGAACCCGGAGTCCGCAATGCCCATGACGAAAATGACCACTTTAAGAAGTCCAGGGTTTCCCTGGTGGCGCAGTGGTTGAGAATCTGCCTGCCAATGCAGGGGACACGGGTTCGAGCCCTGGTCTGGGAAGATCCCACATGCCGCGGAGCAACTGGGCCCGTGAGCCACAACTACTGAGCCTGCGCGTCTGGAGCCTGTGCTCCACAACAAGAGAGGCCGTGATAGTGCGAGGCCCGCGCACCGCGATGAAGGGTGGCCCCGGCTTGCCACAACTAGAGAAAGCGCTGGCACAGAAATGAAGACCCAACACAGCCAAAAATAAATAAATAAAGCAAACTGTCAACAAGTAAAAATAAACACTATTATATTAAAAAAAAAAAAAGTCCAGTTCAAGGACAGAGGCGATGACGTGACAAATGATCTTCTCTCCCACTCATACACTCGCGTCCCCTCTTTCTCGGCAGCTTCCTTGAAAAGGTTTCTCTGTCTCACGAAACCACAGCACAAACGTTTTCAGATGGCAGAGGGCACCAGCTCCCGGCTGGGAATCACGAGGAGCGGCCTGTGTCTGAGAGGGCGATGCTCCTGCATGCTTGAACCCTGTACCTCTGTGCACGGGCGGGGACACTCAAACCCACATCTAGTCTAAGCACAGAACCTTTTGTATGTTAATCAGGGAAGCAGAACCCAGCAAAGAACGGAGCATCTAGACAGACACAGGATGGGACCACGTGCCCTGAAGGTGACCTCCAGTTAGTACGTGTCACGGTCTTAATTAACGATAAGCAGCACACTTCTACATGGATGTAAAAAGCTGCTGGTTGGAGGATTTATAGTGAGTCAAAATGTCAAAGGACTACGTGTGGGCTACCTGGAGACCGTGATGGGAATTAAAGTTTCATCTTTTCAAGGATTGAGGGGAGAAAATGAGGAAAGGCAGTGGTAACCCCACAGGCCAGGCACTGTCATTACAGTACTTATAAGTAGCACAAGGTTTTGTGCTTAAGAAAACACAGCCCAGGGACTTCCCTGGTGGCGCAGTGGTTAAGAATCCGCCTGCCAATGCAGGGGACACGGGTTCGAGCCCTGGTCCGGGAAGATCCCACATGCCGCGGAACAACTAAGCCTGTGTGCCACAACTACTGAGCCCGTGCTCTAGAGCCCGCGAGCCACAACTACTGAAGCCCACGTGCCTAGAGCCCTCACGCCACAACTACAGAACCTCGTGCGCCAGAACTACTGAAGCTCGCGCACCTAGAGCCCGCGCTCTGCAACGAGAAGCCACCACACCGCAACGAAGAGTAGTCCCCGCTCGCCGCAAGCAGAGAAAGCCCGTGCAGCAACAAAGACCCAACGCAGCCAAAAATAAATAAATATATTAAAAAAAAAAAAAAAAAAAAAAAGAGGGGCTTCCCTGGTGGTGCAGTGGTTGAGAGTCCGCCTGCCGATGCAGGGGACGCAGGTTTGTGCCCCGGTCTGGGAGGATCCCACATGTCACGGAGCGGCTGGGCCCGTGGGAGCCTGTGCTCCGCGGCGGGAGAGCAAAACAAAAAACAAAAAAAAACAAAACAACAAAAACAAAAAAAAAAAGAAAGAAAACACAGCCCAGATCCTTGGAGAGCCAGGGCTGAAGGCCAGCTGACCCGTCACTCTGGCCTGCCGTTAGCAGACTACCTCGGGGAGAAGCCCCGAAGCCGTGTGAGGCTGGGCCACAGGAGGACAGCTGTTGGGAGCCCCGGGGCCGGCCCGCAGTCACCGAGCAGCCAGCTTGGGCTGCAGAGCTGTAGGCTGAGCAAACCAGCATCTCCTAGAGCACACTTCTAAGGCAAAGGTCTAGCCTTGGCCAGGCACTAGATAAGTGCTTCTCAAACTAGGGTCCAAGGCCGCACTATTCGAGTCTATGAGGTGAAAGCCAAGTTGTAAATCCTGTGCTTTCACCCCGGTGACCACCTGCAGGGCCGATGGCCTGCCGTGCGGCTCACAGGCCCCTTTCCCATCCGGCTGGATCAGGCTGTTGCCAAGGAGCCCCTCTGGCTGCGATGCTTAACCCGCTTCCAGGGCAATGCCGGAGACGGGACCACACCCACCTCTGCGAGAGACCCAGGTATTCACCGCGCGTGGCTGGGCACGCGTCTGCCCTTTAGAGGGGGCCGCCGGTGCACACTGAAGAGGGCGGCCCAGAGCCCCTGACTGCGGGCAGGCGTGTGCGTCTCTTCACTGTGGACCCCCAGGAGGGAGGCCTGGGACACGGAACTCAAGGGCGAGCCAGACTCAGAACTGCGTGCTCACCTTACACAGACCAGAACCACAGGCTGAAAAGCAAGAGATCAAGAGAGAAGGTTTAACCTGACACATCATTTCACAGATGAGGACAAGAGCTACTCAAGGGTCAAGAAGGAAAACTGACCTCAGCACAACAGACTCAAAATACAAAGCAAACACCTGCTCAGTTACATAAACACTGTATAAAAAGTAACAGTAATTTCAGAATCCAGCTTTGAACATTAAGACTACGTACTTCGAAACTGTACTAGGGCCAAACTCCCCCAGTCAGCTTTTCTCTCCGTTCTCCCCCGAATCGGGGAAACAGACACCACGACTGCCGTGGCTTGTTCTGCATTTTCCAGCGGCTCCTCTTTTTGCAGCAGGACATCTGGGCGACATCCCAGCTCTCGGGCGGCACCCACCTGACCCACTAGAGCCCCGGGTTCTAACGTGGACCGGATACGCGGTCATGGCTGTGGCTCTGAAGACCCTGCCAGCATCTCCCCAGCCGGCCCAGGCCCACACAGGGGCAGACCCCAGTGTCCCCCTGCTCGTGAAACGCACAGCAGGGGCCCCCTGTGAAAACTGGATTACTCCGCAAGCGGGGAATTTACTGGGGTAACTCCTCCTTCCCCACAGGAAGCCAACAAAGCAAAACTCAGATGGAGACTGTTCACACCACTCCCGCTCGAGGCTGCTGGCAAGCTGGGGCGACTGTGGCCCATCAGGTGAGGCTGGGCTGCAAAAGCGAAGCACGGGAGTCAACCTTCTGACAGGAGGACGGAATGCTTCCACTCTCCCTCTGAAGTCCACAAGGTAGTGTGAGCGCCAGGCAACGGAAACGCTGCAGCTGCCGTCACACCCCGTGTAAGACGTCACCCGTCCCAAGGCTGGTGTGGGCTGTGGGCTGTCCTCTTCCTACAACCTTTACACTCGTGCTGTGGCCGGTGAGACCAGAAGCCATGTGGGCAGAGTACTGGCAACACGATAATTAAACAGCATGCGCTTCCGTAATCCCCCGATCATGTTCACGGTATCATAGGATCCCCTCAAAACCAAGATGTCGTGTAACCTTCAGAGCTAATGCCAAGTACAGGAAACAGCTGTCCCGCTTTGCTGAAAGTGTCATCCGGAGAAGAAATGCTACAATCAGGATGCTCACAGGGGTGCGTGATTTAACTGTATCAGCAAGATCGCAGTCCAGCGCGAGAGCTTCAGGTGATAACGTGTTACATTTCATGAAAATCACATCACACGTCCGTGGGACGGGTGGACCCACTGGATGAAAGGCGAAACCTTCACCACCACCACACCCCCCCCCCCCGTTACCAACATGAAACTTAATTAAAACTGTGGGCAGGCCTCCTCACATACCACATCTTGTTACTTTGACTTTAAGATTTAATTAGAACCAGTGACTTTTTTTTAAGGCTCCAACCCCTGTAGAGTTGCAGGAATTGCCACGAGAATGACACTAGAAATGGTCCTGTGGGCTGGAGAGGAAAGGTCTCCATCGTAAGGGGCCCAGCACTTGAGCTGCCAGCCCTGGGGAAGTGAGGGGCTTCCAGACACGAGACGTGGTTCAGGCTCCAGGGTCTTTGCCCCCAACCCAGATGGAGCCAAAGCCTTCACTGATTTAATTCTCGAAAACAAACCTTATGACTCCCTTTATTACCTCCAGATAATACAGCGGTTCACCCTCCCACAGGTGGCTCCCAACTGCACGTGCCCCGGATGAAGCACGTGCTGAGATTCTGTCCTCCTTGGTGACAAACCCCGTTTTTCAAAATCGGCGACTAGTTTAGGAGACAATCTGGGCTCATCTCGGGGGACGGGGGAGGCCAGCACCCACAATGGCATCAGATCCCAAGGGCTAAGACCTGGGACCGACCCTGACACACGGGCAGGGAGCTGCCAGAGACCAATCAGGACGGTGCCGTCCAGCAGCAAGGACGCCTCAGTGGGCTTCACATTCCTCGTCTGGTCTTGGGGTTGCAGAGGACAGAGCCCACCACGCAGACTCAGGGTAGTCAACCTCCTGATCATGTGAGCCCAGAGTCAGCGAGACCGGGATGCACCGGCAATTCCACAACCGTCCTCACGGGGGCGCACTATCTGCTTGACCCCGTTTGACTTCTGGAATTCAGGTGAGGCTGGCGGTGGGCTGGGCTGGGACAGGGGTAAAGCCTTAAAAGTGCAGCTGAGGACGGGGTGGGGCCTGACCTCCTGGTGCAGCGGACGACACAGGGACTGTGAGGTCTGCTGGGGACCCAACGTCTCGCTTCTCGTGTGTGGACTTTGGGATGGTGACCTCAGCACGGAGGTGGGAGAGCTGCGTTTCGCAGTGGCTGACGTGGCCCTAAGGCATCTACCTCTTTTCTCCTGACGTAAGAAAGAACTGCCCTCCCCTGGCCCTCCTCGTGTCACCCACACGTAAAAAAGAACTTGAACTGCAGACAGAAATGAGAGATGACTGTGACTGAGATAACTGGCCAGAAAGGGGGTTGTTTTAAGGTATTTTGAGAACTTACTATGTCCCCATTAGAAAATATTTTTAAGCACAAACAACTCTTCACGAATGAAGCAGGGGAGGCAGACAAGACGTTATCATAAAGAAACCTGATTATGACGTGCATCTTCCCAAAGGCGGGGGCTGGAGGCTGGGGGAGTTGTGACCGGTGAACAGAAGAAGGGGTAACAAATCCCCTTGCTTTGAGGAGCATGTAGACAGTTCAGAACACAACCTGGAACAAAAAAATCTTTCCGACGTCTCGGCAGGTCCCGTTTATGGTTCTAGACCGCGAGGCAGTTATTTAGCTCCTTATCACTAGGGGAGATGGGTATTTGCTATAGGAGGGTAACTGCTTTTTTTTTTTTTTTTTTTTTTTTTTTTTTGCAGTACGCGGGCCTCTCACTGTTGCGGCCTCTCCCGTTGCAGAGCACAGGCTCCAGATACGCGGGATCAGCGGCCATGGCTCATGGGCCCAGCCGCTCCGCGGCACGTGGGATCCTCCCGGACCGGGGCATGAACCTGCGTCCCCTGCATCGGCAGGCGGACTCTCATCAACTGCGCCACCACGGAAGCCCGGTAACTGCTTTTTAAACAGAGACAGTTTATCTCATTAGATGTCATCATTTCAGCAACAGCAGGTCTGCACAAGGGTAAGTTTATGACCATCTCCTTATCGATAGTCTGGTTTACTGCTCTTGCCTTGAGGAACACTGCCTAGACCCCAGGGCTCAACTTTGAACACTGCGGCCTGGCGGTGGCCGTGTTCTGGCTCCATCCGTCCTGGACCAGGGACGGAGCTACTTTCTCTGTCAACCACCGCGCCATTCAACAGAGCCCCGTAGTCAGAAACGAGGGCTCTTTCACCAACAACTGTCCCTCCGGGCTATGCACCCCTGGAAGTCAGGGGCTGTGTTTTATTGAGCTCTGAATGCCCAGCACCCAGCACGGAGCCTGCACACAGGAGATGCTCGCCAAGCGTGTGGTGAGGACGCACGGAGCTTCCAGGACCCCCCTGCCCCCCGCCCCCGTGTGGAGACAGCTGACCGTCAGCACGGAACACCCTCAACCAGAAACCATGTCTGAAGCCTAGTGAGACGAACCCAGCACAGCCAGCTCCAGCTTCAGGGCCCACAGCAGCCACAGAGAGGGGGAGGGGCAGGTGAGCCAAGAGCCCCCGGGAGAAAGCACGCAGAAGCCTTCTTCTCCCCATAGCACCCAGATGATGGCAAGCACTTTACAGCTAGAGGGAGTGCTCTGTCCTCACTGCGTTTGTTTGCTGAAGTTGAATGAATTCTTTAATTAGATTTTTGCCCAGACAAAACAATACTCTATTAATATTCAATAAAACGCTAGTAATGAGAAGCCATGTTAAGATGAACCAGGAAAGAAAATGCTTTTATCCACTCCACACATTCAGCTCCTACCATGAGGCCAGGCAGGTGGTAGAAAAAGTAGGACGGGAGTCTTGGTTCTTACTCCCCAGAAGTCCCCTGTCCACCGGGTACAGCTATGAAGAGGAGGGTGTCACCTCCATTTCAGGGGACCGGAGCTCGGCCTGCTACCTTGGCTGAGCTGGACGAAGGCCCCTGAGTGTGTAGGCAGCAGGGAGTGCCCAGGCATCGGAACCCCAGGCGATGCTCCCAGCACCAGCAGCTGCTCCGCGAGGGTCGCCCTGACGGCCCGGCACACCAAACGTCCCTCTGTGAACAGGTGCCACGGCGAACAGCCCCGGGGACCGTGCCACTTAGCACAGAGGCAACCGAAAAGAAAACGAGAGGTAAAAGGCGAACAGGGAACAGCAGCGCTCCAGAACAAGTATTTTAAAAACAAAGATGCAACAAGCGTTGGCAAGGATGTGGAGAAATGGAAACCCTTGTGCACTGCTGGTGGGATGTAAAATACTGTGGCTGCTATGTGGTCCTCAAAAAATTAAAAACAGAATCACCACGTGATGTGGCAATCCCACCTCTGGGTATTTAGCCAAAAGAATTCAAAGCAGGATCTTGAAGAGATGTCTGTACACCCATGTTCGTCGTAGCATCATTCACAATAGCCAAGAGGTGGAAGCACCCAAGCGTCCATCGACAGATGAATGAGGGAAAAAAATACATACATACCATGGAATAGTACGCAGTCTTTAAAAAGGAGGAAATTCTGACAGGCTATAACAACGGACGAACCTTGAGGACGTTACGCTCAGTGACATAAGGCAGACACAAAAGGACAAATGCTGTGTGACTGCACTATGTGAGGTCCCTAAAGTAGTCAGTATCATAGAAACAGACAGTAGGATGGTGTTGCCAAAGGCTGTGGGGAGGGGCATTAGTGTTTAGTGGGGACAGAGTGTCACTCTGTAAGAGGAAGAAGTTCTAGAGCTCCGCTGTGTGACAAGGTGAATGCACTTAACATTTCTGAACTACACGCTTAACGATGTTCCAGATGGTAAACTTGGTGTTTATGTGTTTGTTGCCACACCTGAAAATGAAAACAAAACTAAAAGACGTGATAAGCCATACGAAACATGTCCTCCGTTCCACATAAAACATTAAAAGGCTGGAGCCCCGACTCCGTGGCTGGGGTGGCCAGAGGTCCGGGTGCCGAGAGCCAGACCGAGGGCAGAGGAGGAAAGGAGAGGACCAAGAATGTAGACTAAATTCTCCGGAGTGAGGCCCAAGAGGGAAGCGAGGATCAGGGTGGCAACAAGATTGTTTTTAAGAGATCAAACCCTGAGGAAAAGGGGTTGTGAATCCTGACATTCTCTATCAGTCCAACGCTGGGACAAGTACCAGCCATTGCGTCGTGAGGACCAGTGACGGGCGGATGGGATGAAGTGGGGGACTGGCCGCAGAACGCCGGGCCGGTGCTCTCCCGGGGTCAGAAGTGAGATGTCAGGCCGAGTCCTAGGGTGGGAATAAAGGTGTGAAGCCCGTCTCTGAGGGATGCTGGAGCAGCACCGGGAGGTCGGAGCATCAGTCAGTGACAGGGGAGAAGACACAGACCCGGAGGAAGCTGCCTGGCACCGCGGGCCCCAGAGCCTGGGGGTCAGCACCTCCACCCCGGAGCCGAGGGCAGGAGGCCCGGGGGCAGGAAGGCGGGCGGGACATGCCCTCCCAGGAGGTTGAGGACGTCGGGGAATCTGACGAGGACACAGCAATGAACGCTGCTAAGCTGGGGGCAGATGAGAAGGGAGAAGCCAGCGCCACGGCGGAAACGCACGGGACTGAGCGCCGAGGTCCTTTCCACCTCGAGAGGACCTGGGCCCGAGGCCCGGGACAGGCTCCACTGGTCTGAAGCTCATTCTGGCGACCCGGGGTTCTGGAAGCGGGTGCATCTCGGGAGAGGCCCGAGTCATTACCTATCAAGTTGCCTCCTGCACGCTGTCATACAAAGTGAAATTATTCACTGGTGTTTTAAAAAAGATGTTCTACACCACATTAACCTACAGATGTTTTCTTCAGTTTTTCCAGCTCGAAGAACCACCTCTCACTCCATATTTGCACGCAAGCTCCAAACGTGCCCTGGCTCTTACTTCCTTGGCAATCTCTCCCATCTCCCCTGACAGATCTGCTGTTTCTTTTTCACTCACACTCTTCTTAGAAGACAAACACTAAGGATGAAAGCAGAAGAGACAAAAATTCCTCCGGCAACTCGTCCACTCACATACAAACGTTCATCAAGCACCTACTCTAAGTAAACAACCGGACCAGACGATACAGAAGGTTCCAGAGGAGACTGAAATGCTTTCACATCCCACCGTCTACAGTGTTTTCGGATTCGTCCACCTGTTCTGGACCTTCCCCACCAGACTTTCCTCTCAGAGATTCCTCTAGGGAATCGGCTCTCCTCCACCCAGTCCAGGTTCCCGGGCCACTGCAGACCTCTCCGCCCACAGCGAGGGCATCCTGGGGAACTCGGCTCCTAATAAGGGTCTTCCTTCAAGCGGTGCCTGATAAACTGACTTATGAAAATCACCTTCCCTCATGTGTAACTAAAAATGTGACCGACTTTTAAAAGGTGACATCAAATTAGGAGGAGATAAACACAGCGGCAGCCCCCAAGACAGGACCGCGAGGGCCACAACAGGCAGAAGAGCACCCAACTTACGCACAAAGCTAGGAAGTGAAAGGGCAGCTCGGGTCCACTTTCACGGCGAGCAGCCGTGGCGGCCGGCGGGGCGAGGAGGACCATGTCCGCGAGAGAGGGCCACCCAGAGGCCGGAACGGGACAGTCACTGGAGCTGTTATTATTCGATGATCAATATTTAACACACACGATAATCTGTAACTGAGGAGAGCAGAGTTATATTTTAAACGTACTCAGTAACCTTAAATGTGTCGAGACTCTCGGGGGCTCAGCCCAGCTCCCATTTCTGCTGCTCGTCGGCTGGGGTGTTCCCTGGGGAGCCAGACTCTGGGTGAGCTGTTCTCACCCGCTGGATCTTCTGGGAAGGAGGAGACTCTTCTCTGCCCGGTTTGCTGAGAGGGTCGGCACGCCAGCCCTCACCCTCTGAACGAAGCAGAGACAGCCTGTGGCGGGGAGACGGGGTTCTGGGGGTGGCTGGATCCAGCTGTGCCTGGATCCTACTCTGACCCAATGGAGGCATTTTTGTTTGCTTGTTTAAACCGATTTGAGTCATTTCACTCACTGGAGACAGAAAAAAATCTCGACTATTATAGTACGGTCAGTATTGTGAACCATGCTTATAAAAAGTCCCTTGTCGCCCGTGTGACAGAGAAGAACCAAACAGGACTCAGGAGCAGGTTCTATCATGGACCCTCCTGTCCCACCAACTCTACAAAATCACTTTCTCTTTCAGAATCAGCCTCATCTGTAACACGAGATGCTCTGGAAGCAGCAGCAGTGGGTTGGAGAACTTACGACAGAACAAAGGCGACAGAAGGGCCGGCTCGGAGGTGAGACTGGGTGGGTGTCCACACACAGCTGTGGACAGCTGTCTGTCAAGGATGTCACTGGCGGCATATCCCAGAAGCCCAGCCCCCCGCCGCAGGTGACAGCAATAAGAATACATGATACAGAAGATGCGTGGGGTTTGGAACAGGTGTTCAGCCCCACTAGTCGGCAGCAGCAAGAGCAAACGTTAAAAAAAAAAAGGAATTTCACCTGAATATGTGGTTGTTCTTCTGCCCGTGTACCACTCAGTTAACAAAGTTCAAAAGGAGCAGGAACTGTAGTCAGAAAGGTTCTTTCTTTGCATATGACGACCTAAGGAATCCAAATTCTTTTAAAATTATAAAACTCCAAGTTAATAAAATAACACACTTCGGCATATTCAAACCTGGGCAAGAACCATAAAATTAATGCAAATTAATTTGGGCTGTTCTCTTTAAACTGCTATAAATATCCCTTAAGGCAGAGACCAGACAGGCCCGTTCACTCTACCCCCTGGCGTGGGAGCCAGGAGGATGAGCACACACGGTGGCTCAGACACGAGACGAGTGTGGCCCCCGGGCAAGGGTGACATGCACGTTCATCAAGTCTTCACACGTTGGAAGAGCTGAACCACCCATCCCTCCCTCCACACACCGCCAACACCGCCCCTCCCCGCCCACTGCAAAATAGGCAAGGGCTATATAAAGGGGACTAAGAAAAATAAATGCAAACCAGCAATTATAACCTGTAAAAACAGAGTTTTCATGTTTTAAAATTAAAACAATGATACCATTTTCTACCTTCTCGTTGGGCAGATTTTTTTTTTTTTTTTTTTTTTTTTGCGGTAACGCGGGCCTCTCACTGTTGTGGCCTCTCCCGTTGCGGAACACAGGCTCCGGACGCGCAGGCTCAGCGGCCATGGCTCACGGGCCCAGCCGCTCCGCGGCATGTGGGATCTTCCCAGACCGGGGCACGAACCCGTGTCCCCTGCATCGGCAGGCGGACTCTCAACCACCGCGCCACCAGGGAAGTCCTTCTGTTCTTTGAGATGTTTTAATTATTTTATGTTTTCCTGTCATTAGAAATGTTTAATTATTAAAGTATTTATTTAAAAATAATTTACAAATGCCTAAAGACAATTTCAAATCAAGATCTCAAGAGCGAATAGGAACTAAACCTGTCTAACTGTAAGAACGTAAAGTATACTACAAACGCAAGCATTTAGTAGTAGATAGTTCGTTCCCATCTTGCTCTACAAAACCACAAACTTACAAGGGAACACAGCACAGGATGGCCTGAGAACCACCTGGAGGGTGTGCTGGGCCCACCTGAGAGAGAGTCCGGCTCGAGAGGCGGGACGGGGCCCAGGGGTGTGCGCTCCTAGCAGGTGCCCGGGTGCTGATGCTGCTCTGGGCACCGCACTCCGAGAACCACTGGAATAGGCAGAGACACAAAGACAGTGGAAACGAAGAGAGAAAACCAGTCACAAGGGCTCTGAAGTGGGCTCACTGGGTCAATGCTGCCCCGAGTCCCAAGCACTCCTGAGCGTCCCTAAAACCTCGCAGAGGAGCGAGGAGGCGAGTCTCCCAGAAGCAGAGGTCGGAGCTCGGCAGTCAGGTCGGGTTCCTCCTGCTGGGACTCGGGCTGGTCCAGAGCTGGCTGGGTGACTCCCTAAAACGTCTTAGGCCCGTTGAATCTGTCATGATCACACTTAGTTCATTTTACACAAGATAGGAGATAAGATTACGAACGGTGAGCTGATGCTTCAAAGAAAACAGTGATGCTCTCTGGAAAGTATACACAGCGTACGGGTAAAAGGAATGGTCAAATCAGGTGTTAAGTGAGAAAGTGGGAAGAAAGAAAAATGCTAGGGCTGTGCACCCAGGCAGACTGGTAAGTACCTAAGATCGTGTCCACTTTAATGAAATACGAACTGGAAACAGGAGAAGAGGGTTTAAGGGTGTGTGCCACACAAAACCAGTGGGTCCACGTGTAAAGAAAGAGGCTCGCTCTTCAAACAAGTGGCAAGTGAAAGCACCCCTTTAAAGGCCTGGGCTCCACATCGGGGACTGGCAAAGAACCGCCCATTTATAAGTTTTCAAGTAAAATGATGACGGTCTGTATGTTTTCAGAGACTCCTGGGGGTGACAGACTTCACCCCACAGGCTGCTGCCGCAGGGCAGAAACCTCTTCTCCGTGGGGCCTTGTGCCTGAAACTCCACGGGACTCTGAAGCACATCCAGATTTGGGGGCCGCCGAGCTCAGCTCAGGAAGGAAACGGGGCGACTGCACCGGTATGCGGGGCCATCTACCGTGTGCTCAGGGTGGGCAAAGCTGAGTGCCCGCGAGCCGCTGGCGGGTCATCTCCCCCCTGGGAGACTACGACAAATGACAAACGCTTGTTGGTTTCAAATGGAAATCCTTCGTGGTGAGGTGAGCCCTCGTACACACATTTAACTGACGGTCTGCTACAGTGTGGCCTCAAACGTCCTCTTGTCCGGCGGACACTTCCTGCTGGGGCCCCGCTGACCGGCGACTGCCTCTGGGCACTGGTCTCCCGGCCTCCTAACCTTCCCTGGAGGTAAGTTCCGATGTCAGCGCCTACACAGCAAGTGGCCCCGGGGCTCCTCCTGCAGAGGAGCTCTGGACCGGGATCCCCGGAATCATCTCCTTCATATTCTTACTGGGAGGAACTTTTATGCTGCAGCTTCTCCAAAGAAGAAGCCAACTTTTCCTGAAAATTTCTCCCGGGAGCTTCCTCCAACTGAAATGCTCAACGGGGTGGAAGACATGTGGTGTGTTCAGGTGTTTCCTCCATCATTTTCCTCTAAATCTGTTAGCTTTGACTTAAA
This sequence comes from Monodon monoceros, assembly GCF_005190385.1. Classification (NCBI taxonomy): domain Eukaryota; kingdom Metazoa; phylum Chordata; class Mammalia; order Artiodactyla; family Monodontidae; genus Monodon; species Monodon monoceros. The sequence goes on along the minus strand of NW_021703780.1, from coordinate 4,172,194 downwards.
ACCCAGCAGCCAACCCGACATGATAACACTGATACGGTGTAGACCTCATTTCAAAAAGACAGTTTGCTACTAGTATTTTCTCAAATGTCATACCTGTGGAACGGTGATCAACTGTACATTTGAATTCACGAAAGAACAAAGTAACAATAATACAGTTTTTAAAAGCAATTGCTTCCTTTGTAGGATTAGTTCATCAGGCAATTAAAAGAGCATGAAAACAGTAACTTATTAATAAAAAAGAGTGGAAACACAGCTGCATTGCTTACATTTAAAATTTTTTCTATTTCTGAGTGAAGCAATATATCATCTTTTAAACCTCTGTTTCATACTTAAAACAGTCAAAAACCAAACACACATATGGTTAGCCTGTAAAAGTCACTGTGCGTGTGTGTTAAAATTCTCCAGAAACATTTACTCTTTTGGGTAACAGGCATTTAAGTATCTGCTGTGCTTGGTGGCAAAAATATACCCCCTACTCGATTAATGTTTTGAATAGGAGACGGTTCATTTCCCGATGACTCTGCAAGTAGCTGCTCCAATTAGTTTTAGAAAAACAAATCAGGGTTCTGGTGCGGCTCTAAAATTACCGTGGAAGGTAGAAACAAACATCTGTGTTAAGAAAGTACGAACGTGGACCAACCACCCAAGAGGGCCTCGGTCCTGCTCGTCAGGAAAGAGACACGCTGAAGGCGAGGATGTGGTTTTCCGGAAGGTTCCATGCTCTGGACCACAGACCTTGTCTTTTCAACAGCACCCCCTCTCGTTTAGTGTGACCCAGCGACAGGGCGAAAAGGATGTGTCACACAGCCTCTTCTCCAGCAAGCACTGTCCTACCCATATCACTCCCGCCACACACAGGCCCTGCTCTGGCCGCGGGGAGGCTCAGCCCTGCAAGACAACATCCCTCCCGAAGCCCACAGTCCAGTGGCAGCAAGAACGAAAGCATCTTCCATGCAGGAGGGTGACAGGAAGCAAAGGCACCCAGTGACCCTGACGAGCGTCTGGGACACCACTGCAAGCCTGGTTCACCACGGCCTTAAAGACATTCCCGAGGGCCTTCCAGACTTGCTACCATCTAAGTGGCGAGGAGATTCTCAACCTGTATGGGACCGGGGTGCGCAGAAGAGAAGGGCGGTCACAGGGGGCCTTGGAAACATACGTTACTCTCACCCCAATCAACTACCTCCGCAGAACAAGATAAAATAATTTAAGATTTTACGCTTACACGCCCCCTGTGGTTTTAACCACAGACACCCTTATAGACACTGAAAAAATTCTGAAATGGCTACGAGTGATAAAAAAAAGGAAGTCACCCACTTTTTATTTGAATAGAAGCCACAACCCTCCGTATATACAAAATTGAGGGCTTCTGCTGAGGGCAGCCAACCCTGCAGAACTGTGCTGAGAGCATAATGTGGGAACTTAAGAGTCAATAGTTTTGAAAATTATGGGTCCCCTCCGGCCAGAAAACGTATGTACACACAAGCTCTGTGGACAATCAAAGGGGAGCCCCAGGATCTGAGGCCCCTGTGCCCCATTCCCAGGACCAAGGCTTCCCAGAGCAGGGTGAGCAAACTTCTTCTGTTAAAAGCCAAACGGCCCACCTTCAGCCTGCAGGCTACACAGTCTCGTCACAGTGATTCAACTCTGTCCCTGCAGCTGGAAAGCAGCCAGACTGTAGGTGAACGAACGAACGTGCCTGGGTTCCAATAACCCTCTGTGGAACAGAAATCTGAATTTCTTCTATTTTCACGGATCGTGAAATATTATTCCTCTTGATTTTTTCAAACATCAGAAAATGCGACAACCATTCTTAGCTCCTGGGCCACACGGGGCTGGGCCCGCGGGCTGTAGTATGGCAGCTCGGGCCCAGGCCTCGTCTGCAGCACCAGAGCCCAGGCGGCACCTGGCCCGAGTGAGTGGTGAAGCAGGAGACGTTTCTTTCCCTGGTGAAGGTGGCCGGCAGTGGCGAGGAGAAAACAGGGTGGGAACTAAGAGACGTGCTGATTCCCGCCCGGCCCGAGCATCCAGCCTCTCCGGACCTGACCCCCGTCTGCAGAGTGGAGCCTCCTATCAGCAGGCTGTCGGGCCTCGTCTGCCTCCGAGCCTCTACGCTCCTTCCTCGCGCCGAGGTCAGAGGGCTGTGTCTGTGGGCAAGTCAGCCACACGAGAGGTCAGCTCTGCGGACGCGCTCCAGGCGAAGGCCAAAAGCAGGGCAGAGCAGCGGCGTCGGGGCGAAGCGCGTGTCTGGGAAACACTGGCGAGAGGCCCCTTTACTGTGCGAAGGGGACCCTGACTTCAGCAACATCCCCCCAAGACGGCGGGACGCACCACAGCAAGATGGCAGAGCGGTGTCTCAGGGGAACATGTCTCTGGAGGAGAAGGGCGCCCCAGACAAACCAACAGCACTTCTCCTCGTTTCGTATTATTCTACTAAGCGTGGGCTGAGGGAGATGCGCACAGGTACAGAGACCGTCCCACTCCTGCAACACGGAGGGCGAGGGGGCACGAGTGACAAAGGGACACGGGAGCGGGTGGCTCTTGGACCGGAGGAAGAGCAGTGTCCACGAGGCGGAGAAGGAATAGGGCAGAGAAGAGCAGGCGCCCCGACGTGGAGAGAGAGCTGGACAGGCAGGGGAGGGCCGCGGAGAGACTGGGGGCTGCCTGCCCACTAGGTGCAGCAGCTGCGACCAGGGATCGCGCCCCCGTCCAAGAATCACAGCGAATGGACGGGAGTCGCCAAGAGGAGGTGGAGCAGGGGGGCCGGTAAGACAGCAGGCAGGTACCGTGAGGTGAGGCATATGTTAGAGAAGATGTAACAGAATATTCTAGAAGAAGTGGCGGCTCGCCAGGCACACGAAAAGGGCAGGGAAGGTAGCTGTCCGTGCTGATCCCCAGGTGTGCTGTCCTGGGGTCGGGGAGGCCACAGGATGACCACCCTAGCTGCAGCGTCCGGGTCAGGAACAGGGTAAAAGCGGAACAGAAAAGAGCACCCACGCTGAACGGCCTCCTGCTCTGAAAAAGGGACCCGAACAGCGGACTGTCTTAGACCAATCGAGGTCCCGAAGGCTCTTAGGTCATCAATATCCTCCTTGAAAGGCACTTCCGGTTACTTAGATGGGTTAGCACAACAAGAACCATGACTTCTCATCAATACCGGTCACACTTAGAGAATTCAGATGGATTCCTAACATGAGACCCAGTGCCTAAGAGATGCATAAAGGTAGAAACTAGCTGTAAAAAACCCACCAACCAACCAACCGAACAAAAAACCCAGCCATCACCTACTCAGAGTGGGACACTGTTTAAATCAAGTCAACGTGCTGGCCCAGTCTGCGGACGGCCAATGAAACAGAGACAGCCAGTGCTGACTTCAGACGTCACTGTCAAAGGCTTCAAGGAAAGAAAGCGGGGGCTGGCGAAACCGCTCCAGGGTTCCCGCAGACAGACATCTGTCAGAAGCGGAGCCCGCAGGAGCCCCCGGGCCCACACCAGACTGCCCTCCGGGGCAGGGACCCCACGCCCCTCCAAGACCATCACTCACCTTTCCCGTTCACGGCCAGCCCCGTGGCCATGGCCGCGGTCACGGGGCCGGACACCTGCGGCACCAGCGGGTGTATCCGGGGCCGGCTCCCCATCCGCGCCCGCTCGGCTCCGGGGCCCAGCAGGGCTCCGACCGGCTTCTCGGCCGCCACCTCCGGCGCCACCGTGTCCTCCTGCCCCTGCTCGACGGGGTCCAGTTTCTCGGGGCTCTCGCTCTGAAAGCCGTCCACCGCGGTCCTGCTCTTGATGGGGCTCTTGGGCACGAGGATCTTTATACCTGACTTGGCCAGGTCCATGTTCTTCCGGTTCGAGAGCGACGGGGCTGGGTTCTTCCTGAACTTCTGGCTGGCGGCAAACAGCGGGCTGGCCTTGGGCTCGTGCTCTTTGCCGACCACTAGCGATTTAGGAGAGGCCTTGGAAAAGCTGCTGTTGGTGGACCTGGAAATCTGCTTCCTAGCGTTGTTCGGGGAGGCCCGGTTGGCCCTGGTGAAGGGGCCCTCCCGCTGCTTCTCGGTGTGGCGCCTGTTGAAGTCGTGGATGTACTCCTCGCAGTTTACCAGGTGCTGCTCCGGTTCCCAGGTGTCGTCCTCGCTGTCGTAGCCCTTCCACCGGACCAAATATTCCGTCTTCCCTTTTTTGTTCTTCCTTTTGTCAACGATTCTTTCAACCTGTTATCGGGGAAAAGAGAAAAGTATAAACGCACTATCTGAAAAATAAGGTGCAAGCGTAATAATAATGGATCATCGAAAATAATAAAAACCGCAACAGGTGATGCACGCGATCGCCTCTTCCCGAGCCAAACGGTCTGAAAACAGAACAGTAACAGAGCATTCGGGGTTTTAGCGATTTCCTTGAAATTACGTCAAACAAAATGCTTAAAGTTTATGCTCAGAATATATGGACGTGTTAGGTAGCTTATTTTTTTGTGATTCGAGAGGGGCTCTCCTTCTACTTTTTATACTGAACGCCGACCACCTGAGCTGGTTTTCACGGTCACAACTGGACCACAGTGCTGGGCATCTCCAGCCTTCTGCCTGGTCATCCTGTTACCAACAGCAGGCGCCCAAGAAACAGCACGGCTGTGGTCCAGGCCGAGCCCTGAGGGTGGCACCGGCCCACGCACCGAGGAAACAGGGTCGGTACTGACAGCGTCACTTAGAAGCACTCGGTTAAAATGAAAAAGGTCAGCAGAGGACTTAACGCTTTATTGGTAATAAAATGGTGTAGAATGGTCAGGTTATTTACCTTTAAACTTGGTTTTAACTAGTGTGAACCAACATCTTTAAAGGAAGATGCTGTCAGTCTTTGAATCTGGTGATCAACACATCCCGTATTAAATTTATGAATTTACACAACCTTGGCATGAAACGTACTGTTATTACCGTGACAAATTCCACTGCCTTAACTGACATCCTAAGTGTAGGTGGGAGAGCGTCTATGACTCGTGGGAACGAACCTGTTTCACATAATGTCCCTCAAGTTATTGGGGAAATACAACCCGTGGCTACCTCTCCAGTCAACACAGAAACCACCAGCCTGCTTCCCCGGTGGCAGCAGGTACCTCGTACCTCGTACGCAGAGGCCTGGGCCACACGGCAGGCAGCTCTTTAACTAAGGAGACAGGGTCTTCTAGGCCGTTATCAGGGTCTTCAGCAAACTCCTGGCAAAGCTACAGGTTAGGCCAGCTGGCACAACGGTGCACCTAGTTCCCTAACATGCCAAAGTAGCAGAAGCCGAGTACAGCTGCAGACGCTGGACGGGAGTGTGGAACACCCTACACCCCAGCATCTGCCCTACTGTCGAAATACCCCCCAAACTCGCCAGTATACCTACCTGGGGTGTAGAGAACGAAAGCCCTGAACTACAGAAGAGCCTAAAGTGAAATGTACATGACTGCCTCTGGGCGACAAGGATTAGGGGAAGGAAAGCCAGGTTGCAGCAGAAGGCGGGTCTCACGCCAGGCAGACCCCGCGTCACAGCGGCGTCAGGCCTGCACGGTGGGCCCTCGTGGCCCAGGCTGCAGCGCGGGGAGCTTTCAAAGTGATTTCCTCCCATTCCTCTGCTTGTGAAGAGCTGCGTTTAAGGGTGTGAGTATTTCCATTTAAAACACGTTTCTGGAAAATTCCACGCCAATCAATTTCATGGCAGAAATAACTTAAAAGTTTTAGATACAAGCAGTAAAGAGATTCTCTCTTAACAGCTAACAACGTTGTTTAATACTTAGTTTCTTTCTAAATCAACTTCCACCCCAGCAGCATGAGGGAGGCTGGACCAGGGCGGCCCATCTTCCTTTCGCCCGTTTCCTTCAAGCTGCACAGGGCTCTGGTCAGGGAGGACAGGTCTCCTCCCCTGACCCCCGTGAACGGCTGGCGGCCCTGCAGGCCGGCCCCCCACGGGCTGCACCACGTGTGCACTCGGCGGCCACACTCCGCTTGGACACTGAGAGGAGTGGGGACGAGGCACGCACAGGAGACCGGGGCTTGGAAGGGGCCACGTGGGGCCCGACCACACCACTGCACCACTGGGCATGAGAGCAGCCACAGGCGCCACGGAAACTACTTACGCGCACTGAAGTGAGGGTTTTGTCATTTTCACGTGTCCTAAAATAGGGAACTTCTGATTTTCTTCAACTATTTAAAACCTGTGGAAACCATTCTTCCGGCTGGCCTGCAGGTCCCAGCTCACAACCCCACAGTAGACGGGGAAGGAGCAGTGGGCACTCGGGGCACACGTGCTGCTCTAACCCTCGCGGGGACGTGGCTGCAAGCTGACAACACGTGTGGCCGACACGGGGACACAAACACGAAGTGGCGGGTCTACGAGAGCCACACCGGGCATGGGACACACAGCGTGGGAGGTTCAGGCCCCTAACACCAACTTCACACCAAGCTGGGACACCCCTCCTTCAAGGACAAATGTCCTCCCTCCTTTGAAAGCGTTAAAGTCCTGTTCATCCCTAGTCTGAGTAGCTAAATTAATCTCCCACAAAAAGGCATATCACCCGGATTCAACATGATTTTACTGGGATATAAGCCTCAAGGGATTTCCAGAGCTCTTCTGTGATGAGGGAGGAAGACCTGATCACAAGACAACGCATGAAGAGATCTTTCTTTGGGTTTTCAGTCCCTTCCTCTTGAGAGCCGCCCCGTAACTGGTTCTGAAAACTAGTATCGACAAACTGTCTCTTAAAGTATACGTGGGTATCCACTTCTAGTTACAGAATCTCGATGTAAAGAATTTTAAAAAACAAATTCTTCATAAAAGCACAGAATTACAGACAAAAGTTCTTTTTCTTAGGATTTCCTTCTAAAACTCAATCTAAAACACCCCAAACGTGAAAGAAGTAAAACCAGGCTTTCCTGAACACAGCAAAGTCCTCTGATGGTTTCCAGAGCAGTAAAATTAATCAAAAAGGGTCATTCCGAACACCCAACGCACTCCACTGACCTCGGAACATGCCACAATCTCGGAGCCCAGGAAGGTGCTGGGATGGCCTGGGGGTTGCACAAGACAGAAAGAAGAGCACGGACGAAGGTTCACTAACCTATGAACAAAAACCCACGGAGAAACCCACCGTGGTTAAAGAGCTCAGTAAAGAAGGAAGAACGTAACTCTGCTATTGCTGCAGCTTGAGAAATCAGGCACGCAAACATCCGCTTACAAGAAGACCAAAGCGGCACCATCACCAGTAACCGTGCCAGCGGCCCCGCTGGTGGCTAATACTTGCTGTGATCCCTCCCAGGACAGTGGGCTTCCAGGATAACTTTGCAACCAGAAGCAAGGCTGAAGGCTTTTCTCAGGTTTCAGTCGTACACCAATGCCTGGGTAACCTGGAACAACAGAGCATCACCATGATACATAAAACCCTGCTCGGGCTTCCCTGGTGGCGCAGTGGTTGAGAGTCCGCCTGCCGATGCAGGGGACGCGGGTTCGTGCCCCGGTCCGGGAAGATCCCACATGCCGCGGAGTGGCTGGGCCCGTCAGCCATGGCCGCTGAGCCTGCGCTCCGCAACGGCAGAGGCCACAACAGTGAGAGGCCCGCGTACCGCCAAAAAAAAAAAAAAAAAAACAAAACAAAACACCCTGCTTATGTCAAAGAATTCTGGTGGACCCTTGAAGCAACAGATGAGGAAGACAGGTGTTTCACCAGTCACGTGAAAGGTGTGTTAACTATTAAGAACAAGAAAAGTTGCCTTAACTACTAAGAATGGTTGTTAACTACTGAAAACACAGGCAGATACATTGTTCCACTGGAAGAAAGAGAGGAATATACACATGACTATCTGACGACATTGGAAGGAAACCAAAAGCCCACAGAACCAAGGGGATTGGACCCTTGAAACAAGGGACCCCAATGGCTCGTACATCCCCAGAACTCGGCAGAAAGCACAGTCTCACTCTTTTTTTTTTTGGCTGCACCGCAAGGCATGCAGGATCTTAGTTCCCCCAACAGGGCTCAAACCCGTGCCCCTGGCAGTGAGGGCTCAGGGTCCTAACCACTGGACGGCCAGGGAAGTCCCAGAAAGCACAGTCTTAGAGGCTTCAGGGGCCAGATGGTGGAGTCAGGAGTGGGTGGGGAGGAGATCACAGACAGGAAGGCCCCACAGAAGGGGAGCCGCCAAAATAACGCCCAACCCCTTCAAAGCCTGGGCAGCCTCCTGCTGTGCCACCAGGGAAAGCAACACTTGGTGCCAGCGTTGGGGAGCACCCCAGACTGCCTCCACCGCAAAAAACACTGGGCCTTTTACTGCCACCTGCCACTGGACCCGAGGTCGGCATGACAGTCGGTGCTAGAGCCACCTATCCCGCTGTAGCAAGTCCCCACTCATCTCCCAAGGGAACCACTCAAGGTCCTAACAACCTGCCTGCCTTCTGCCCACGGGGGTTGTGACCTTCCTCCTTTCACCCTGAGAAACTCCGGGCCACGTGCCACCGAACTGGTGAGCACATCCTCCTGCCCAGAGAAGAGTCGGCCACCAAGGGGGCCGTGTCTGGCATCTGAGTCCACACAGGACCGCGTGGCGAGCAGTCAGTCTCCGTAACCATCTCCATTTCTCCCCATCGTCAGGCCACAAAAGCGGGGAACCATTTACTGCCAGGCCCATGAGCTGGTCAGCACAGCGAGCCATTGATCTCCACGGATTTTCCTCGTATCTCACCAAGCGACCCGTGAGGCTTTCATCCTCTCCTCTGAGAAAACCACATCCTTGTCCGTTTCCCGTCATCCTAAGCGAAACTCAAGAACCGTGACGCGTCTGTGATTTCACCCCATCTGCAAGCTACCGCGCGCGTCTGCGCTGTTTCATAGGCGTGGCAAAGGCAGGACCCCGATCACAGACAGAGGACTCCGTTCCTGAGCAGCTGGAGCAGCCAGAGGGCCAGCACATCCTCGCTCCAGTCCCCACAGGATGACACAGACGGCCAGGTGAGGCCCACGCACACAGTGGGTGATGTCACAGGACAGGAGGCCAGTCTTTATGATGGGCCGTGAGCACGCCTGCCCCGACCTCTGGCAGGAGAAACCATGGCTGTCTTCTAAACAAACATCCCGGGACAGCCCTGAAAGATGTTCAAGGCGGGGGGAGCGGGGGGAGAGGGAAGGAGCAACTGGATGAAGGTGATCAAAGGGCACAGACTTCCAGTTATAAAATAAATAAGTTCCGGCGATGTACGGCATGGCAACTGTAGTTAACGCTGCTCTATGGTATATGTGAAGTTGCTAAGAAAGCAGACCCTAAAAGTTCTCATCACAAGGAAAAAAACACTTCTCTCTCTTTTTCTCTTTTAGTCGTATGAGATGATGGATGTGAACTAAACTCATTATGGTGATCATCTGGCAACATATGTTAAGTCAAGTCATTATACTGTACACCCTAAACTTACATGGTGCTGTGTGTCAATTATGTATGATAAAACTTGAAGGAAAAAACGATGTTCATGAATTCAGAGTAAATACTGTTAAAAATGAAAATTTCCCAAATGTATCTATAGATATGAGACAATCCCAATAATAATCCCAGCACGATTTTATGTGGAAGCTGCCGAGATCTGATCGTTTACGTGGAAAGGCAACAAACCTGAAGAGCAACCCAGAGCAATCCTGAAAAGGAACTGACTGGAAGACTCATAGAGCCGTACTTCAAGACCCTCTCCCAAGAACCAAGAGATTCCCAACAGTGTGGTACTTACACAGGATGTACAAGGGGATCAATGGAATAGAGGAGACAGCGAGCCCAGAAGTAGACCCTCACTTAAACTGGCCACATGATTGAGTGAGTGATTGATTTTTGGTGACAAAGGCTTCCAAAGCAATCCACTTGCCTTTTCAATAAATACTGCTGGAATACTGGCTATCCATACGTAAAAAAAGTGAACCACAACCCTTATCCCAACCTTTACACACAGAAATTAATTCACGATGTATTTTAGGCCCAATTATAAAAGTTTTTATATGAAGCTTCCATAGCAAAACACAGGACATCACCTTTGTGACTTAGGGGCAGGCAAAGGTCCTTTAGGTCACAAAAAGCAATAACCATGAAAGAAAGAAAATTAATAAATGAGACTTCATCAAAAAACAATGTCGAGAAAATGTATAAACACGCCACAGATTGGGAGATAATACCCATAAAAAATATCTTCAAGGACTGGTCCCTAAGACGGATAAAGAATTCCTAGAATTCAATAATGAAAGGACCAAAATGTAATTTAAAAGCGGGTAAAGGATTTAAGCATACATTCCCAAAAGAAGATAGACAAATGTCCAGTACACACATTAAAAAGTGATGAACATCATTGCTCATGAGGAAATGCAAACTAAATACACAATGAGATACTACTACATACCCATTAGAATGGCTAAAATGAAAACACACCAGGGATGTACGACTGGCATATTCACGCAGTGCTGGTAGGATCTTCAAGTGGTACAGCCATTTTGGTAAGAGGTCTGACAGCATTTCATAAAACGAAACAAATAGCTACACTATGATGTAGCAATTCCAACCTCATTACTTTACCCGAAAGGAATGAAGACACACATCTACAAACAGACCTGTACAGAACTATCTACAGCAACTCTGTTCATCATGGACCCAAACTAGAAAAGCGACTGGACAAACTGTAGTACGTACATATAGTCATCTCAACAAGAAGTCAACTGGTGATACATACAAACACATGGGTGAGTCTCAAAACATCACACTGAATGAAAAAGCCCTACTCAAAAGACTACTCGTTGTATGATTCTATTTAAATGAAAATTCTTGAACAAGCAAAAAAAAAAAAAAAAAAAAAAAACCCACCCCGAACTATTATTGAAAGAAAACCCAAAAGCAAAGGTTGGTAGGGAATTAACTGGGAGGGGCATCAGTGAACTTTCTAGCTCAATAAGCCTTTGGGTTGCAAAGGTACATGCTTTTGTTAAGGTTGGCAACCTGTATAGATAGTACTTAAGACCTGTGCAGTGCATCGTTAGAAAATGTTACATCATTAACAAATGATGTATAAACAAACATGGAATTCAAGCTAATGAACTGCATGCTAAATGAAGTTTACTAGGGGGAAGTGTCCTGATGTGGGCACTTACTATAAACTGTGTCAACAAGCGAGATGGATGGATGGATGGACGGCAGGATGACAAACGGAAGAATCTACAGGGGGCCTATGAATGCTCACTGTAAAATCCTTTCGACTTAGATGTTTAAAATTTTCCATAATTAAAAAATGTTGAGGAAAAGTCAATATTTATTCTTGATTTTAAAAACTCAGAAATAAAGGAAGCTACAATAACTACTAGGAAAAATAAGCAAGTTCAGTAAAGTCACAGGATTAATAGTAGTATTAAATAATTAAAATGAAAAATTTTAAATCTCCATTTACAGTATAATCAAAAAGCAAAATATCAGCAATAAATTTAAGCAAAACGTCTAAAACATCTATGCTGAAAATGACAAAACATGGCTGAGAGAAATTAAAGAATACCTATAAACCGAAAGAAACACCATGTTTATAAATCGGCGCTCAGTTTTATTTAGTTGTCAATTTTTCCTAAATTGATACATAGATGCAACAGAATCCCAATCAAAAATCCCAAAGCTCTTTTTTTATAAATTGACAAATTAACTCTAAGGTTTTGTATGTCAAAGTTAAGAATCTAGAATAGCCAAAACAACATTGAAAGAGAAGCACGAAGTTGGAGGGCTTATATTACCTAACTTTAAGACTTACTATAATGGCTAAAATTCAGACAACAAGAGTAAATGCTGGCGAGGATGCAGGACTAGTGGAACTCTCACACATGCTGGTGTAAAACATTACTGAACAGAAACCCCAATTAAATAGAAGACCAGCAGGGGGAGCTCTCACCCCTGCGACAACAGCCAAGCCCAACAGGAAGAAGAAAGACTCCCGTTCTTTCCTGCCAGGACTCAGCCAATGAAAAGTCAGGCTCTGTTTACTAAGCCCGCCCCCTCCCCTGTCCCCTCTATAAAAGCGTCTCCTTCCCTTGCCGTGGGGGGCACTTGCACATGGTTGCTTCGTATGAGACCCTGAATTGCAATTCTCCGCTGATCCCGAATAAACCCATCTCTGCTGGAGAAAACCTGGCCGTCTATTTGCTTCAGGTCAACACTGGCGAGTATGGAAAATTGTGTGACAGTTCCTTAAACATACACCCACCTCAGCAATTCTACTCCTAGGTATTTACCCAAGAGAACCGGGAAGAAACGTCCACAGAAAGACCTGTACGAGAATGTTCACGGCAGCTTTACCCTAACGGTCAGAGGCTGAGTCGGCCCAGGTGTCCATCAACAGGAAAGCAGATGAAGTATACTCACACCCTGAACTGCTGCCCACAATAAGACGGCACCAGGACTGACGCCTGCAACACGAGTGAATGTTCATCACCATCGTGCTGAGTCAGTGAAACGAGACACAGACCCGTACACTACGTGACTCCACTTGTTGGAGGGCCCACCAGAGGCAAAACCAACCTGTGGTGAGAAATCAGAGCGGGGAGTCTGTGGACGGGGTTGGGGGGCACAAGGAGACTGAAGCGGTGAAAATGCTCCATCTCTGTCAAGATGGTAGTTACGGCAGTGTACACATTTGTCAAAACTACCGCACACTTCACATCTATGCACTTCTGTATGTAAGTCACACCTCACTCAGCAAACTCAACAGAAAAACTCCGAAGCAGCTCTGAGGCTGGAATGAACCAGGGGATGAAGAGATGCTCCTGGCAGATGACATCTAAACCGGAGCTGGGTCCTCAGAGACCTGCGCCCTCCCCGAGGGCCGAGCTCCCTGCAGCACACGACCCACCGGTTCCCCCGGCCACGGTGCTGGGGAGCCGAGTGCCAAAGCCGAGCGAGGTGGGCTGGAATGGAAACACGGAGAACGTGTGATAAATGTAAAAACAGGACCAGCACAAAGTAAAACTGACAAGCTGTGGAAAGTATGGACCAAGAGGCTACTCGTCTTACCGCATTAAAACCTCTTTTAAAGGTACAATAGAGCAGGGCAAGAACTGTGAGTAAGCAATTCATGATAGAAAGTACAAGCCACCACCACCCCATGAATAAGGGTTAACTCACCAAAGGGAGACACCACTTTCCATCTGGAAGGCTCATGAGGGTGAGCAAACAGCCTGACTACTGAAGGTGGGAGCTGTGTTATGTTATGGAGGGCGATTCAACAAAGAACATCGAAAGGTTTAAAACACTCTTACTCCGTATTCGAGAATTCAGCTGAGGAATAAACTCAAGGAAATAACCGAGTGGATGCTCAAAGACGGTGGCAGGTGCAAATGGAGAGCAGGTGCGGAGAAATCCAGGAGCCTGGAGGAGGCATCCGCTCCACTGCTCGGAGCCTCGCTCCCCCTCACACGCGTAACCATAGGCACAGAGTATCAGTTCTGAATTCCTTCAGTAGTGACTGAATTCTGCCCTATTATATGTTCATCAATTTATTCTTTTTTTTTTTTTTTTTTTTTTTTGCGGTACGCGGGCCTCTCACTGTTGTGGCCTCTCCCGTTGCGGAGCACAGGCTCCGGACGCGCAGGCTGAGCGGCCATGGCTCACGGGCCCAGCCGCTCCGCGGCATGTGGGATCTTCCTGGACCGGGGCACGAACCCGCGTCCCCTGCATCGGCAGGCAGACTCTCAACCACTGCCACCAGGGAAGCCCCATCAATTTATTCTTGAAGCAGGCTGGTAAAATGAAAGGATAAAAATTTTCAATGGCCATGTTTTCCAAAGTGTTAAACGCTAAGTGAACTTTCTAACCAAAAACGAAAGAGAAGTGTTATGATTTCGGTTATCAGCAAATGTGGATTTCCATCTGCCCCATGAAAAATGCACAGAACGGTACCATCGTTATTCCCGTTTCCTCCTTCCATGAGACCGCCAGATACTCGAGCAGTGATATGCCTCTCGGTATATATGCAGGAAGGTAGGGAGACTGTATATATTGTTACTGCCTCCCTTCTCAATATGTGATCAGAAATTCTATATGCATACACATTAAATGGATCCTGTTTGCTAAAAGTCCTAACACTCACCCTATCCATCCACTTTCTCTTACATGACTTAAACAAGTAAAAATGGATTCAAGTTGTTTAAAGGGTAAAAGGCGCTTAGAAATTTTACCAGTAAGTCACATTTCTGGCATTTCGTTCTGAATAAGAGTAGGATGGTATCTGGTACCAATGAAACCACTTGCTTCTTGCATACTTGACAGACAAATCACAAACAGTCAAATCTATGTATGTGTATTGTATAAACAAGGGTGAATCAGAACTTTTCCCGCACAGCTGCTACAACTGAAAAACTATAAAAACATATTTCATAACAACTATATTTTTCTTTAGATACCTCAAAATAGAAAAAAGCATTTGTTACTTTTCATTGACAACACAAACCAAAAATGCCAAATAGAGAGCTTGAAGAAATAATAAATTCCTGTTCTGAGTCAGAATGCTTTACTGTCTGGCTTTATTAAATGGATGGAGACAAAGATGGAATTGTTCAGGAAGTGAGAACAGAATAAACTAGGATTTCTGACTTTGAGAATTTTCTGTTTAGGTCTATTTTCATAACAAAATAGCAAAGTTAGAAGCTACGGTCCTACAGGCAAGGTTCCATATATCTACAATTATAAAAACTTGGCCAAAGTATTCACTTTTAAACCTCAATGTTCCACAAAGAAAGCCAAACCTAAATACCAAAACACGCCAAAATTAAGTTAATAAGAATGTACCATACCAGGCGCACACGAAGGACTCAGTAAAGTGACGTTTGTGACAGACTTCACCGATGCCGTTTGATGAGAATCTTTCTCATGAATGACAAGCTGACTCACGGAGAGAGTACCTTTGTGTGGAAAACCCCCCAAGTGCTCTGCGAACAGGAATGAGTACATCCACCAGGGGAATTAACACCCACTCCGGGGTGAAATGCGGCTGTTCTACAGCCCACGCAAATGCCCAGACTCAGACCGATGGCAAACAAATCATTTAGGAGCCAGGATACAATTGCTTTTGGCCAGAAAATCAAATCTCAGCTCCTGCGTGGAGATGCGGGATTGAAGCCACGAAGGTGATCCTCCACCGTCATCTGTCCCAACTCCACGGAGGGACGCTAGGGGGCAGCGCAGAGGCGGAACGGGAACCCATTTCTTCCATGGAAACAGGAACCTTAGGGACAGTGGGAGCCCGAGCAGGGGTGCAGAGTAGTCTTTGTGGGAAAGCGCCCCTCTCTATTTCCTCCAGATGCCATCTCGGGGAGAACGCTTAGGGCGGAGAGGCACTGCCAAATGCGATTTCTACACAGAGCCCCGGCGACATGGAGACGGCCGTGGAAGTGCTAAGTGGGGTCAGTATGTGCAGACTCTAAGTCTGACGAACCAGCTCGGAGATCTGCCAGGTAGGAAGCTCCGATCGAGACCCTCAGGGTCTCTAAGATGCACCCTGAGAATCCATCTGAAGCAGATGGATGCTAAAACCCAGTTCTGCTAAGCACACTCACCAACTCCACCAATACGGACCAAGTCCCTGTGACACGTCAGGTTTCTGCTTTTTCTGAGGTTATAGGAAGAAACAAAAACAGTATTGCTTTCCTCTATTCTGGAAGTTATACTCAAGTGAAAGGAGTCAGACAAATTAATAAATGTGAAATACATTAAATATATGTAATTGCTAAGAAGAGAAAAACCCCAGGAAGGGGACAGGGTAACGGCAGAGAGCTTGGTCAGGAGGAGCTGAGCAAGGACACACAGAAGGACGTCCAGCCAGAGCCCACGGCTGATCCAAACCCAGAGGGCAGGGGTGAGCCTGGAGTGCGAGAGGAACAGGAGGCAGGCGGTGGGGGGGGGGGGGGGGCTCGAGTGGAGGTGACAGGGGAAAACGGAAAAGACGAGGTCAAGGAGGCCGGGGGCAGGGGGAGAGTTAAACTGAGTGCCTGTAGCCAAGCTTTATCCGGGGTTTGCTCTCAGTAAGACGGAAGCCGGGCAACGGCTCTGGGCACAAGAATGGTGTCTGCTTTGCATTTCAGAATCACAACTCCAGCGACTTTGTGGAATTAAGAACGGGCAGGCGACTGTGACGACCTCAGCAAGAGGAGGTGTGACTTGGACTCTAGGGTGGTGGAGGTGGAAGACATGCTGAGAAGTGGCTGGATTTGGGGTCTATTTTAACGGGGTGCTGGTAAGATTTCCTGATGGACTGAATGCAGGATATGAGAGAAAAATGAAGAATGAAAGCTAACCAAGATATTTGGCCTGAGTAACTGGAAAGATGGAGTTGACATTTACTGGGATGTGAGAAGATACAAGAGTTCAGTTTTAAACACATTAAGAGGAGACGTGGAAGAGGCCATGTGACTCACACATCTGGAATCTGGGCTAAAGATAGAAATTTGGAATTTGTAGGCATTATAAGTGATTAAATCCATGAGATCATGAAGGGAGTTAAGTATGGATAAAGAGAAGGAGTTTGGGGACTGGGCCCTGAGAGGCACAAACATTTAGAAGAGGGAACGAACAGGAGAATCCAGCAGAGATTGCAAAGAGCAGGAGTGACACTGGAGGAGGCCTCGGAAGCAGCCCCCAGAAGCCAGGTGCCCTAAAGGGGGCTCAGCCATTACGTCTAATGATCTTACTAGATCAAATTAGACCCGGAAGAGAGGAAAGAAGAGGCTGACAAATCCTTTCCACTGAAAAAACAACTATAAAACTTGGCAAAGTTGAAGAACAACTACTCCAGGGCCCCGGAAATCCGACAAAAGGCAACCAATAGATTGACAAGCATTTACTCATGAAAACCCACTGAATTCTGAGTAAGAAGAGAGGAAGCTGGTGACCTTGCTGCCTGAGGCTGTCTCCCACCACGGCTCTGACACACTGGTGGCTCTACCATTGTGGGGCTGGCCTGGAAAGCCTGCAGCTTAGCCGTCAAGGGGACTGACTTGATCCGAAGCAGAGGGCAGAAAGCCCATGCCGGGAAAGGGCTGCAGCTCTCCCAGCCAGAGGCTGAGGTCCCAGCAGTGGTGACTGACAGTGGAGGAAACAGGCAGAAATTTATAGGGAGAGCCTGGAAATGAGACAGCCATTGAGGGGAGAGATGACCGCTCCACACACCCCACATACAGTGGACACTCAAGGGGGCTAGCACAGAGCAAACCCAGTGCAGCCCTGAAAGCTGTCTGAGCTTTGAATGCAACAGAAACACAAACCCAGTGCAGAGGGTGGAAGCCTTATGGGCTCAAGGTGTCTGACCATGACCTCTGACCAAAGCTTGACTCACAAACTACACAGCCACAGGAGTGACCTCTAGCAAGTCAGGCCGAAAATCAAGGTAAAAACTGGGATGGAGGGAGCTGAGCAGAGCAATCCGTGGCCACACACCTAGGGCCACAAGGTTCCTCGGATTACATCCAGGCAAGTGACTTAAAACACGCACACACTTGCAAAACAAAAGCAACAACAAAAAACTCAGGGAAGAAGTTAAAATTCTGAAATACACATAAAACACCAGGAAAGTATGAGTCATACTCAGGAAATAAAACAATGAAAACTGTCTCTCAGTTTACTCATAGCTTGGATTTAGCAGAAAAAGACCTCAGGTCAACCCTTACAAATACATTCAAAAAAACTGGATTAAAAAAAAAAAAAAAAGACTCCATGTTTAAAGAATTCAAGGAAAACATGATGAAAATTATTCAAATAGGAAAAATAACAAAGA
This sequence comes from Monodon monoceros, assembly GCF_005190385.1. Classification (NCBI taxonomy): domain Eukaryota; kingdom Metazoa; phylum Chordata; class Mammalia; order Artiodactyla; family Monodontidae; genus Monodon; species Monodon monoceros. The sequence continues at coordinate 4,154,413 of NW_021703780.1, read as the reverse complement.
AATAGACCCGACCAAAACAGAACAAAAATTCTAGAAGTGAAAAACACAGTAAGCGGAATAAAAAATTCACTAGATGGATTCAACAGCAGATGTGGGAAGGAGAAGAGTCAGTGAAATTTTCGAGAGGCTGACAGACTTCACCCAAGCTGAAGAAGAGCGAGAAAAAATATTAAGAGGACATATATAATAAAGAGGACATAAAGAGAGAGAAGGCAGAAAAAAGATACTTTAAGAAATATGGCTGAAAACATTCCAAATATGATGAAAAGCAATTACTGACAGATTCAAGAAGCTCGACAAAGCCCAAGTAATATAAATCCAAGGAGATCCTTAGTTAGAGGTACAGCTGTTAAACCTTTGGAAGCTAAAGACAGAGAAAATCTTGAAACCAGTAGAAAAATAACAAGCTAACATATACAGGGGAACAACAATACAATTAATGGTTGCCTTTTCATCAGAAACAATGGAAAGTAAAAAGCAGGAGAATGACATATTCAAAGCGCTGAAAGAAAACCAACCAAGAATTCTATATCCAGCTAAACTATCCTTTAAAAACGAAGGCAAAATAAAAACATTCCCAAATAAATGATACTGAGAAAACACATGGCCAGCAAAGCTGCCCGATAAAAAACACCAAAGGAAGTTCTCAAGTTAAAAGAAAATGATTCCAGGCAGTAATGCAAAAGCAGGGGAAGAACGGAAGAGCAGTGGGGGCAGTAAATATGTGGGTACACATAAAGACTGGTTGAATATTGTTTCTTTTTCCTTCTCAATTTCTTAAATGCAACAAGATTATAACAGCAAAAATTATAGCACTGTACATGCTTGACAATTTAGATATAACGTGTATAACTATATCACAAAGGAAGGGGGAGAAAAGAGAGATATACTGGAGTAAAGGTGATACATTGACTTGAATTAAGGTAATATTAACCTGAAGTACATTGTGATAAATTAAAATGCCTATCATAATCCTTAGAGCAATCACTAAGAAAATAATTCAAAGATATCATTTAAAAAAATCACAGAAATTAATATGATAAAGGCAAAAAATGTTTAACATAAAAGAAAGCAGGAAAGAAGAAACAAGAACAAAAACAATGAGATAAACGGAAAACAACTAGCAAACTGACAAAGCAAAACTATTCCAACAATTACATGAGAAATGAAAGAACTAAATACTCCCAACAAAGAGCAGAGAATGGCAGAACAGATTTAACAAAGCAGCCATATGCTCTACAAGAGACTCAAGTTTAGATTCAAAGATACAAATAGGATAAGAGTAGAAGGACAGAAAAGATATACCATGCCCAGAGTAACCACTTGAGAGTGACTATATTCCTATTAGACAAAACAGACTTTCAGCCAAGAAATATTATTAGAGACAGAGAGGAACACTCCATAATGATAAAAGGTCAATATTTCAGGAAGATACAATGACTATAAATGTATGCGTATACCTAAAAGAGTCCCAATATATGAAGCAAAACCTGACAGAAATGAAAGGTGAAATAGACAAGCCTACATTTACAGTTGAAGATTTCAAAATAATACTATCAATAACTGATAGAATAAAACAGAAAATGAGCAATGATATAGAAAACTTGATTGCTATCATCCAACTCACCCTCCCTGACATTTACAGAACACTCCATCCTGTAACAGCAGAATACACATTCTTTTCAAGTGTACACAAAACATTTACCACCACAGACCATATTCTAGGCCATAAAACAAGTTTCAGTTAATTTGAAAGGATTCAAGACATACAAAGAGATCCTGACCTAGACACATCATAGTCAAACTATCAAAACCTGAGGACAAAGAGAAAACTTGTTCAATGACCACAAGGAATTAAATTAGAAACCAACAATTTTGAAAAATTTCCAAAACTTGCCTTTAAACAACACACTTCTAAGTATTTCCCACTGGAATTCCCTGGCAGTCCAGTAGTTAAGACTCCACGCTTCCACTGCAGGGGGCACGGGCTCGATCCCTGATCAGGGAAGTTCGGCATGCCGTGTGGTTTGACCAAAAAAAAAGTTAAATATTTCCCACTGGTCAAAGAGAAAAAGTACAGGAGAAATTAGAAAGCATTTGGAAGTAAATGAAAACGAAAACGTATCAAAATTTATGGGATGCAGTCGAAGTAGTGCTTAGAGGAAATTTTATAGCATTAAACACGTATTCAGAAAAGAAGAAGTTAAAAAAAAAATCAATAATCTAAGCTTTCCACCTTGGGAAACAAGAACATAAGTGCAAATTAAGCCCAAAGCAAGCAGAAGGTAGTAAGTAATGAAGATCTGAGCAGAAATCAATGCAACAGCAAAACAACAAAACCACCCAGAAAAATAATAAAACCAAAAGTTGGTTCTTTGAAAAGATCAACAAACCTGATAAACCGTTAGCTAGCCTGACCACAAAAAGAAGAGAGAGCACACAAATTATCAACAACAGAAATCAAAGGGGGACATCGCTATCCACGTGGCAGAAATGTAAAGGACAAGGAAACGGTAGGTAACATGAACAGCCCTATGCTAACAAATTAGGCAACTCTGATGAAATGGAGACATGCCTAGGAAAATATCAGTTATCACAATGGACCCCAGAAGAAACGGAAAATCTATACAGATTTACAAGTAAACAAATACACTCGGTCATTTAAAGTCCTCCCACAAAGCAAAGTACAGGCTCAGATGGCTTCACTCACGAAATGTACAAAATACTTAATGAAGAAAAAAACAGTAGTATACAAACACTGTCAGAGACTAGGAAAGACCACTTCTCAAATCATTCTGTGAGGCCAGTATTACTCTGACAGCAAAGTCAAACAAGGACATCCTAAAAACAAAAGTAAATTTAAAAAAACCCTACAGAACAATATTTCCCATAAGCACAGACACAAAAATCCCAAGCCAAATTCACCAACATGTAAATAGGATTATACCCCATGTCCAAGTAGGATCTCTCCCAAAAATGCAAGGTCGGTTTCACATCTGAAAATCAATTAATGTAACACCTTATTAATATAGACTAAAAGCTACACGATCGTCCTGATGGTCACAGATAAAGCATTTGACAAAATATACATTTATGACCAAAACTCTTAAACTAGAAATAGAAACTTTCTCAACTGGATAAGGAAATCTACAAAACCCTACAGCTACTATCACACTTAATGTGAAAGGCTGAAGACATTCCCCTAAATATCCTAGAAACATAAGCAAGATGTTAGTTCTCAGCACCCCTGCTGACCATCACACTATAGGTTCTACATAGCCCCGAAAGGCAAACACATATAGATCGGAAAGAAAGAAAAACTGTCTTTATTTGCAAATGATATGATGCAGGGAAAAACTAAGGAATCTACAAAGTAACTGTGAGAACTAATAGGTGGGTTTAGCTAGCTTGAAAGATACAAGACCAACATATAAAAATCTTGTATTTCTATATAAGAGCAATGGATAATCCAAAAGTGAAAGTAAGAAAGCAATTCCATTCAACATATCAAAAAGAATAACATACTTGGGAATCAACTTAATGAAAGAAGTTCAAGAGTTTTACACTGAAAACTTCAAAATGTTACTGGATGAAATTAAAGCTCTAAATAAATAGGGCCCGTGGGCTTCTGTTTGCAGGAACTGGGTAGATCTGTGAAGTGGTGGGTCCTGACATGCCTGGTTGGGGAGACAACTGGTACTCAGGGTGTGTCCCCACAGGGTAGGCGCTGGGAGAGGAGAGTTTAAGGCTGGGGATTAAGGTGATATGAAAGACTCTCTAATACTTTATATGCACATACAATGTGGTGTGGGGTGACGGTGCTGCTTGAAATGTGTGACTAGTTGCTAAGTGCAGGGCTACTGATTCTGGAAGAGCAAGCCATGGTGCTCTGCGTCCTTAAATGTTTCTTCAGACCCTTTGTCTCCAGATGTCTTCTCACGGATCAGATCCACAAGTAACACTCTGGGGCAGAAGAACGCCCCACATCAGTACCAACAGTTAGGGTCACTCAGAAGATAAGCATAAAGCACACAAGCACAAGTCTGGCGGTAAAACTGGGGAATAACGTCATTCGATTTTATAAAACCAGCATGTTGACACAGGCTCAGAACTTGTCCATTCACCAGCCTTAAATTTTCTCTTTGAGGTGAATTCATCTGAGTTTGCTTACTTAGTTTGCCAACTTCAGGACGAAAGCCAACAGCACCGTAAGACTGGCTCTTGCTCTAATAGCACAGAGGATATATTCTCAAAGGGACCAAAAGAAAGTCCGAGTATTTTCATTTTCGCTTATGTCCAGGAACAATTCCTGGCTGTGGAACCCTGCTTTCCCCATTATCCACCCCTTAGCCCTCGTACCAACGACGTACTGGCGTGTAACTTTCCAGTTGCAAACAGACTTATACACCCAGCGCTTGCTTTTCAATAATGTTTTAAAGTCTGTATTTCATAAGGAGTATTTTCTACCAGAGAGATTGTCCTTGCTTCATGTGAAAGCAATGCTTTCTCTGGCCTCCCCAACAGAAACATTTCAATTACACAAAAAAGTAGGGGAAAAAAGAGAGAATTATCTGTATTCCGCTTGACCACCTAGCTAATCAACCCTAACATATTGCCATAACCGATTTGGGTATTTCTAAATAAAAAAGCAGTAAGATACAGTTGAAACCCACTGAGTACCCCCAGTCTTTAGAGGTAACCACTACTCCAAATCTGATGTTTATCATTCTCACATGTCTTTGAAAAAGTGTACTACTTAACGTGTGTGTATATCTAAGTAACACAGAGTATCATCTTGCATGGTTTCAAACTCTATAAATTTTCATCAATGTTTTTGAAAGAAATCCATCTTCATACATGTAGATCTGGCTCACTCATTTTAAAGGCTATATAATATTCCACAGCATAAATGATACACTCATCCACTTACCCATTCTCATGCTGATGGACATGAGTTGCTCCCAATTTTTCTCTATTAGAAACAATAATGCTGCAAATATCCTTGTTACTTTGGCTGAATTCAATTTTTTTTCTTTAAGGTTTTTGGTCCTAATGTCTTGCTTTTAAAAAATCATTCCCTTCCCCAGAATCATATAGTCTTTTACTACACATGGAAATGACTTCTGTACAGTGTGTGGTAGGGAATTTAATTTTGTTTCTTTCTCACATGGATCACCAAATATCCTAACACCATGACCTAAAGAGCCAATCGTTTCCATACTAATTTGTAACCTTAATTGTCAATGAACAAGTTTCTACATATGACTCACACTTTTATGTTCTATTTGCTCCCAAGAGCAATATCATACTGTCTATAATTGTTGACACACAACTGTCTGTAGTTTTCTTATTTTTAAAACACTTTTTGTACCTGTAGATAAGCCATCCTGTTCACTCCAGCTGCTATTGGTCTTAATCATCTTTTCTCTTTCTTCATAAATTCTGCCACATTGTGTCTTTTCAAAGGATTAACCTTGGGACTTGTATCCCTGCTGGGGGGGTTACTTTCTACTCTTGTCTTGATCATCCCTTGTTTTTCTTTGACTTTATTCTGCTGCTTTTAACTTCTACGTTGGGTACTTCACTCGTTCCAAAATTTTTGATAACCATTCATTTCTAGGTGCTCTCTTAATTCCATTATGATTCCTTCATTAAGCTATAAGTTATTTAGAAAATTTTCAAATTTTCAAAAAGCACAAAATCAGAAGTTCAGCTTCTAGTTTAATAAGTTATGATCATGGTAATGACGCACCAACACCGCCAAGTTATTTGCCGCTTTGTGGTTTACAGTGTGGGCAGTACTGAACTACGCCTCTTATGTTTCAGAAGAACATATCTTCTTATTAAAGGCAGGGTTTTTAAAGTTCATGGGCTCAGATAAAACTCTAGCTATGCAAATCTTACCTTCTAATTTATCTCTGTTCAATCTACTAGTTACTTACGGAGGAGTCATTTAACAGTTCTCACTGCCTCTAGACCTGAAATTACATCGGCTTTGTCTTACATATTTTGAAGCTATGTTACCAAAAGCAAACAAGTTTAAGATTACTTTAACTTCACGGAGAATTGTTCTTTTTATCACTATACACTGACCATATTTTGCCTTAAAATTATAAATGTATTCAATCTGACAATCTCTGACTTTTAACTGACACATAATCCTTTTTTAATTTATCGTGATTGCAAATATATTTGTACTTACATTTATTTTGACCATGTCATTCTATTTACCCTTGCTTTTTCTTGCTTGTTCTTTTCCCCTTCTCTCTGATAATTTGTGTATTTTAGCGGTTACCCTTACAGCTTTAACATGCTTACCTGTTTTATTAAAATCTAAAGTGATTTCCTCCCTCCCCAAAAATAAAAGGACAGAAGAAAACATTACTCCTGGTCACCTATCTTCTTGTTGTTGCTACGAATGTTAGGTGTATGTAATTTATTATGACCAAATTTCTCAACATGACTATTACTGCTTTATACAACGGACACGTGTTTACCCATTTCCAGTTTCTTTGCTGACCAATCTTTTTTACTTCATGTCTTTCTGGGTTCAATGTCTTCTTTTTGAAGAGCTCTTTTTTTTTTTTTTTTTTTTTGCGGTACGCGGGCCTCTCACTGTTGTGGCCTCTCCCGTTGCGGAGCACAGGCTCCGGACGCACAGGCTCAGCGGCCATGGCTCACGGGCCCAGCCGTTCCGCGGCGTGTGGGATCTTCCCGGACCGGGGCACGAACCCGCGTCCCCTGCATCGGCAGGCGGACTCTCAACCACTGCGCCACCAGGGAAGCCCTGAAGAGCTCCTTTTGATGGCCCTTAGCAACAGTCTCCCATTGGTAAGCATCTCAGCTCCCGTCTGTCTGAAAGCGGCCATTTCGCTTCGTCTCTTGAATGCGATCTCACGTTAGGAGAGATTCGAGGCTGGCAGCTATTTCCTCAGCTCCGTCTCCTGCCTTCAGCGACACTGCCAGAGCCAGCTGTCGGTGTCACCACGGGGCTGTCTTAGGTCACCTGTCTTTGTCCCACTGTGCTTTTAAGACCTTCTCCTTGGCCTTCACTGTTCCACAGTTTATTTCTAGGTCTGGACTCAGTTTCGCTCAGGTTTTAGTGAGCTTCGATCTGGGGACTTTTTTAAAATCAATAATGATACTTTCTAGCCATTAGCTTTTCCAATACTCCTTTCTCCAGTCTCTCTGTTCTATCTTCTGACTTAAGTTGGACCTTCTCCGGCAGGAGACAAAGCCTTGGGGGCCCACATGAGGCAATGTCCCAACACAGACATTAGAAGCCAAGTCAGTCTGAGATCACCTTCTGCATTAAACATTTGTTTTACATACCCATAACAACTTGCAAAAGCATACTATTCTCCTGACTAATTCACGGGTTTGTGACACAAAACGGCTTTCTGGGAACGGCTCTACTTAACCTCACACCCGTGGGAAATACCACTTGCATCGGGAAAGGGCCTCACGAAAGCCGGGCTCACCTGTGGAAGTTGCCACTAAAAGGAACATCGAGCCATGCCCGGTGCTGCTACGTCCTCTGGGAAGCTCATCTTGGTGACTGTGAAGCTGAGTGACGTTTCCCAATTCAACAACAACGAGGAAGCGCTTGTCTCTGCTGTTCCTATTTTTGCCAAGAAGTAGGGGAAGATGTGCTTAATGAAGCAGTCCATCTGAAAAGATCTCGTGCTCAAACCATCAGCTGGTGATGAGCTGGGAGGAGCTGCCAGGTCTTTAGCACCAAGTCAAACCAGAGAGCTGCCACAGATGATCTCAGAAGTTACTGCTGCAGAGCTTCTCTTTGAAGCTATAAATGATGAAATGGTCTAGGAATTATAAACTAAGGATGAGCACGTTAAACAACTGTCCTGAAGGGAAAACTCTGCATACAGAGCGTGCTGCCGGATGGCAGACACAGAATGCCTGGGGGGCAGGGTAGGAGACACTTTGGGATCCTTGTTCATTAGACCATGTTTACAGCTCTAAGCTGACTTTGTTGCACGGCATACTGTTTTAATGGATATAACACTTATTATTTACTGTGTTGTTTTTTTTTTTTTTTCCCTTTTTGCGGTACGCGGGCCTCTCACTGCTGTGGCCTCTCCCGTTGCGGAGCACAGGCTCCGGACGCGCAGGCTCAGCGGCCATGGCTCACCGGCCCGGCCGCTCCGCGGCATGTGGGATCTTCCCGGACCGGGGCACGAACCCGTGGCCCCTGCATCGGCAGGCGGACTCTCAACCACTGCGCCACCAGGGAAGCCCTTACTGTGGGTTTTATGTTTATGTGGCTATAGAGTAAAATAATTAGGGTGAGCTGTCACCAGGAGGAGCTGCTGTCTTATTCATGGACGGGCTTAAGGCCTGCTGTATAGGCTTAAATCAAAATCAGAGTCAACTCCTCCTCAAAAGCCCCAAAACATCAACACTTAACATTTCTTTCAAAGCTAGTACATGTGGACTGTACCAGTGGATCAGATGTAATTACAGAGAAGGGGGACTTTCTACTTTTCACCCTGTACTGCTTTGTTTGTTTAACACGAGACGTTGGGCTTCCCTGGTGGCGCAGTGGTTGAGAGTCCACCTGCCAAGGCAGGGGACACGGGTTCAAGCCCTGGTGCGGGAAGATCCCACATACCGCGGAGCAACGAAGCCCCTGCGCCACAACTACTGAGCCTGCGCTCCAGAGCCCGCAAGCCACAACTACTGAAGCCCGCGCGCCTAGAGCCCGTGCTCCGCAACAAGAGAAGCCACCGCAGTGAGAAGCCCCTGCTCACCGCAACTAGAGAAAGCCCGTGCACGGCAACAAAGACCCAACACAGCCACACACACACAAAAAAATTAAAGTAAACATGAGATGCTAAAACAACAAAAGACCAGGCACACACAGACCTGCTTGGTAACTCACTGAGGGCTGGCGACACACCAACCCTCAATAAGGAGTTCTGGGGCCACCTCCTCCCCAGCGCTAGCCTGGTCCTGAGACAACTACACCAGGCCAGCCCTATGTGCACCTCTGTGCCTCACTGAGGGCTGGCTATCCAGCACTCTGATCATTTCTTGCTTCTGGTTACTTTCTTGTTTATTACCAGGGCTATGAATTTCTAAGAATGCTGTTGTGATTTAACGGGGAATATATACTTTGCGTTGGCTGCTGGATTTGAAGGAGATGGTCAAGATAAGCAGATTCACAGGGCCTTGCAACCCAGGTGCTTAAAGGTTTTTAAGTACAGAAGTAGAACTGCTTGGGGATGAATCAGCACCAGGGAGCCACTCTGTGCTCAGCAGATCAAACCCAACTTAACAGTTTTCGAGGACACCAAGTTCTCAAGAAGCACCCCTATAAAATTTAAAATACCTTCAACATAATATAGCAGTAGGTCTACTAATGAAAACATATCTTTAGACATCACATTACACAAAGCATGGGCTATGTCTTAAGGTGTAGGTTTCCACTTCCTACCCTCCAAGTCTCCTCCCATGACTCGAGAAGAGCTAGGCCTGATGCACTGGTCCTCAAAGGAATCTGAAGTAGGGGAGAAGAGCTCAAACATAGCCAAGCCCCAGCTCAGTTACACGGGTGACCACAGAAACCACCTAGGGCTGGGCCACACACCAACCCTCAATAAGGAGTTCTGGGGCCACCTCCTCCCCCCAGCACAGCCTGGCCCTGAGACAACTAGGCCAGCGCCATGTGCACCTCTGTGCCTCTCAGGCCCAGTGCACACCTTGGGGATGCCCATCAAAGTATCCCTGGACAAGCGGTAAACAGAACTAGAAAGAATACGCACGCGCTCCCAGAACATTTTGCTAATAGCACTGCATCTTCCACTAGTACTTGTATGCTTTAAATTGTTTTATATTTTTAGATCCTCTGCATCAGAGAAACAAAAACCTGCTGTTAATGAATCAATCCCCCTCTCTCTACTATTCTGATCCTCCGTAACAAGCTCCTAGCTGGAAACTCAGGACCCATGTGCTAACACCTGCATGCTACAGTATCATGAGCCACTAACACAGGCCCCAACATAGCACTGGGGGGAACGGGGGGCGGAAGAGGGAGGTCAAGAGAGGCGATGAAAATCGTAAGCCATCACACACGAAAGCTGTGGTCCAAAAGAAGAAGCAACAGGAAGCGTGAACTTGTTTATGAAGCTTCTTATAAATTATACCTGTGTCCACAGAAGTTCTCACGTCAGCCTGGCCCTGAGCTGGCCGTCCAGAACTTGTCTGCTACCCACAGTCAGTGTGCGGTGTTGAGAGGAACAGGGAAGCCGGACCCGGAAGGAGTGGTGTTGGCAGTTACTCTTATTCAGCAAACTTACGTTTTAAAAGCTCTGTAACTGGGGGGCAGCTACCAAAACTCTCTCCTGAACAAGGCGGAGAGGCCCTAAAATGCAAGTTTGCAGAACCAGCGCTAATCAAAATAACCTTATTATCTGATAGCGACATCCACAGTAAAAATGTCCTTTTTGTAATAATCCCAGAACAGGCAGCCACCATTAAATCAAGCTCCCCTTCCAGGAAGCATGAGTGTGGTAGAGGGGCAGGAGAGCTCTGGCGACCAGCACCGGCTCTGCCAGGGACGGTGGCAGGTACGTGACCCCACCCGTGTCCTCACCTGCAACGCGACTGAGGGGCTGAGAAGGGCAAACCAAGCGTATCCTGCAGCAAGCAAGGCGCCCAGAGCACTGCAGACCTGCGATACACGACAGCCAGGGACCCAAGGGGACCAGAATCTGGGAGAGACTAAAGTGGAAGCACTCAGCTCACAGGACTGAGCTCACATCTGCAAGAGGATCACTCTGATATTATAAAAGGGAATAGGTTTGCTCCAGAAACAGACTCACAGACACAGAAAACAAAATTACCGGTACCAAAGGGGAGGGGTGGGGGCAGGGTAAATTAGGACTTTGGGATTAACAGATACACACTATTGTACATAAAATAGATACTCAACAAGGACCTACTGTATAGCACAGGGAACTATATTTAATGTCTTGTAGTAACCTTTAATGGAAAGGAATCTGAAAAAGTATATGTATGTATAACTGACTCACTTTGCTGTACACCTGAAACTAACATTGTAAATCAACCATACTTCAATTAAAAAAAAAAAGTTTATTCCATTGAACACACTTTTCTATTGTGAGACTCACTGCAAACATCATGAAATGGACACCATTAAAAGTATAACAAGACACTACGCAGCCATCAAACCAAACAAAAACCTTACCACAAACAATGCTTAAGGAAACAATGTTATCAGTAAAGTGTGTACAAACGACTCTAACTGGAGGGCTGCTCTGAAGGTCGTGTAACAAATGATGACTCGGGAATATGCCCAGAAGGGTCTAAGGACAGCAAGTAATTGACATGTAACACACTATTAATACATAGTTGGTAATTAGCATGTACCCAGTGCTTCTTTGGCAATGGCTTAAATTAAGTTCTTTACACGTATTAACTCATTTAATTCTTCCAACATGCTGCAGGATAAATCGTATCTATTACCCCCCCCCTTTTTACAGAGGCAGTGAGCAGTCCTAATTCAAACCCAGGCAGCCAGTCTAAACTCCCCACCTTCATGCTGACTTAAGTCTATATATAAACGCTGAGAGAATTACAGCATATCCTTGAATTTAAAACAAAACAAGAAAAAGCAGGTCACAGAAAAACATGCATGTTTACACACTCCAACAAGGGGGGTGGTCCACAGACGGTGGCGTGCACCCCTTGGGCTCCAGGTGGTCTTGGCGGCCTACTCGGTCCTCAGGCTCAGCAGGGTAGCTGGCAACAGTGGCACCTGCCCCCAACGGTCGCTGAGAGAGGGAACTGATGTGCGTGGGTATGAAGCATGTTGGTGCCTAGACTTATATTAGCCATTATTACATACAAAAGGAGATAATAGGGAAGAAGGATCGATGAAACAAACAGTGGTTTGGGTCTGACTCAGGTTTTATTTGAGTTTCCCATCCTCAATGTAACTTACTCACTGCTTGAATTTCCTATGTAAGCATGGTTTTTCTTTTTCTGTTTATTTACTTTATTTTATTTTATTTGGTTGCACTGGGCCTTAGCTGCAGCTTGCTGGCTCCTTAGTTACAGCACGTGGGCTCCTTAGTTGTGGCTCGCCAGCTCCTAAGTTGTGGCATGAGAACTCTTAGTTGCGGCATGCATGTGGGATCTAGTTCCCTGACCAGGGATCCCCTGCATTGGGAGCTCGGAGTCTTATCCACTGCGCCGCCAGGGAAGTCCCAAGCATGGTTTTCTTAAATACAAAAATCAAAGCTATTTCTACCTGAGGGAAGAATAAAGTCTCACTTTGCACAAGCAGCTTATTTTGAGATAACAGGAGTCAGCAAAGACAGTGAAGGAGGGTCCCAGTTGAAATGTTTGCCCTAAAAATCAGCACCATTTAGACAGTCAGGAAGAGCAGTGAAAGGTGCAAGGAACCTTGACCTGGTGCAAAATGCACGAGAGTTAAGTAGTCGGGACGAGATGATTCGGGAAGTGGACAAAGCTCCGGAGTGGATGGATACAAATCCACGTCTTTGGATCACACTGCTTCACCGGACAGGTGGGCTCTCTTCTGAACAGGCATGATGAGAAGTATCGACAGAAGCCAACTGACTCTCTTCAGAGAGATTCAAGTTCAAGGGGAAGCAGCAACTCAGACTTGCCGTGAAGTCCGAGGAAGGGCTCGGGACAACCTCAATTCAACAGGACTTTCTGAGAAGCAAATGGCAAGAAAGAAAATTCTTGAATCCAATGACAGATTTTACTGAAATGGATAGAAGGAATCAATAAATAAGTGAAATCTGGCACACAAGTCACCCCACCAGGATTTACCAATCGTGAGACTTCGAGAGCATTCATCCATATCAAATGGGCAACAGAAAATGTCTGAACGTGCTGCCCTATTTTAAAGGAACTTCAAGGGCCAACAATGCTGCATAGAAGGTCTAAGTTTGCTAAAGGGAGAGTTAGCAGAGAAGGGTGGGGACCAGAAAAAGTTAAAAGTCCACTGGACCTATTTTTCGAGCATCTTTAGCCCAAGTAAGTCAGTCCTCCCCTGGAGCAAGTAAGTGAGTCCTCCCCTGGAGCAAGTAAGTCAGTCCTCCCCTCGGGCAAGATTTACAACAGCTTTTAAATTAAGTATCTAGATTCATATATGTGTAACTACTTTACACACACAAAATTTTACCATGATAAATCTGAAAACTTCTTAGATACCACTGGGGAGAAGGATGTTTCTTTTTGAGTATAAAATTTTACTTTTCTCAAGTTCTGGAGATGGATGGTAGCGATGGCCGCATAACAACGGGAATGTACTTAAGGTCACTGAACCGTACGCTTAAAAATGGTCAAGATGGGGCTTCCCTGGTGGCGCAGTGGTTGAGAGTCCGCCTGCCGATGCAGGGGACGCAGGTTCGTGCCCCGGTCCGGGAAGATCCCACATGCCGCGGAGCGGCTGGGCCCGTGAGCCATGGCCGCTGAGCCTGCGCGTCCGGAGCCCGTGCGCCGCAACGGGAGAGGCCACGACAGTGAGAGGCCCGCGTACCGGAAGAAAAAAGAAAGATAAAGTCTCTTAAAAGGCAGGACAGGCAAGAAAAAAAGCTTTGTGGAGAAATTCTGGGGGCACACATGTATAATTTTCTCGGTGGAGAGTCCATGGCTTTTTGGTAGATTCCAGAAGGGATCCATGGCTTAAATAGGTTAAAAACTGCTGACATAAGAGGGCACTGATAGAGAAAAAAGTCAATTCTCTTTTACTTTACATCAAAGGGTTCGATATTGGGCTTTCAGTGGTACTTTCTTGAGAATCCATTACGAATCAATTAATTTATATAAACCATTTTTCAATCTATGTAGTTAATCCAAAATCCTAAGCTTCATATCCATGAAATAATTACTTTCTTTCATTTAATCTTAAACCAACCTTGCCTGGACACAGACTAGGTCTAGAATTCCAGTATTTGGTCAATAAGCTCCCATTTACCCTCTCCTACGTATTTTATGGTTGCCACCAGGTCTGGTCAAGTTCCTGTCCATTACCAAGGGCCTCACTGAACTTACCCTTCCCTTAATCTTCGCTAGCTCTTAAGACAAGTGACCAAGAGTATGGGCCAAACGTAAGTCAGTGTAGGGGAGCTTCAGGCTTACATCCCTCCCTGCTCCCGACACCCGGAGGACATGCGGACCGGGGCTGGGGGGAAGGGAAGGGGCGTTGACAGTCTGCCTGGTGCTGTCTCCGACGGCGCAGAACTTAAGTGCGTAAATGCTACAGGGGACAAGCTACCACCTGCCGGTCCTGGAACCTCTTTCTACTCACAGCCGGCCACGAGACTATCCTCCAGCCTTTTAGCCCCGGTGCTTAGCCGCTCACCGTTAGACAACACTGACCACTTCGGAAGACGTGGCGGACTTATTCCGCCTCCATCAATGCTTCTAAGATGACAGCACGTGCGGGCAACTCCCAGCCAAGGGCCCCCTCACCCAACTTCACCAGCTGAAACAATTCATTAGGGGCCTACGGGGTGCGCAGCTCTTTGTACCAGGAAGAACCTTCGAGTTAAAACTATGAGATCTGGTGGAGTAAATATACAAGCAGCAAAGCTATATAAAATCACATAAACAGGATGAGGGAACCGGGGATGCCGACTTTTTAGGAAAACTGGGATGACAAAGAAAACTGGCTTGAAGATGAGCCCTGAGCTACGCCCTGCAGGACGGCCATCACCTGAATTGAATCAGAGCCCAAGCGACCATCCCAGTGAGGAGAACCAGAGATTAGTGTGCTCACGTGTGTGTCGAGGGCCTTATGTGCTGAGCACCGGTGCTGGGGGTGAATAACACCTTATTTGCTGGTTGGAAGAACTGGGCCACAGAGATGGGCTTCAGCCTGGGGGATACTTCAGGGGTCAGGGACACCTTGCACCGGGAACCAGGAACCAGTCCCAGGAGATGCCCATCTGTGCAGAGTTTAAAAAAAATAAAAACAAAAGTGGGAGGGGGATTCCAGGGAACAGAAACAAGGCACGCGAGTGAGTGTCACACGGGGGCTCTGAGCACTGCTAGCTGTTCGGTTCTGCACCCACAGAGCTGGGGTCGGGGGAGGCCGAGGGCTGGCTCGTGGGACAAACCTTGAAGGGCCAGCATGACACGCACAAGGGGCTGGACTTCACCCTGTACGCAACAGTGGTATTTACCTCTTTTTCTCTCTCCCCCTCCCTCTCCCCTCTCCCTCTCTTATTTAGGAAAGATCCCTCAGGCAGGAACACGGATCCTGGAAAGAGAAAGGCAGGAGGCAGAGTCAACGCAGCAGTGTAGAAGGGCCTGGAGCAAGGAGGTGGTCAGCTGATCAGAAACCCGGCTCAAGGGACACTGCAGAGCCATCCCTGGTACTATGGGTGGGATGGGCACACCGACCGACTCGATTAGTAAAACGCACTCCAGAGCTGGAAGCCTGGATTCCGACGCAGGCTCTGTCATGTACCAGGGGCTCTGGAGAAGGCACGTTACCGTCTCTTAACCTCTCTGAGCTTTGGTGCTCATTCCACAGATGAAAATGAAAGTACCCATCCTCGGGGCTGGATGAAGTTTGGATGCGGTAACACTTTTAAAGTATGAAGCAGCATCTGACAGTAAGGGCGCAGTGATGCTCGTCTATATGTAGTACTGCTGTCAGTTATACGGGGAAGGACAGGGTGGGCCTGGGCCACCTTACTGAGCCCAAATGCAAAGAACTCAAATGAAGGGGTGTGGGCAGATGTCAAAAGAACAAAGGAACCCACAAGAAATGTTCCCACTGGCTAAAAATTGAACAATCCAAACAAAAAGAATGACTGCCTTGGAATCGTTCAGTAAGAAATCAAAAGCCCACAATGATACACACAAAAACATATAAAACCCTCACTTGTCATCAAGGAAAGTAACTTTTACACCAAACCTAAACTTTGAAAATTGCTGCGAAGAATTAAGCCCTGCCTTTCCAGGAGGAACTGTAGTTCACCCCAGTTGATGAGAGCAAGCTCTTCTTTACAAAGTAATTCAACTTACTAAATATGGAAGAAGTGACAGAAAAATCATCATATTGCAACGCCCACTGAAGATTCAGCAAGGACCATCAGTGAACGTTGAATTCTCACGCTGAAACACGGAAACAGGATTTCCGCGTGTGCCGTGTCGCCCGCCAGGTTCCCTACTAAGAGAGGGGAATGCATCATCCCTTCACAGCGAAGACACCACAAGCCACGCCGTGCAGCTCAGCACCACCAGTGGGACCACCTGCCACCGGGGGCCGGTGACAGGACGCAAGACCACAGAGCAGCGAGCCTTCAACCCAAACCTCCAACTCCCAGGAAGTGCAAGGAACGATCAGATTAACCCAGGATGTGAGACATTCAACAAGACGCTGGGCCGGTCACTTCGAAACATCGCATTACGATGCAGAGTAGGGGCTCTCCAGCGAAGGGCATCAGACAGCACCTGGTGGCCATCAGAGTCAGTGTCACCACCGCCAGAGCTCAGAAGTCCAAGCTCATCTCAGTCACTGGCGCTTTCAGACCCTCTGCCCTGGAGTCGGATCATTCCCCGCCCCCCGCCCCCCGGCCATTTGACTGTTGGTCTCTCGTGGTTAAACGTGAAGAATGACGGCCACAGGCTTGTGTTGAAACAAGGCTGAGGAGGCCTGACTACGGGCAGAAACACATCCGCAGGCCTGTCGGTACCAGCGACACTCGGAGGGTCTTTCACCGAGAGGCGGGCGGGTGCCCATCCGTGAAGGTAGCGAAGAGTTACAGGGGACCGCTGCCCCCTGCTGGGTCCTAGGGGCGGGTGTGCACAGGATCCCTGTGCTCCTACCACCCCAAAGACCCTTAACCAAAGATGACCCCCCAGACCCTAGCTTCTTGCGCCCACTAAGCAGGAGGAGGTGCATGGGTCTTAGCTGCCACAGTGAAGACAGTGCGAGGGCCTACTCCTCCCACCCCACCCCACCCCAGCGAGAACCAAACCTTCCCAGAGCAGGGACTCTCCAGTACGATAAAGTGCTTGTGCGTCTTCTTAAGAAACCTTCAGCTAATTCATCCACGTCAGTGACGACAGCTAATGCTAACCAGGCCCTGCAGGTGTCTGTGTGCCAAGCAATGGGTTAGGTCTTCACATCAGTCATCTCACTTGAGCCCCACACCCCACACTATGATACCCATTTCACAGATGAGAAAAGTAAAGGCACCCGGAACCGAGCGACTTGCCCAAGGTTATGGAATTAGCAGCAGAGCTCGCAGCGCGGGGGCCCACATCACGTTCCAACAAGGATGATGTCCTCTGTTTCAAGTCACCCTGGAAGAGCTGTGCCCACCCAAGTGGGTGCCGTCACTGTCCCCACGGGTGACCTCCTCAAACGGAAGGTCAACATTAGCTTGTGTCAGTGAGTGGACAGCGCCTGTGGCCCGAAGATGAAACCACAAATCCCAGTCACTCTTAACCAGCCACAGACCCCAGGACTCAGTTTAACTAGTCATGGTGACAACGCTTGAGACAAATTACTTTCCCCCAATAATCACAAGCTTTTGTTTTCTAAATCTGCAGGATTTTCTGCTCATTAGTTCAATTAAGAACTCTGCACTGCTTATTAATGCAAATTACTCCTTTTTTTCAAATAATACTTTAACCCCCCAAAATTTTTATTAACTATCCAAATATTGGTATCCCTCTCACTCCACGCTCCCAAACGGAGGACCACGCACCTCATTCGCCAGTCAGCATTCCCCCAACTTAGCTAAACCCCAGTGTGTGGTTTTCACAGTCTAACTGCTCTCAGTTATCAAATGACATGTTTCTATTTCCGGATCTGTACAGTCGTCACAAAATTTATTGTATTCAGTGGCCTCACTGAACACCATTATAAATTTAGAGCTACAGAATTTTTATAAGGAATTCCACGGATACTTTAAGAACTGATACAGGGCAAAAGAAACGACTATTTCAAGCGGTCCTGAGACCACTAATGAGAAAATCAAACCACACTGAGTTTCCTATCACAACCTTTACTGAAACACAAACTTTCTTACTAAAATACAAACCTTTCCGGTTAACTGACCAAAGGCCACCAAACTCAGTTTTTAAATAAAACATACAGCACTTGTAAGAGGTACTGAGCTACATCTTCAATTACACCGCGACCAGGAGGGCAGAGCTGGTTCTGTTTAAAACCCAGATACCTCCCTCGTGCCCAGCGCGACACATTCAGTAAGTGTCTCCCGAGTTCATCGAGGCACAGCTCAAAATGATGGCATTCAGCTGCAGCATGACTGTGAAGATTCAAGGAGCTAAAACTAAAAAAAGCTAATACTCATCCCTGTATGCACTACTTATAAGGCCTTTTTACTAGTAATATTCCTTTTACCCACACAACCCTGTGAAGCAGGCTGAACATGTGTTATGTTCACCAACTTATTCATGAGAACACAGGTTCCAGAATTAAACCACTGACCTGAAGTCACCCAGCTGACATACTCCGTGCAGCGGCCGAGCTGGGACAGGCCCTGTCTCCCCACCTCCCAGTCCTGGGCCCTCTCCCTGCTCCTGTTTTCTCCTGCGCCCGCAGCACCGGCTCCCGCCTGTCATGCCATGTTTTTTTCCTTCTTGACCTTGTTGAGTCTACACGTGAGCTTCACCAGGGCGAGGAGTTCATGTGTTCTGTTTCCTGCTGCATCTGCTGAACCGTTTCAGGGCCTGGCACACAGCAAGTACAAAATAAATAGGAATTATCTAACCACTTAAACTTGGGGGGGAGGGACTCTGTTCTGACATGACTAATTTTACCACTTCGGGGAAATTTTATATGAAAAATAAAAAATAAATTAAATGGACAAAGTCCTTTGAACAGTGAAGTTTACGTTCAGAAGCACTGAAGGGAGAAGGAAAATAAGATCCCTTAAGAAGAAAAAATAACAGTTATTTAAATGATTGCCACAAATCAACTAATAGTAACATACCAAGCAGAGAGCACTTAAGGTTAAGAATCTTTGAAAAAAACATACTTCATAAATATTATGCCGTTTAGTACTGACCTTACTTTCTGTAACTTCTGTTTATAATTCTGTTAACCTCAAAAAGCACTTGGCAGATAATCACTAATGTATGCTTCCATAAAGACTCGTTTTGCCAAAAATTAGTATTAACCTGTTTTAGTAACCGGCCAGTCACTACACATTTTTAACAAGCTTCAATACCATGACGAAGCCCCCTTGCCCACAGCTGTTGTTTCTAAGAAACACTAACACTTGACTACGGGAATTTAAAGGACAGATTGTGGACTAAAGCGAAAAGTTTTATACAGATGTCCCCAAATAATCAGGACACTCTTAAATAAGACCGATTTTCTAAGGGAAACATGATTAAATCTAAAATTTATTAATAAAAAGTACTGACGCAAATTAATGACAACTGGAGCCTGATAAAGTACTGACTTTTAAAATCTTTGCTACTACACAAGAAATGTTTAGGAAAATTAGTCAAATATTATTAACAAAGTAAACAATAAGCTTCAAATATCCTATATATATGCAATAGTCTTCTGCCCTTTGCCTCTATCACCTTCAAAAAGAACAGACCATCCCAGTTCTGGGCACAAATCCTGAGAAACTTGGAATATGAAGCACCCCAATGTTCATATCAGCACTATTTACAATAGCAAGACATGGATACAACCTAAATGTCCATCAACAGATGAATGGATAAAGATGCAGTTTATACAAACAGTGGAATATTATTCAGCCATAAAAAAGAATGAAATAATGCCATTTTTAGCAACGTGCATGGACCCAGAGATAGTCATACGAAGTAAGTCAGACAGAGAAAGACAAATACTACATGATATGACTTACATGTGGAATCTAAAATATGACACAAGTGAACTTACCTATGAAACAGAAACCAACTCACAGACACGGACAACAGACTTATGGCTGCCAAGGGGGAGGGGTGGGAAGAAATGGATTGAGAGTTGGGGATGAGCAGATGTAAACTACTGTATATAGGACAGATAAACAAGGTCCTACTGTATAGCGCAGAGAACTATATTCAATATCCTGTAATAAACCATAATGGAAAGGAATACGAAAAAGAATATATATGTATAAATGAATCACTACCCTGCAGAGCAGACATTAATACATTGTAAATCAACTATACTTCAGCAAGATAAATTAAAAAAAAAAAAAAAAAAGCAGACCGACCTGCACCGGCGACCTAAGGGGCTTCACAGGGAAGCCTTAAAGAGACCATCTCAAACTGTCATCCATGCAGTTAAGGCTTAAGACCTTCAACACTGAGCACACCCTAAAAAATCAAAGAAAGACTAAGACACACATCCCATCGGGACGCTATAAATAGCCACACAACTAACACCGTCCTGTTCTATTACTTCTCCAAGAGTGCTTTTCCTGATCAAAACATCTGCTTTTTCACTGAATTCAAAGAAAAATGCGGGTCAGCTGCTCATGCTGTAGATCCCTTCCTGCCTGTAAGACCTTCACTGTCACATGATGTAGATCCCTTCCTGCCTGTAAGACCTTCACTGTCATCATTTTAAACAAGAAAGCGCTGATCTGTTCTTACATGCTTGCTCATTTATGTATCTGTCAAAAACAGAACATTTCCAAATCCTAACAGGAGGCATAAATCTGGCTCTGGGTACTAGCAACCGATCTGAAATTGACTGTTTGGTAAAGGATATCAAAGGTAATTCTGACTATGTTAAAGTTATCACAAACTCTCCAATTTCTGTAAAAATCTGTTACAGGAAAAACGTAAAGCATCAAAGAATCAATCTGCTGTACTTGAGCTTTACCCTAAAGTTCACTCATTCATTAAACAAATACTGAGGGCCTACTATTTGTCAGGCACTGTTCTAGCCTTGGGGGTATTATATGTGGGCTCCCCTGCCCCCCACCCCCCAAATCCTGCCTTATAGAGGTTACTTTCTTCTGGAAGAAGCCTGCCAAATTTCAAAGAATAATAGGTGATTACAGTTAAATTTTATTAAACTGCATTACTTATAAACAAAAGAATTAAACAAGTAACAGAATTTTTAACACTGGTCATTAACCAGACCTCTCCCAGGTCTTAAGTCAAAGTGTGAGGCATGTCCACAGGCAAGAACTCTCAGAAAAGCCTTAGCAGATCTTTCTAAACATCCTTACAGCAATCCCGACCTGCAGAAAAAACCTGAGAACGCCTGCTGACAGTCCGCGATTCCACCCCCAGAGAGCTGGAGGCTCCTGTATCTTCCAGGTTATAGAAAGATACAGTTACTATTTTATTTTATCGGAGTAAAATTGCTTTACAACGTTGCGTTAGTTTCTGCTGTACAATGAAGTGAATCAGCTATATGTACACCTATATCCCCTCCCTCTTGGACCTCCCTCCCACCTCGCCAATCCCACACATCTGGGTCGTCACAGAGCACCGAGCTGCACTCCCTGTGCTATACAGCAGGTTCCCACTAGCTATTTTACACATGGTAGTGTATCTATGTCAAACCTAATCCCAACTCGTCCCACCCTCCCCTTCCCCCCAAGTCCACATATCCGTTCTCTACATCTATGTTCCTGCCCTACAAATAGGTTCATCTCTACCATTTTTCTAGATTCCACATATATACATTAACATACGGTATTTGTTGTTCTCTTTCTACCTTACTTCACTCTGTATGACAGACTCTAGGTCCATCCACATCTCTATAAATGACCCAATTTTGTTCCTTTATATAGCCGAGTAATATTCCATTGTATATATGTACCACATCTTCTTTATCTATTCATCTATCATTGGAAATTTAGGTTGTTTCCACATCCTGGCTATTGTACATAGAGCTGCAATGAACATTGGGGTACATGACTCTTTTTGAATTATGGTTTTCTCAGGGTATAGGCCCAGTAGTGGGATTGCTGGGCCGTATGGTAGTTCTATTTTTAGCTTTTTAAGGAACCTCCATACTGTTCTCCATAGTGGCTGTATCAATTTACATTCCCACCAGCAGTGCAAGAGGGTTCCCTTTTCTCCACACTCCCTCCAGCATTTATTGTTTGTAGATTTTTTTGATGATGGCCATTCTGACCGGTGTGAGGTGATACCTCATTGTAGTTTTGATTTGCATTTCTCTAATGATTAGTGATGTTGAGCATCCTTTCATGTGTTTGTTGGCAATCTGTATGTCTTCTTTGGAGAAATGTCTATTGAGGTCTTCTGCCCATTTCTGGATTGGGTTGTTTGTTTTTTTGGTATTAAGCTGCATGAGCTGCGTGTAAATTTTGGAGATTAATTCTTCGTCAGTTGCTTTGTTTGCAAATATTTTCTCCCATTCTGAGGTCTGTCTTTTCGTCTTGTTTATAGTTTCCTTTGCTGGGCAAAAGCTTTTAAGTTTCATTAGGACCCATTTGTTTATTTTTATTTCCATTCCTCTAGGAGGTGGGTCAAAAAGGATCTTGCTGTGATTTATGTCATAGAGTGTTCTGCCTATGTTTTCCTCTAAGAGTTTTACAGTGTCCGGTCTTACATTTAGGTCTTTAATCCATTTTGAGTTTATTTTTGTGTATGGTGTTAGGGAGTGTTCTAATTTCATTCTTTTACATGTAGCTGTCCAGTTTTCCCAGCATCACTTATTGAAGAGGCTGTCTTTTCTCCATTGTATATTCTTGCCTCCTTTATCAAAGATAAGGTGACCATATGTGCGTGGGTCTATCTCTGGGATTTCTATCCTGTTCCGTTGATCTATATTTCTGTTTCTGTGCCAGTACCATACTGTCTTGATTACTGTAGCTTTGTAGTATGGTTTGAAGTCGGGGAGCCTGTTTCCTCCAGCTCTGTTTTTCCTTCTCAAGATTGCTTTGTCTATGCGGGGTCTTTTGTGTTTCCCGCCACTCTTATTCAACATAGTTGAGCTATTCAACATAGTTTTGGAAGTTCTAGCCACGGCTATTGTATTTTAAAATAAAGCAGTGGCTGTGAATGTTTAAGGGGGTGTTTTTTGGTCTGCTCTAAAGCACAATTTTTAAGTCTGAAATTAAAAATCACCACACTGATTAATCTTGGGGAAAAGAAGTTTTAAAGGCAGAACTTGATGTATACAATGAACTTCATATAGTGACCACACAAATCCCACTTTCACTCTTAACTTTTTCAGCTCATGACAAGAGGAAAATGGAGAGATCCTTACCTTGAATTTTCTACCTATAAGCATCACTAAACAGTCGCCGTGAGTTTCAGGTGTCAGGTTAAGAACACAAAAGTGATTTGAGACCTAGACCCCACTATCACAAGATGCTCAGTCTATAACAGCCTCTTGGCTGATGGAAGAATGTGGAAAAAAGACATTCTGGTCCACTCAACAGGACGTGCAAAAGCTGGGTGGCATCAGACTGTGAAACTGGAGAGGGAATGGTACCTAATGAACTAATGAGATGGGTATTTCCATGTGCTAGTGTCTTCCCAAGACTTACTGACTCTCCATCTCTGGGACAGGAACCAGAAATCTGCAACTGCCCTCACACACAGAGGATGCTGGTGCACACGGTCACTGAAGGACCACTAGTGATTCATGGGTAGTCAAGACTGGGTTTCAAGCACGGGATGGACGTGACAGACTAGGGTCTTATCAGCTCGCCAGGCAGGGTTGTGTACAAGTAGAGCGGGGAGTGGAAATGAGGAGAGTAACCTACGTGGATGTGAGCCGTGGCTAAAACCTATTAGGAAGCTACTCTGCTGACCAAACTGGGAAATGGAAAGGGAAGTTACAGAAAAGCTTAATTTTATGGATTTAAGGGGATAAGCACTGTCCTGGTTTGCCTAAGACAGTCTTGACTCACACCTGCTGTCTCAATGTCCAATCTGGTCTCACACGTGTCCTTTTCTCATTTTTAACTAAGTATTATGGTTCACCATCACATTAACATAAGCCAGTTTCAGTTTGATAAACCCCTACTTTGTATATCTTGCTTCTGCCACAATTCACTGTCGTGTGCAAGACACACGTGCAGTGAACAGAGTTCTCGTTTTAACCGTGTGGTTAAATCGGAAAGTCAACCAGCAATAAACCACCGATTTTCCAGACCCTTTCCATTGCTGAATTCTATCAAACATTAAAAGTAGAATTTGCAGGACTTGCCTGGTGGTGCAGTGGTTAAGAATCCACCTCCCAATGCAGGGGACACGGGTTCGAGCCCTGGTCCAGGAAGATCCCACATGCCACGGAGCAACTAAGCCCGTGCGCCACAACTACTGAGTCGGCACTCTAGAGCCTGTGAGCCACAACTACTGAGCCCGCACTCTAGAGCCTGTGAGCCACAACTACTGAGCCCATGTGCCACAACTACTGAGCCTGCACTCTAGAGCCCTCGAGCCACAACTACTGAGCCTGCGGGCTGCAACTACTGAAGCCCGCGCACCTACAGCCCGTGCTCTGCAACGAGAGAAGCCACCGCAATGGGAAGCCCGCGCACCACAACGAAGAGTAGCCCCTGCTCACCGCAACCAGAGAAAGCCCGCACGGAGCAACGGAGACCCAACGCAGCCAAAAATCAATCAATCAATTTATATATATATAAAAGAAAAGTAGAATTAGCTCCAAACCTTCTCCAATTCTTCCCCCAAACATAAGAGGAATACTTCCTAATTCATTCTGTGAGGCATTAGCTATCAAAGCCAGATAAAGATGTCACAACAGAACTACCCATCTGTATCTCTTACAAATACTGAAGCAAAAATCCTCAACAAAATACAGTAGATTGTCAATAATCACAGCAGCTATGTTTTGCAGAGGTACTGTAAACACTGAGTTAGTGAGGTCTGAACCACTGCCCTACAGGAAGCATATGTACATCCCCCCCACCCCTCACAGAGATTACAGTGTGCAATCCTAAAACAACCTATCCTGATAGATTTTGTTCTCTTTATAACAGAGGAAGTGGGGTCCAGAAGTGTTAGGGACTCGCCCGAAACGACCCCACCAAGTGCCCGAGTTGAGATGCGAAGCGGCTCCGCAGTCCCAGCTTCCTGCACAGCGTCGCGCTGGCCCCTGCGTTTCCACCCTTCGTCATCTCTGCGTGAGCGCTGAAACGAGAAGGCTGCGGCTCCTGGGTCGACTTCAGCTGGGAAGGTGCGTGTCAGGGGGCACCGCTCTCAGCATGTCCATGAACGACCATGAAAGCACCACCGTGTTCACTTGGGGGTTACAGATAAATCTCAGCATGTAGGACAAGTCACAAACATGGAATCCACAGATGAGGATCAACTGTGATACCAAACTGAACCCGGCAGCATATTAAAGGGATTATGTATCATGACCAAGCATGATTTATCCCAGAAACGCAAGGGTGGTTCAACATAAGAAAACCAACGTAAAAACAGAACTACCATATGATCCAGCCATCCCACTACTGGGCATATACCCAGAGAAAACCATAATCTGAAAAGACACGTGCACCCCAATGCTCACTGCAGCACTATTTACAACAGCCAGGACACGGAAGCAACCTAAGTGTCCATCGACAGAGGAATGGATAAAGAAGATGTGGCACGTATATATACAATGGAATACTACTCAGCCATAAAAAAGAATGAAATGATGCCATTTACAGCAACATGGATGGACCCAGAGATTATCATACTAACTGAAGTCAGTCAAACAGAGAGAGACAAATGTCAAAAGATATCACTCATATGTGGAATCTAATTTTTGAAAAATGATGCAAATGAACTTGTTTACAAAACAGAAACAGACTTACAGATATCAAAAACAAACTTATGGTTACCAAAGGGGAAACGTGGAGGGGAGGGACAAATCAGGAACTTGGGATGAACATACACACTCTACTATGTATAAGACAGATAACCAACAAGGACCTACAGTATAGAGCAGGGAACTCTCCTCAATATTGTGATAACCTATATGAGAAAAGAATCTAAAAAAGAATGAACATATGTATATGTATAACCAAATCACTCTGCTATACACGTGAAACTAACACAACATTGTAAATCAACTAGACTCCAATAAAATTAAACAAGCACAAAAAGAAAATCAATGTAATACACCACATTAACAAAACAAAGGAAAAACAAGATCATCTCAATCAGCGCAGAAAAGGCACTGATAAAATCCAATACCCTTTCATGATGAAAACATCGAACAAACTAGGAACAGAACTTCCGCAACACGATAAAAGGCATTTATGAAAAACCCACAGTTAGCATCATACTTAATGGTGAAAGACGGAAGCTTTCAGGGACGAGACAAGGATGCCCCACTTTCACCACTGCTATTCAACGTTGCGCTGAAGTTCTAGCCAGAACAGCTGGACAATAAAAATAAAGAAAAAGCATCCAAGTTAAAAGGAATTAGTAAAGCTAACACTATTCACAGATGACATGATCTTGTATATAGAAAATATATATAAAGAATTCACAAGAAAGCTACTAATGCAAACAAATTCAACAAAGTTTCAGGACAAAGGATAAACACAAATATCAGTGTGTTTCTATACACCCAGCAATGGATACTAGCCAAACTGCATTAATCTACAGATCCAATGTAATCTCTATCAAAATTCTAAAAGCACTTTTTGCGGAAATGGAAAAGCTGATTCTCAGATTCATGTGGAATTGCAAGGGCCCCGAGAGAGTCAAAACAATCTTGAAATAGAACAAAGTTAGAAGGCTCATGCTTCCCAATTTCAAAACTTAATACAATGCTGCGATAATCAAAACACTGTGGTACTGGCCTAAGGGTAAACATACAGACCAACAGAATCCAACTGAGACTCCAGAAATAAACCTGTATGTCTATGACCAACTGATTTTTTACAGAGATGCCCAAGTCCAATCAATGGGGAAAGAGCAGTCTCTTCAACAAATGGTTCTGGGACAGCTGGATATCCACAAGAAAAAGAATGAAATTGGAAACTCATCTCACGCCATATACAAAACTCAACTCAAAATGGATCAACAATCAATATAAGAATGAAGACCATAAAACTCTTAAGAGAAAACCTAGGAATAAATCTTTCTGACATTGGACTCAGTAATGGATTATTAGCCATGACACCAAACGCACAGGCACCAGAAGAAAAAAATGATAAACTGGACTTCAATTTTACAACTCTGTCTTTCAAAGGACACCGTCAAGAGAATGAAAAGACAGCCTGCAGAACAGGAGGAAATATCTGCAAGTCATGTACGTGGTAAGGGTTTAATACCCAGAATACATAACGAACTCTTACAACTCAACAACAACCCAATGAAAAACAATGGGCAAAGGACTAGACGTTTCTCCAAAAATATACAAATGGCTAATAAACACATGAAAAGATGCTTCACATCATTAGTCATTAAGAAAATGCAAATCAAAACCACAGGATACCACTTCACACCTACTAGGATGACTACGCTTTAAAAAAAAAAAAAAAGGGAAAGTAAGTGTTGGTGAATGTTGCTGACTGGAATGTAAAATGGAGTAACTTCTATGTAAAACAGTCTGGTGGTTAAACATAGTTAAACACAGAATTACCATATGACCCAACAATGACCCACCATACAATCCATACCATCCACTCCTAGATATACAGGTTCCCC
The DNA here is from genome assembly GCF_005190385.1 of Monodon monoceros. Lineage (NCBI taxonomy): Eukaryota > Metazoa > Chordata > Mammalia > Artiodactyla > Monodontidae > Monodon > Monodon monoceros. The sequence continues at coordinate 4,126,780 of NW_021703780.1, read as the reverse complement.
CCGCTCTCTGAAAACAGAGCATTCCTAGGAAACCTTTCATAAGCTGAAATGGTGTAAGGTGAAAAAGCAAATTGTCTTAGGATACGTCTTGCTAACAGAGGCACAAAATAAATCGAGGTGAAGCACAGATGCTCAGAGACACAGTTCAAAGCTCTGGTGGTCTGGCGCTGAGTGCAGCTCTGGGGGAAGGAGTTTGCGGGGCCACCCCTGCTGCTGGGGCGCCCACTGCCTCTATGGCAGCTCGCTGCAAGACACTCACGCTGAACACTTTGCTTTTCACCTTTTTTCAGGAAAGCAAAAATCCTCTTCCAATTTCTCTCAGCTAGTGAAAACAGATACTAATGTAGGTCTTTTGTAAAAGCAAACAGGCGTAAGGGAGGCTTTTGAAAAGTGGGGGATGGCTGTATACCCAAAATAATTGAAAAGAGGGACTCAAACAGACCCTTATATGTTAATGTTCACCGTGGCATTATTTACAGTAGCCAAAATGTGGAAATAACCCACATGCCCACTAACAGACGAATGGATGAATAAAATAGACGCTGGAGTATTATTCAGCCCTGAAAAGGAACACAGTTCTTACACACACCACAACGTGGATAAACCTTGGAAACTATGCTAAGAGAAGGAAGTCAGACACAAAAGGACAAAGGTTATATGATTCCACTTATATAAATACCCAGAATAGGAAAAGTCACTGAGACAAAAAGTAGAACAGTGGTTTCCGGGGGGCTGGGGGAAGACAAGAATGAGGCGTTATTACTTAACCGTTACAGAGTTTCTGTTTGGGGTGATGAAAAGTTTTGGTAATAGACAGTGGTGATGGTTGTACAACACTGAATTAATGCCACTGAGTTGCACCCTTAAAATGGCTATAATAGCAAATTTTATGTTCTACGTATTTTATCAGTATAAAGAAAAAAAAAGTATAGATAGATTGGATACGATGCCCAATCAAGATTCCTGAACTTGGAATCTCCACACTCTCAGTGCATTCTCAGCAGTGACAGACCAAAAGTTACTCCCAGAAGTTGGCAGTATATACGTGCTATGTACATACACATATTACGTACAAGTATACATAATTGGGAAACGGCATTGGGACTGTTCTCTGAATATTTGTTCTTTCTGTTAAACTTATCACGGATAAGATTAAGTGATTAAGAATCTTAAAGGTAAAGGTCATCATACAAACATGAATACTAGTGGGAACTTACGAAATCTACTCCGTTTATACAGAAGAGTAAACTCAAAATGTTAACGTTTATTAAGGATAGATGCTGAATCCTCCTGCCTCTACTTTCTACAGAGATGGGGAAGGACTCCAGCTGTCTATAACCCTGAAACTCCAAAGCCTACACTATCATCTTCATCGCAGGCAGAGCTTCTTACATGTGAACACAGACGTCCACGTCAGGGCACAGGCACGGTGAGGCACAGCTTCATGGATTATCATCTTCTGCAAGGACATTGGCTCATTTAAGCCATCCAGGTTCATCCTTACACTGCAGCTTTCCACAGGTAAGACGAAACGAACTCCCTTGAGCGCACAAAAGTAGAGCTTTGGGGCTACAGACTGGTGAAAGTATGTGGGAGTCTTTTTGTTATCTGCGTGATCTGGATATCATTTGAAAGATGAAAATATTTTTGCACATTATTAAGAGAACTTGAACGACATGAAACAGGTTTTGTTTTTCACACTGGACAGCAGCAATGAGCAGCTAAGGGACGCCCCGCACTGTCTGAATACCACCCAAATAACTGGACACGTTCTGAACAGTTTGTGGAGAAAGGCTTCTGGTGGTTCCTTGGAACCGAAGTCACTTTCATCACCTAAACTAGGAATTCCTGACATTCAACCTTATCAAGTGAAATGGTGAAATATATCTTTTCCACTTTCTACTATGTGCATGTGAACTGACTCTGTTCACATAAAATTATAAAACTATTAATCAACCAACCAACCAACCAACCAATCAATCAGTAGTGTTACTGGCACAAACTCATTCTAGCTCACTAAGGAGCATAAAGCATCCTTATCCCTTTATTACTGACTGATTAGAAACAACTATATTCCCACTGACGAACATTCAGGTATACATTTTTGTAAATCAATTTGCTACAGTTATTGCATTTTTTTCCCCAAACTAATATTCTTGCTATACTGTTTAAGCTAAATGAGCCTTCCATTTATGGCAGTAATAGTTTACTTTTAAAAGAGAAGGTAAGCTAATTTAAAGAAAAAATTAACAGTATGGGTGATACTGTTCTTGATATTGCAAAAATCAAGAACTTAAGTTTGGGAATTTATGGTATGGCAGTCATTACCTAATAGAAAAGGGAGATGCTTATTTTAATCTATATAATCCCAAAGGAGTGTGCTTTATTAAGTTTTGTAAAATTTTAAGAACACATGGAACCCCAAGGAATGCTTTTACATAAAGAATTCCTCTGTGACAGTGTTCATCACCTCCCCTCTGATGTGCACACTGCACTTCCGGAACCTTCACTCGGCGCATGAAGGCACCAGGACCCACTGGATGAAAAGGTGAGCCAGAGGTGAACAGTGATAAAGAAATGAGAGTCTACATGACATCATTAATGAGATAAGAAAAGCCAAAAGTGAGATGAGAACAAATGAACTTATTTACAGAACAGAAACAGACTCTCAGACATAGAAAGCAAATTTATGGTTACCAAAGGGGAAAGGGATAAATTAGGAGTTTGGGATTAACAGGTGTACACTACCATGTATAAAATAGATAAACAACAAGGACCTACCGTTTAGCATAGGGAACTATATTCATTATCTTGTAACAACCTATAAGGGAAGAGAATATGAAGAAGGATATATATAACTGAATCACTTTGCTGTACACCTGAAACTAACACAACATTGTAAATCAACTATACTTCAATAAAATAATTTTTAGGTTGTTTTAAAAGTGAGATAAGAAAATTTAAAAACTGCTTCTACTGCTATTGATACTATGCTGTGCTGAGAGCTGAAGAAGAAGATGTATATAAAACAGTTCTCAGGGACTTCCCTGGTGGTGCAGCGGTTAAGACTGCGCTCCCAATGCAGCGGGCCCGGGTCTGATCCCTGGTCAGGAAACTGGATCCCACACGCATGCCGCAACTAGGAGTTCTCATGCCACAACTAAGGAGCCCGTGAGCCGCAACTAAGGAGCCCGCCTGCTGCAAATAAGACCCGGCACAACCAAATAAATAAACATTAAAACAAAACAAACAAACAAAAAAGACAGTTCTCACTGTGGGCTTCACATTCCAGCAGTGAGGCAAGGCCTTGCGGATTATTTATTTACTTCTACAGATTTCAAGCTGTTCTTGTACTCCAGTCCCTCAGTATATTCCAAGCCTGCCTCTGAATCCTACTGTTTACCAAACTTTTATGCTCACAGGTGTCTGGAGGACGGTTTCCATCCATGCAGGTAAGGTACGCAGCCATTCCGTGGACCTGGGTCCCAGTCCCTGCCAATGCCACCCCGCCACCCCAGCAACTGGTGGTTTAATTGATCTTGTCTTCCTGCATGTAGCTCCTCAAAGCTTCCCTGCCTACGCAGCCTCTCCTTAAACACGGCCTGATGGGGGCGAACAGAATGCACGTGCTCGAGAGGGGATGGCAACGAAGGTCAGATTCCCTCCTTTCCCTCACCAGCTGAACCTCAGGACCCGGGAAGGCTGATGCCACCAGAGAGGGCTCCGCAGAGCACGCCCGCCAGAGGAACCTGTCACCCGGGGCGCAGGCTGGGTGTAGAACACTGACTTAGTAACTGAATCACAACCAAGTCACAGGGCTCTGAGAAGGGAACACCTCGGCTTTGGAGTCGTCCTCTGGTGATACTCTGTCCTTAACATCTTCTGTTTGACCCTCCAAAGAGTAAACTGGGTAGATTTAGTCATCACTTTCAAGTCATGGAGCTGTACTCAGGGCCCTCAAATAGCAGGGAAAGTGCTACGGCTTGGTAACTTCTGATCTACCGATACTTGTTGGGAGTGTTTCCGCACTGCTAGGGAAAACCTACTATAGGGTCTTTACACAGACCGTGTGGCTCCAAGAGCTTTCTGAGCACCTGTACGACTGCAAGGACCAACCGCCAGGGGGCGCAAGAGGGGAGTGGATTGTGATCAGTCTACACCCCCCCACTCTCCATCTAGGCAGCCCCTTCCTCCCCCGTCTCTTTGCTGCTCAGCCTTCCTTAATGCCCCGGTCCTGCCCAATCACCACCACACCTTCCCCCACCAGCAGCTGGTCCTTTCCCATAACGTGGGTTTCTCAACTGTAGCACTGTTGGCTTCCCGGGCTGGAGGACCGTCCTGGTCACTGCAGGATGTTTAGCAGCATCTCTGGCTTCCACCCACGAGATGCCGGGAGCACAGCCCCCAACGCGGGCACGACAATCAACAGTGTCTCCATACGTTACCAAATGTCCCCTGGAGAGCAAATCTGATCCACCTCCCTCCCGAAAAACCACTGCCTTAAATACATGACACCAGATTATAAGGCAAAAAGAGAAATAAGCAGCAGAGATCAAGGAAGAAACGGCATCAGAAGTAAATTCTGACACGCAGGTTGTTATCTGTAAGTTTCAGCCACCTCAACCCCTCATGACGTCGTCATGAAGATACGTGTAAAGTGATGAACCAGGTCCAGCAAACAGCAAGTTCCCACTACCTGCAGGCTACTGATAAATCAGAGAGAAATGGGGCAGAAGCCACAACTACCTGCAAGACACCTTGGTAAGTGGACATCCCAGGAGCTGGGCTCGGGTCCCCGCCTGACCAGCGTGACTCTGGGCAAATGCCTCGACCTCCCTGCTTCAGAGTCAGCCATGTGTCCGACGGTGAACAGGGAGAAGATGAGGTCATCTTCCAGCCTGCACACTGAGGTTGTCTAAAGTCATCTTTGCAAAGGATGCTCTAGATGATTAAAAGTTATAAGTACTTCTATGTATTTCTATGAATCGACTATAAACAAAGCACTACCAAATCTCAAAATATAATTGAGATTTACTGTAAAACACTAAATCCAACACACACAAATAACACCTCTACTTAAACAAAATTCTGTAGAGCTATACACAAAAAACCCCAGAAAACCCTAAAAAAATCATCCAGGTAGTACTTGATTATCAAGGTATACATAGATTTAGATTTAAGGACAATACTCAAACTCCCAGCACTCCTTTTCCTGGGGGTTTGGGGGAAGCGTTCCCAATTCGTAGGGACCGACACAGAGAATGCGGCAGCCGCACAGCATGCTCGGTAACCATCACCACAATGTGGGACTTAAAGGCAGGAGGAGATCAGTCCCTTGGGAAAAATAAAAATAAAAACAAACATAGTCCCCGAGCCTCTGTTCCAGCCACCTGGTGAGAGGATGACAGTCAAGGTAACATGGTTTTCAAACCTGTGATTGCAATGCTAACAGCCTGCGGTAAGAGTTGGCTCTGATACCTTCCCAGCTAAGTGTTTTTACTAAGGACTACAAGTCCTTCAGGAGGAAGAAGGAAAGTGAGTGTGGCGATAAAAGCCCCCGGATAAAGTAGGAGAAACAGGGAGCCAGTGAAAGAAAGATCTGCTTACTCATGGAAGACAAACAAATTAGTGCTCAGGGTCAGTAAACCCGCTGGGTCTCGCAAACATGCCGCCAACCTTCAGTTTATGCTGGAGAAAGAGAGATTCCCCCACCAGAGCCCCGCAAGGACAGACACGGCCGCCCAGCTCAGATGTACACCGTACACACATCAATACGGTGCACAGGAGCATGGTCTCACACCTCCTTCAAAGGCTTCAGAAATCCCTCCGTTCCTAGGAACAAATGATCTTTCTTAGAAAGGCTTATCGATATCATTTATATCACCCCTTCTTTCCTTGGTGTTTTCTATTTTAAATGTGAATTTTTAGCTACTACACTACTCAAGGAGATAAAGGCTGAGAAAATGGAACTTCAGGAGTAGCCTTCAAGTTACCGATACTTAAATAAACATTTTTAATATAAAGAAGATACTCCTTCAAAGTTCCTTTCGAGGAACGCTTCGTCCCAAGAAATGGGACTACACAGATAAATCCGCCTCGGCTTGGTTTAGCACAGCGGTCCAGAAGAGACCCTAGTACACACAGAAATTTAAACTTCGGTAAATGGGCACGACGAGTCATAAATAATCCTGGAAATACCGCCTAACTGACTGTGAGATTCAGACTGTGAAGAAACAACACAGGGCAAAATAATTCCCAACACATAAATTATACATGATAAAAATGCTAACTCTGTACTTGGGAATGCACTGTTCAAATTGTAAAGAGAAAAGACCAACGGACCTGATTACATTTTAAAAAGTAAAACTCAGATAAATAAAAAGCACAGAGGTACAAAGAAAATAAACTGAGAAAATACATTTGCCACCAAGGGTGAAAAATACATTTGCCACATTAATATAAAGAGCTTAAAAAGAGTTAACAGAAAGTGATTTTTTGAAATCTAACTACAAAAGGGCTAACAAACATTTCAAAGCCACTTAGCTACAAAACTCAAAAGATAACACTTTTCCATCTGTGAGCTATGTTTTTAATTTTATTTGGTGTGTAACACCCCATGCAGGGAAGGAAACACTGGGGTGACCTTGGTGGGAGTGAATAGTTGACTCCAATAAAAGCTGAATTGTTCATCGCTTCTGATCCAGTAATTTCACCGTATATAAAAGTTTTTAAAAACCCTCTTAATAGGGGGAGGGTGATCAGAAAGTGGGTCATGATGTTATTATAACTGTGTAACTGTAACTAGATATCTTTAGGGAAAGAGCACACAGTTCTATGCTTGAGTATTAGAAAGGCTCTTATCTTGTAATAACCTATAATGGAAAAGCATCAAAAAAAAGGAATAGAGATGTACACATATATATATATATATATGTATACATGTAAAACCGAATCACTGTGCCGTACACCTGAAACTAACACGGTATTGTAAATCACCTATACTTCAGTTAAAAAAAAAAAGGCTCTAGTTGAAACTGGGTAGTTCTCATGGACTCCTGGTTACACCATATGTGACATCCTCTTTTTCATGTCCCGCTACGCTCGTGGTCTGTAAAAAGCAGGACACAAATCTGTAATGCCAGCCATACTGAACATGGATGCATGCGACCTGGGTGTGTGCACGGCGGGGATGAATGCCACCTGGGTGTGCGCGTGTCGCGTGGTGGGAACCCTGAGCGGTCCATCCCAGATCTACGCTGTCTCTGCTGGTTACTGCTTTCTCACCACAGTCATGTGGACAGGCTAACTTTTTGCTCACTGAGAAATGAAGGTGTAACTGCTTCTCCTGTAACAATATTTGCAAAGCACTTGAAACAGTAAGTAGCACACGAAATAATAAATCTTGGGTAAGTATTAACTTCTCAGGGATCTTCATATTTTTACCTTTGTGAAATGTAAAACACAGCCCCTTTACTACGTACAAAATCCAAAATAAAACTCTTAAAAGGAACCGACATACACAAAAAGACCCAAGAGAATTTAGACCGAAAAGAACCAAGTTGAGGGAGACTTGCCCACCAGATTATCACGACATACCACACCTCGATCATCATTAAAACCCTGTGATGCTGCCGCAGAATAGATCAAATATCCAGTGGAGCTCAACAGAAAGTTCAGAAATTTACGGAAATTTACTATATGCTACTTGGTAGCATTTTCAAGTGGGAAATTCAATAGTGTTGGGACAACCGGCTATTTCATAGGAAAAAAATTTCAAGTTCAATCTCTACGTCCCCAATCTGTAAACGATAATATTCCCCAACAGGATAAACTAAATAAAACTATAAAATTTCTAGAAAAAATACAGGAGTGTGTTTATAATGTCAACGTAGAAAAGGACTTCTTAACCAAGACACAGAAGTCAGCAGTCATTAAAAAAAAATAAAAGAGAGAGAGAGAGCTGACTATCAAAATAAAAACATCCTGTAGAGCAAAAGATATGTATTTTTAAAAGTTACAACTGGTAGCAGACAAGGGCAAAGCACTGTTAACACAGGCCTGCTACTTACAGCACGAAGAATGCCTACTGACATAAAACATTAGCATGAGCATGCCTCGAAAAGAAAAAGAATTAAAATGACCAAAGAAAGAAAAATACAGTCAATCTCACAATTAAGACAAGTGTATACCGATTTCCGTCCGTTAGATTAGCAAAACTGAAAGGCGGATAATAACCAGTGTCGATACAAATACAGGAAAACAGACATTCCATCCGAATGCAGACAAGCAGATTATCTGGAAGGCAGTCTAGTGATGCACAGGGGTTTTACATGTGTGTACTTTCTGACCCAGCAGTCTACTTGGAAAACTGTACATAATCTAAATGTCAAGAAAGAAATGGCTAAATAAGTTACAGTATATCCATACTAAGGAATAAAAACCAGAAGGCTCTCAAAAGAGATCGGGCAGGTGGATTATATACCAGGTGACCAGGTAACCATACATGAAACACACTTAAATTCAAGAAGAAAAAGCAACATAGCCAGATCTATATGAACTTCTAGTGAACATTTCAAAGTCCTATCTCTCCAATACAGACAGACGCACGCACATACATGTGCACGTATGTTCCGAAAGGTCACGTGGGAGGCTGAGGAAACAAAGAGCCCCTCTTTTCCAGGTGCGGTTATTTGTTATTACTGGGATCTCAGTGGGCACTACCAAAACTCGAGTCCCTACTGACAGGCTACAAACTGACCTTGAGATTGAGGACGCGGTGCGCCGAGTCACAAGCAGGAAAACGGGGAACGCTGGTGACGCACGGGGCTGAGAGAGCGGCCGCCAAGCCTGGCTGGATCCCTTCTCCACACGTGTTCACGCCAACTCCACACGCCGAAAGGAGCCCACAGGGCTGATGTGTGGGACCTCTTCTCAACCCCAAATCTGTCTGTTTACTCTTACAACTGTAAACCCTCGCAGCTATCTGAGGTAGAAGCTCCTCAAGTTACAAGTTCCTGTGACTACTTTGGTTAGCTGTGCACATAACAACACGACAGTCAAACCTCTGTCCAGTTTCCTTTTCTGAGAGGTCCAAGTCATTTACTTAAAGCTTGTTACTTCCCTCAGGATTTCGACTCTAAAATAATTTACTAAATATAAAAACAGCTGTTTACACAAAGTTTAAGAAAACTTATTACTCCAACATTTTCGGGAAATCTGTTTTGTTCCCAAAAGTTTGCTAAGAATAATTTTAACTAAAAGCGGAAATGAAAATAATGTGAGTGCTGCACAGACCTGCCAGAAGTTACTGCTCATTGCTATTAGAAATAAAAAATACATCACAGGGCTTCCCTGGTGGCGCAGTGGTTGAGAGTTCGCCTGCCGATGCAGGGGACACGGGTTCGTGCCCCGGTCCGGGAGGATCCCACGTGCCGCGGAGCGGCTGGGCCCGTGAGCCATGGCCGCTGAGCCTGCGCGTCCGGAGCCTGTGCTCCGCAACGGGAGAGGCCACAGCAGGGAGAGGCCCGCGAAAAGAAAAAAAAAAAAAAAAAAAAAAAAAAAAATACATCACAGCACCAACAATCCTGAGAGGGAAACTTCAAGACAAACTCCACCAACAAAAAATCAAGAAACAAATAAATACATTCTAACAACAATTGATACCCAAACCAAACCAGAACAGCCCAAAGTGGCGGGGGGGGGGGGAAGGTGGGTTAATCTCACTTACAGCAGAGATTTACACTTCCTAAACAAATAAGGGAGCAAACTGAATCCATCAGGGGCAGAAGAATAAGGGTGACCAAGGGGAGAGGGGTGCCCCAAGAGCAGCAGGAGAACTCGGTATGAGACCATCCATCCCTGCCATCAGATACAGGAGAAGCAGGACAATATGACAGATGCTGGAAAAGCACGCCAGCAAATTAAAGCTCGTTCGGGATTTCAGCGAGTAATAAAGACCTCTTAGCCTAAAAAGTTGCACAGGAGAATATCTACTGCAAGATATTTCCATAAACCATCATACTCTAACAGTGACGTATTAGAAGCACTCCCGGTGAGTAAAGAGGACAACAGCAGTGTTACCTGTCCCGCTGCCACTACTCAGCACTGCCCAGGAAGCCCTCAGCCCACCTTAGATGAGAAAATGAAATCCATGTATAAATACTAGGGGGGGAAGTATAAAAGCGTAATTACTCAGAAAATCCGGGTGATCTAACTGATAATTAAAACGATTAGTGTCTAGCAAAAGAGCCAGGTACAAGATTAACATACCAAGGAACACCGGTGATTTTCCTACAGGCTGGCAATCGACGAAAAAACAACCTTTTAAGAAATCCCATTCGTATTAGCTAGAAACATGACCTAAGAATAAGCCTAACAGAAAATAAACAAAACCACCACACACAACCCACACACACATAAATGCATATACACGTACACAAACAACTATAAAGCTTTACTGAAGGACTTACGGCTAAAATAAAGAGAAGTACCACGTTCAGGAATAAACAGCAGAAGGCTCCAACTTCTAATCCAAATTAATCTAGAAACTCAATACAATCTCCTGCCATGAAAACTCCAACAGAATTTTTCACAAAACTCGACAGGCTGACTTTAAATTTCCTATAGAAGACAAGTGTGAAATTTCTTCAAAAGCCATTATAATTTTGAATCCCAAGAAAGATGGGACTTGAGGTGAAAACATATAAAGCTGCAGTAATTAAAACCATGTTACAAAAAATAAAGGATATGCAAATTGGCCACCAAAACAACATCAAATTGATACAACTACTCTGGAGGGCAATTTTAAATTAAAAATGCACACACCCTTCCATCCAGTTATTTTCCAGGTGCGCGTACATAAGACACAGCACCCTGGAGAGTTCACTGCGAAGCTGGGTGTCTCAGAAGAACGAAGAGCTGCAAACAAGCTCAGGGTTCCTCAAGGAGGAAATGATGGGTGACCTGAAGGGCGGCAGAGAGGGAAGGTTAGGGAGACGGGCCTACCGGACACCATGGCGGAGAGACCGTTCGGAGCTTCTAGGGCATCTTGTTGATGGACAAAAGTTACAGCATTAAACCACTGGTGTAAATTTTAAGCACACACTGGCAGCATTTTCTACACTCATCATTGTTACATATACAAAATCGTATGGTACAAAAACCTGAGGGTCCTGTTAAAAGGCAGGTTCTGGCTCCAGGGTCGAGGTGTCTGCATCTCCAACGGGCTCCACGAGATGCTGACGCTGTGAATCCGTGGACCACTGAGCGGAGCGAGGGCACACAGATGCTCTGAAGGTTCCCAAGGACGCTGACGCCAGGGGTTACTGAGCTGGGAAGGGGGCGGGGATGAGGAACCAGGAACGAGATTGTGAGCAGGGGTAAAAGGGGGCTTCGGCCTTATTTAATAATGTGGTCATTTACTGTCTAAGAACAATGAGGTTAAGTGCTGTGCAATTAAAAGCTGGTTTTAAAAAACCCACACAGACCACTTCAGCGTGTATAGTTACTGGATTCTAGGGATCTCGCGGTGGTAAGTTCACAGGGCAGGTCAACACTGGCCGCTCTGCTCCTCGGACGATGCTCGGTAACTGGCCAGATGAGCAGCCGCCGAGGGAAATTAACTGTTAAGCGGGTGGTGACAGCCCATCCCTACTGCAGAGGTACTCCTACAAATGTTATTTTAAATCAGGTGTTCTGTAGTGAGGTGGATGGACCTAGAGTCTGTCATACAGAGTGAAGTAAGTCAGACAGAAAGACAAATACCGTATGGTAACACATATATATGGAATTTAAGAAAAAACAAATGGTCATGGAGGACCTAGGGGTAAGACAGGAATAAAGACGCAGACCTACTAGAGAATGGACTTGAGGACATGGGGAGGGGGAAGGGTAAGCTGGGACGAAGTGAGAGAGTGGCATGGACATATATACACTACCAAACGTAAAATAGATAGCTAGTGGGAAGCAGCCGCATAGCACAGGGAGATCAGCTCGGTGCTTTGTGACCGCCTGGAGGGGTGGGATAGGGAGGGTGGGAGGGAGGGAGACGTAAGAGGGAAGAGATATGGAGACATATGTATATGTATAACTGATTCACTTTGTTATGAAGCAGAAACTAACACACCGTTGTAAAGCAATTATACTCCAATCAAGATGTTAAAAAGATAAATAAATCAGGTGTTCTGTTTCTTCTGAAATTTTTTTAAGTCTAGTCAGCTTATTAAAAATAAACAACTGCTATTTTTATCTGAAGTAGCATCTACGCAACATAATTGAGGCGTTTTTCGCATGGCCTAACGTGCTTCATCTCTACTGAATATTCCTGCTACTTAATCCTTCCAGAGGAAATCCTTCGTAACTACGGAAGAGTTAACGAGCATGCAGCAAGGCCCCTTCTATAATGACAACTAGGAAAATGTCTCCAGGCCTGGCCCCGGCAGGTGAGGGGACCTGAACCCGAAGCTCCACGAACGCCAGGTAAACCGGCCTCTACGGCTGCGATAACCAGATGTACGCAAGTGGCCACTCAAGTTAGCACTGGGACTTGTCAATTTTATTCCATACTAGGGCCAAAAGAGACTTCGGTGGAAATGCATTCGTGAACTCATAATAAATTAACTGGGGAAAAAGTCTCAAGTCCAGTGGTGAATCACCCTGTACAGACACGGCAATGATGAAATCTGAAAGAAACTCTGACTTGCTCAACTGGTCCTGGTCGCAGTCACAGTCATTAAAGGGTGCTATGAGGATCGAACTTAAAAAGCAGCACCTCTGAAAAGGCAGACGATACTTTCTTTCTTTAAACTTACTCATCCTAGCGGAGAAATCATCTGGGAACTGACCCTTGAGCTGAGCGTTGCTGAGTAGTTGTTAGAAAGTGTTCACTGCCAACAGGGTACAGCAGAGGGTGAGCAACTGTGTGTGTGTGTGTCTGTGTGTGAGAGAGAATGAGAGCATCAGCCCGGGGGGCAAGAGGGAGTCATGAAGCAGAAACAAACCCCACAAAGTCAAGACAGGGAGGGGGGCATGCAACAAAGTATCACCGGGGATGACACCCCTACCACACAAAAAAAACTCTTAAAAATTGAAGGACATAGAACCAAAATCTGATAGAAAAGTGGGAAAAGTAATCTGAACAGGTAATTCACACAAAAAGATATAAAAATATCAATGTACATATTAAGATGTCACGAAAAGACACGAAACAGATCAAACATATGAAAACATACTGAAACTCACTATTAGAGAAATTCAAGTTAAAAACAGAGGTAACATCTATCAAATTAGGGGAAAGGATGACAACAGGTACACTCAGTTGGTGAGACTGTGGGGAATGGGCCATTCTCATACCCTGACCCTGCGGGTGCAAACTAGGACAACCTTCCTGAGAGTCCGGCCAGAGCTGACGAAACTACGCTCCTGAGCCAGCAACACCCCACCTCCAGGGGCCCCCCGCTGAAGGCAGACCCCCAACAGCGTAAACCCACACACGCGCACCGTTCCTCGCTGCGGCACTGACTTTGGGTGCGAAGTGCTGGAAGCATTCTAAACGCCACACAGGACAGTGGTTTTACAAACTACGGCGCACCCACGGTGTTGCTCCCGTGCAGCTATTTTCAAAATGAGGATGACCTGTATGATTCGCGGTGATTCCCTAGACTGACTGGTAAGTGAAAAACGCAAGGCAGAGTGTGGATAACACGCTAGTCTTCTTGCAAGAAAGAAAAGGATGCAGGAAAATACACAGGTATCTGATTTGTACCAAAAACAAAAAACAAAAAAAAAACCCTGAAGGACAAACCAGAAACTAAAGAGACTGGCCACCCACAGAGGGTGGGGGGAAAGGAGTGGAGAGCACGATGTGGGAACGGGGCAGTGGGGATGAGGTGCGAGGGGCGCTGTGTGGGCACCTCTTTGTACAGCCCTCACTGCTAGAGCCTAATGTTTTACATGCCCCCCAAACAGACAATGAACTACTGATGGGATGTGGGGTAACCCAAATGGAGCACAAGCTGTAACAAGTGAACCTACCTGTACTACAAATGATCAACCACCCAGGCGGAGGCGGAAGGAAAAGGTAACTTTGGAACACACAGTTTTACTGGGACTCCGAACGGCTAAAGACAAAAAGAACCGTACACAAAAACTACAGAGTTTAGGAGTCAGCAAACTACTTCTACAAAGGGCCAGACAGTCAGTATCTTCAGCTCTGCTGGCCATATGGTCTCTGTTGCAACTACTGAAGTCTGCCACTGAACTGAGCAAGGACCACAGGCAACACAGAAACAAATGGGCAGGTGGGTTCCAATAAAACTTTATTCACAAAAACAGGAAGTGGGCCAGATTTGGCCCGTAGGCCGGAGTCCACTGGTGCCTGACCTGGTTTAGTAAAGCTGTTCTCAGAGGGTTCCCGTTAGCAATTCTGAAACCACACGTATGTGCACAAAAGAGTTGAACAGACGTATAACAGACAATGAGGACCAGATTTCTCACCGCTGGAGACAGAAGTTGCAAATAAGGAAGGGAGGACAGTTAGAATGAATAGCATGCTGTTGGGCTGGAAATGGAGGTTATCACGTGAACCCTTGTTCTGTCAGTACAGACACAGACAGAACGGCATAAAGATGTGTAGGTATGCGCGGGCAAGTACACGAACACACATGTATTTCCACAGCTCTGTCCACGAGGAGGGTCCAGACGCAATGACACGTCGGTGGCAATGAGCACGCCCAGTGGCCAGATCTGGGCTTCTAACTGCCATGCTCCAATGACACTAAGCGGGGGCTCTTTGGAGAGGTGGCTGATTCCATGGCTGGGGCAGGGAAAATTCAAGATGAGCCCTGAGCCTGCTGTGGTGGCTGAAAATAAAGACATGCTCCAAAGAGGGGGTGGGGAACTTCACAAAAGGACACGGGAGTTTCCAGTGGCCAAAGCTAGAGCCACCTGATTAACAAAATAAGGGTATGAGATTATAACCCACTGAATTTTTTTAAACTGTGATTCCATAAAGATATAAATCACTGAATGAGTGAATATACAGGGAAGAAGCGACAGCTCTTCCTTACAGAAAAACTCCAATAAAGAAATGGAAAAAAAGGAGAAGCCACTATCAGGTAAACTCCTGCAGACAAGACTCACCAATGGAATGTTAGAGTGACTGGGAGAAAGCTGAAGGAGAAAAAATGTATTTGGATTGTCTAAAAGTCATCTCCCCCGAGATACATATTAACTACAAAGCGGGGAAACCCGGCAGACACCGCTTCAACCAAGTGATGGAGATTATGTCAGCAACAGTGAGATAACATCCCACACCCCTCCTCCTGGTGTGATGCCTTGAGAAGGTGTTACGGGCTGAACTGTGTCCTCCAAAACCCATATGTTGAAGTCCTAAGCCCCAACGCCTCAGAAAGTGACTGTATTTGGAAACGGGGCCTTTAAAGAGGTAATTAAGTTAAAATGAGGGTGTTGGAGTGGTCCTGATGCAACGTGACTGGGGTCATTACAGGAGGAGGAAATCTGGACAGACACCGGGATGTGCGTGCACAGAGGGATGACCCTGTGAGGACACAGGGTGGAGGCGGCATCTACCGGCCAAGGAGAGAGGCCTCGGGAGAACCAGCCCCACCGCCATCTTGATCTTGGACATCCAGCCTCCAGGCTGTGAGGGAATAAAGGTCTGCGGCACTCTGTTACGGCGGTCCTGGCAGATTAACACAGAAGGCCACTGCGTCACTTCCATGGAATTCTTGCCCAAAGGGGTACTAAACTGAATCTCATCATGAAAAAACACAGGAAACTCCAACTTAGGGCCATTCTAGAAAACAACTCACAGATGCTCTTCAGAAGGGTCTGGGTGATACAAGGAAAAGACTGAGGATCTGTCACAGATCAGAGGAGACGCCGGCGACGTGACCACTAAATGCAGTGCTGCACCCTGAACAGAAAAGGACATGAGTGGGGACACGTATGGCCTGAGGAGGGTCTGCACTTTGTCCCCACGGTAATTCCCTGACGTTGACAACGGTGCTGCGGTGACAAAGTCGGGTGGAGGGCAGACAAGAACTCTTTCCCATTTCTGCAACTTTCCTGTACCATTTCCTTTATTCTTCCCAAATAAAAAAGTTAAAAGCTTTGGTGTTTTAATTGTGACAGCCACTGAGCTATTTTAGTAGGGGAACGCTGGAACAGTTTTAAATTTTACAAAGATCACCCTGGGAGCAACACGAACTGTCTCTCAGTTACAAACGACCTGGTCCCCTTTTGTGACCCTAGAGCTGGACCACCGCCCCACCCCGGCCGACCTGAGGTCAGGCTTTGCCAGCAGAGGGCGCTGGAGGGTCGCCGCCAGGAGCGTTCCTTCCTTCTCCTCCCTCCTCCTGGAGTGTGGCCGGGTCAGCGTGCCCGGCAGGTCGGCCCCACCTCTCGTCCCTCCGGTGCAACCTGAGGGCTGGTGTGTGCAGCTGCTGCCTTGTGCGCAGGAGTCTTCGCTGAGCCCGCCAGCTCGCACTTCCTGACACCTCTTGATGTGAAACGCCCCCGGCCCCCAACAACCGGCAGGTGGCTCTTCGCGGCACAGTGACCCAGCCCGACGCACGCACACACGTCCCGCCTCGCCTTCCCGGCTGGTCACACCCACCACGCTCCAGTCGCCTTTAACCAACCAGACACCGTCACTGCCAAGAGAGCGAGATGAACACGAGCTATTACGCTCGGGGTGGGGAATTTCTAAAAGTAAAGCAAACTTTACTCATCACGTTAGAGGAAAAAAAGCTAATTCACTCGCTGATTATTCCCATTCAAAAGCACCGTCTAGTCTAGCCTAATTTTTTGTCCAGTGTGAAAATTTAATTTAACCCTTATTCTAGCACTGTTAACCGTGGAGCTCCTAGGTACAATTCCTCCCTCTTTTATCGGATTCAAAACAAATGTAACTAAACTCAATGCGCAAAACTGTGTCAGATGTGCAGAAACTAACTGCAGAATGAAGAGGAAACAAGGGGAAAAAAGTAGAAAAAGTGCAAGAATGGAGAGTAACCTGGAACACACAAGATAAAGGTACAGAAATGCAACAAATATTTATACTAAACGGGCCAATAGTTCTACAGAATTTTCTGATTTTGTGTTTTCATTTAAGTGATGAACTAAAAAAAATAATCCAATCATTAAGTCTAATTACTACTCTTCTTAAGGGTTAATTTGCCACTGAAAGACATCGTCTACAACTGGTGTGGGATGGAGAATGTATTTAGGGAGGAGCCGAAGATCTTTCCCCCTTTCAACAGCCACTTGTGTGAGTGTCAAGTCTAAGAAACACTCTAGAAAAAGACCAGGGGGAGGGCTATTTTGCTGTTCACAGGGGCGGGGAGAGAGTAACGCTAAGAGTAATCATGGAGGAAACATAAAAACCTGAGCAGATGCAACAGCCTGAGCCATGGCTTCCTCCTGGGAGGAGGCGGCAGGTGTCAGGGACCAGAGCCCTCGGACCGCTGACCAGGAGAAGCATGACGGGGTGACCAAGGTCTGCGTTTGCAACACGAATTGCTCTTAAAGGGGGTGATTACCACCCGCCTTGCAGGGATGGGAGGAGAGCTGAGCAAAGGTCCTAGAGTCTTGCACTTCGTCATAATTCAACAGTAGCCTCTCTTAGTCTCACCTACTGTATCCTCGTGTGTAGAATCGGAAGAGGGTGGATCAGGCAATATTACTGCCTAGGACTTTTCTCGCTGTAATAGTCTATGAGTCTACGAAATGTGGGGAGCGACCTGTGTTCTCCTAGGACTAACAACACGAGTGTTACACTTTTTTCTCTCCCCTTTATCTAAACCTGATAGTCTCTAAGTGACTGAAGGCCCAAGCTTCACAAAAATTATGGAGCTTACTTATGTTGGTTTCCTAAGGAGATGATGGCAAACTCTTAGAACATGCACAGAGAACAAAGGCATTTCAAAAATCGAAAAGGTTAAGAGAGCAAAGAAAGCATGCTAAGCAACAAGAAAGACAAGTCATGGAAAAAGAGACAAGTTTCAAGAAAAAGAAATGAAATTTTCATTTTCACCAGTATGGTGGACAAAATACAGTCACAAGTCCTTCTAGTACAATAAACATAGAAACACAAAGCTGAGTTAAGATATTTTTAAAATACTTTTTAAAATGCATCACTCACAAGCTGGCAAGTAGGAAAATCTTTAAGGATATAAAGATGAAAACCCAACAACGGAGCAAAAGAAGCACCATCTGAAGCCAGATGATGCCCTACTGATGCCTGGTGATCTCAAGGTCAGGAGACCAAAGCCCGTGAGGTGGGACGTGAGGACGGAGACCCACACGTACGGACGAGATGCCAGGCTTCACTCTCAAGCAGAGGGGTGACCAGGGAACAGAGCAAGGAAACGCGTCTGTCTTCACTGACCTTGGCTGTAGGAGGGAGCTGGCGAGAGAACGGGAGAGAATCCTCACCCACATTCCAGCCTTAGAAGCAGAATAAAGGCCCTGCCTTCTCTCAAGACCGGAGGAACTCAGGGAGCACAGGGACAGCAGGAGGCTGTCAACTTCCCCAATGCCCTAAAAATATCAGAATCTTCAGTAGGAGCCAAGAAACCCCAAACCACAGGAAAAGTCACCAAAAGCGGCAAGACTCAGATGTACCAGGATCTGTGCAGAAGGGAAGCCACGGGGCATCTGACGGATGGAAGCAGGAGAACGCCAACACCATCGGCGGGTCCCACCGGAGAACAGAGCAGGCCCATGAGAGCGGCTGACAGAAGGAGCAGGAACCTCTGCACACTCAACCCACAGGTGAGCATGGAGTCCAGAGTCGGGTCTCAGCGGTCTGGAGCTGTCTAGGCCTTAAGAGTTCTTGAGACCAACCAGGCAAAGCTCCTTTCCACTCATGAAAAATGCTGGAAATAGACTACAAATTGAGCAGGAGAGGACAGCTGGGGCAATGGACAGAGGAGCTCTCAGCCAGGTGAAAGCTGAAGGGTAAGGATGGCAGGACAGAGCCACGAAGGACAAGGCCATGTATCAAAAATGACAGAAGAGGGAGCTCTGGAGCTGTGCCTTGAGAAAACCTCTCCTGACCCCGTCCCCCTTCCTAATGAACAGAGACTAATTTCAAATAAAAACGAACAACAGAAAAAGGATGGTGGTTGAATCTCATACAAACGTATTGCAAGCAAAAAAAAAAAAAAAACAGATGAATAGGACGATCCTACAAGCAATGAAAGCACACAGGAAGACATGCTCTTGAAACAGATAAGCTGTTCCCTAATACTTCAAAACACAAACCAAGAGTCAATTCTCTGTAATGGCGGGAAGACTGAACGGGTCATGAGAACACACTCAGATAACATTTATGAAAAATGAATTGAAAAAAAAACAAACAAACTACCTAAACACAGCGCTTACAAAAGCCAGGGAAAGGGTTAAATCTCAAAAACTACAACCCTAAGGTGTAAGAACTGCTTCCTGGCTTGAGGGCACTGCCCAACCCCCAAACCTATGGCTGCAAAATTAGTGGCTGGAAAAAACAGAGCCTTACCAGCTAAAGGTGCCCAGTATCAGAGTTCAGAGCTGGGGAAGCAACCAGAAATTTAGAGTTTTCAGACAGCACCAGAACTACAGAAGAAGCGACACTCCAATTCAGAGCATAAAATGCTGATACCCCTGGCTGACAGCTGAACCACATATGCTCAAAGGAAACCACCAGCGGCCTGGGGAAAATGCAGTCAGTGAGAAATCTTTTGAAAGAGGAACATGAAGCCAAATCTATGAATGTGATGCCCTTTCGCAGCTGTGCTCGGCCAGGGACGCAGAAGGCTCTAAACGTCAGAGTGCAAAGCCCAACGCTGGCAGATCAGCTAGAACCCAGAGAAATCCTCAGAAGAGACAAGAACAGGGAGAAGGAAAGTCCATTTCTACTGAGATGCTTGGCCAACTTCCAAATCTTACAGGCACAGGGCACCAGAGTAAAGAAACATCAGTGGAAAGACAAAAGAACAGAGCAGATATATATAATCAGACACCTATCACAGTAAAAATGAAATTTATAGTTTGACTCCAAGCATTTAACTGTCTGCTACAATAAAACCCCAATAATCCTCAGAAGAACACAAGAGTCCAGGGTCATTACAACATGTCCAGTTTTCAACTAGACAAGCAAAACCACAGTAAAGTCTGACCCGTATGCAAGTAAGAAGACAGTCAACAGAAGCTGACTCCAGGTGAGCTCGGATGTTGGATTTAAGACACTTCAAAGCAGCCAACAAACAGTTCAACGAATTTGGAAAATATGCTCAAACGATTGAAAGAAAATATGATAACAGTGAGTAAACAAATACAGCAATGTCAACAGAGAAACAAAGGAACAATCAGTAAAATGAACTCAGTAGATTAGCTAAACAACAAATTGATGCTTTCTTCTAACAGTTGTAATGAACTTGAATATAGAAGAATCTGAAAAAAAAGAAAGAAAAAGAGACGGTCGAAAGATGAATAGAATTTTCAAAGATGTGTGACAACAGGAAGCAGCACAATGACTGGAATATCAGAAGAGAAAAAGGAAAAAATTTTCTGAAGACACAACATCCGAAAAATCCCCCAATGCCCAACGTACCTTAAGCAGAATAGAAACAAATAAAACGACTAAGACACATCTTAGTCACACTGCTAAAAGCCAAAGATAAAATCTTGAAACCAGCCAAAGAAAAATGATGTATTATACACAGGAAAACAAAACCAATAATGATAAGAACATAAACTGACTTCTCATTAAGAAACTATGGAAGTCTGAAGACACTGGGACCAAATATTCAAATTGCTGAAGAAGGAAAACAAAACAAAACAAAAACCCTGTCAACCAAGAATTTTAGTATCCAGCAAAACTATTCTTTAAAATTGAGGGTGAAATGAGGACATTTTCAAATAGAAAACCATTTATCTATCACCAGTGGATCTGACTACAGGAAATGCTAAAGAAAGTTCTGGAGTCTGAATGGAAATCACACTACATGGCAACTTAAGTTTACAGGAAGAAATAAAGCCAGAAACAGTCATTATGCAGGTACAGTAGGTCCTCTGTATTCGCAGGTTCCACATCCATGGATTCTACTAATAGTGGATTGAAAATATTCAGGGAAAAAATTTTTCAGAAAGTTCCAAAAGGCAAAACTTAAATTTGCCACACACTGGCCACCATTTACATAGCATTTACACTGTATTAGATATAAGTCATCTAAGAGATGATTTAAAGAGGATGTGCACAGGTTATATGCAAGTACTACACCATTTTATATGAGAAACTTGAGCATATGCAGATTTTGGTATCCACATGGGGTCCTGCAACCAATCCCATGTGGATACTAAGGGATGACTATATATGTAATATAGAATTTCTTAGCCATTATAAAAGATGACAGCTTAAAGCAAAAATTACAACACTACTGATGAGTTTACAAGGTATATCAATGTAATACTGAAGATAAGAGAGAGAAATGAAAATATACTACAGAACAAACTATTTAGATGAAATACATATGACAATACTACTAAAGGTAAGAGGCGGGAAACTGAAATATACTATTGAAGAAATTCTGGGTTTTACCTGAGGTGATTCAATACCAATGCTAAGTAGATTGGGATAAAGCTAAAATGCATCTTGTAATTCCTAGGGAGCAACCGCCCTCCTCCTGCCCCCCAAAAAGCAAAGCAATATAGCTAGAAAACCAACATCAAAATTAAAGTGAGAATTTTAAACTTTGACTAACATGAAAACCAAAAACAGGAAGAATAAAGACAAACAAAAATCTCTTCCTAAGAAAGTGCAAAATGGTAGACTTAAAATACAACCATACCAATAATTACTTTAAATGTAAACAGACTATAAACGTTCTAATGAAAAGGCAAAGACTGGTAATTTTTTTTTTTTTTAAGCAAGAACCAACTACTTTCTAGTTTCAAAAGCAGCACTTTATAAAGACAGAAACAAACTAAAAGGCTGAATAAATACATACCAAGGCGGGAATGGATATATTAATATAAAACAAAATAGACTTCAAGAAGTATTATTACAGACAAAAAGGGACATTTCACAATGATGTTAAAAGATCAACAGAACACTATATTGGTATACTTATACCAATATAATAAATACACACACATGTAATGACAGTGCATCAAAATGTGTGAAACAAAAACAGAAGAGAGACAAATGCATTTTCATAGTTGGAGATCCTAACATACCCCTCAATAATCGGTAAAACCAGATTTTTAAAAACAGTACAAACATAGGAGACCCAAATAACAGCATTAACCCTAACTTAGCTGACATATATGAAACATTCCACTGGTAACTGAAGAATTATATAACCTTTTTAAGTGCACAGAGAACATTCACCAAGATGGATCAAATACTGTGCCACAAAACATGTCTAAAGAGATTCCAAAAAAAATAAATCTAGAGAAAATGTTTTGACTACAATGGAATTTAAAGATCAAAATTAAAACATCTAGTGAAACCTAAAATATCTGAAAATTAAACAACCTAATTCTAAACAACCCATGGGTCAAAGAAATCACAAGGGAAATTAGAAAATATTTTGAACTAGATTAAAATGAAAGCATATCGGGC
Organism: Monodon monoceros; assembly: GCF_005190385.1. NCBI lineage: Eukaryota > Metazoa > Chordata > Mammalia > Artiodactyla > Monodontidae > Monodon > Monodon monoceros. The sequence continues at coordinate 4,104,153 of NW_021703780.1, read as the reverse complement.
TTCCCTGGTGGCACACTGGTTGAGAGTCCGCCTGCCGATGCAGGGGACACGGGTTCGTGCCCCCGTCCGGGAAGATCCCACGTGCCGCGGAGCGGCTGGGCCCGTGAGCCATGGCCGCTGAGCCTGCGCTCCGCAACGGGAGAGGCCACAACAGTGAGAGGCCCACGTACCGCAAAAAAATAAAAAATAAATAAAATGAAAGCATATCAAATTTTGCAGGATATACTAAAGAAGGGCTTGAAGGAAATTTATAGCATTACATGTTCTTATTAGGAAGCAAGAAAACTCTTAAACCAATGACCTAAACTTCCACCTTATAAAACTAAAAAGAAAAGCAAATTAAACCAAAATGAGATGAATAATAAACAATTATCTGCCAATGAATCCAACACTTCAAAGTAAATTCCTTTAAAGACACAACACCAAAACTCAAGAAGAAATACCAATTCTGAATATAACTTCATATCCATTAAAGATAGTGAATTCATAACCTAACTCAACAGAAGAAAATTTCAGTACCAGATGGCTTCACTGATAAATTCTAGTAAACATTCATGAAGGAATCAAAACCAATTTCAGAAAGTGAGAGAAGGGAATGCTTCCTAACTCCTTCTATGAGACCAGCATAATTCTTGACAGGAAACAGAAGAGAAAATTATAGACCCATTTACCTCATGAACACAGAGACAGCAATTCCTCAAGGCATTAACATAGATTAAAAGGACCAAACATCCTCAGATCAAAAGTATATCATATCCACACTTAGACCCACTGTATTAAAACTGCAGAACTGTCAAGGGTAAGAAATCTTAAACTACCAGAAACTCAGATGACTTATAAAGAGGGGCAGATTTTTTTCATCAGCTGCAAAGCTAATAAATCTTAACTGTCAACCAATAAAATTTATACCCAGCTAAAAAGCCATTAACAATATAATAGTAAGATTACCTTTAGACATATAAATATCAAGAATTTACTATCTCAAATCCTCACTAAAATAATCATTCAAGGATGTAATGAAATCTACTCCTAAATATATACTCGAGAGAATTGAAAGTATATGCGCACATAAACACTTCTATATAAATGTTCTATAAATGTTCTATATAAATGTTCTATATAAATGCAAGGTTACTCATAACACACACCAAAATAGAAACAACTCAAATATCCATCAATCAATGAATAGTCAAAATGTGGTCTAGTCACAAAATGGAATATTATTCAGCCATAAAAAGAAATAATGTACTGACACACTCTACAACATGGATGATCCATGAAAACATGCTAAATTATTAGCATATTAGAAAAGAAGTCAGACACAAAGACCACATATTGTATAATTCCATTTAAATGAAATGTGCAGTACAGACAAATTCATAGAGAAAGTAGATTTAGTGCTTGCCAGGGGTGCAGGGTTACAGGGGTGGGGACTGACAGTCAATGGGTAAGGAGTTTCTTTCTGAGGTGCGGAAATGTTCCAAAATTAGATAACGGTAAAAGTACAATTTTGTAAACATATTAAAAACCACGGAACTGTATCCTTTAAAAAGAGGAATTCTAGGCCTTCCCTGGTTGTGCAGTGGTTGAGAGTGTGCCTGCCGATGCAGGGGACACGGGTTCGTGCCTCGGTCCGGGAAGATCCCACGTGCCGCGGAGCGGCTGGGCCCGTGAGCCATGGCCACTGAGCCTGCGCCGTCTGGAGCCTGCGCTCCGCAACGGGAGAGGCCACAGCAGTGAGAGGCCCGCGTACCGCAAAAAAAAAAAAAAAGAGGAATTCTTTGGTATCCAGATCATATCTCAAAAAAGAAAATAGAAAAGCAAAGAAAGTAAGGTGCAATTCAGGAGCAAAAGTCAGCCCACATAGAATGAAAGGGATAAGTGAAATGGCATTCAAATGTAAAGTTAGAAAATTTAAATAACCCGTGATTTTTTAAAAAAATTGTTGGTTTATTTCTGAAAGATAAAACAAATACTAGAAAATAATCTTGACCTAGTGGAGGTGAGGTTGGAGATTTCAGTGAAGAATTAATAGTGACTATGTCCTTGTTATGTCCTCAAGGAAAACATATAAAAATTAACTATTAAATACATATCCCATTTCTGGTACATTGAAAAGAATAGAAATATTCTCAATGAGCATAAGACACAGGGAGTAGATATACTCAAAAGGTAAATAACACATACGTCCCTGTCACATTTCAGAAAAAATCACTGAATGATTTGATCACTCAGATTAACAGTTAAGCAGAATCTAAAGAAATTAATGGCAACCACAAGGTCAGACAAAGAATCTATATCATCCAACCAGCAAAAGAATAAATACCCAATCCATACAGAAAAATCTCTCAGACCAACAGACAATTGAAAAATAAATAAGAAAAGGATAAACAGCAAAGATGAACTCTAAATCCCAAAATAAACCCTTTTACAAGATCACAAGAGGAAACCTCCAGAATTAAGGTTTCATAAAGACCATTCTCTGGCCATGGGGTAACTCAATTAGAAGATACATAGTAAAGAAAAAGATTTTCACCTTTAAAATATTTAAATTTAAGTACATTTAAGTATTCAAAAACAAAAAGACAAAATCCTTGTGGTTGTAAATTTTTTTAATACTTTTTGGATTTTAAAACATATGAATAAATATCCTAAACAAAAAAACAAGTGAATTTATTTTAATAAACAAAGAAAAATCTAAAGATACTGAAGATTTAAAAAATAAAGCAAACGTATACGATGTGGGTAAAGCTGTACTTACAAGGTAATTGTACAGCCTTCACTAAAGAACAAGATGAGCTGTTCAACTCAGTAAGCTCGGAAAAGAGCCAGATAACGTCAAGAGGGCGGAAGGAAATAGCAAGAAATAAAGTAGAAAGCGAAGATATAAAGAATCAGCAAAATAAAAAACTGATTCTGACAAAGAATCAAATGAGATAAAATATCTGTAAGGAAAAGGGCACAGAAAACCAAAAGGTGGGCTTCCCTGGTGGCGCAGTGGTTGAGAGTCCGTCCGCCTGCCGATGCAGGGGACACGGGTTCGTGCCCCGGTTTGGGAAGATCCCACATGCCGCGGAGCGGCTGGGCCCGTGAGCCATGGCCGCTGAGCCTGCGCGTCCGGAGCCTGTTGCTCCGCAACGGGAGAGGCCACAGCGGTGAGAGGCCCGCGTGCCGCAAAAAAAAAAAAAACCAAAACACCAAAAGGCATGTTAAAGGTATATAATCATAGATCCAGTACAGGTTTTTAAATATCCTAAAATACTCTAATATAAAAAATTTTAGGCCACAATTGACTTAAGAAATAGAAAACACCGATAAAGAAACACAAGGTAATTCTCTAATGAATAATCAAATAGCTCCTCTCCTATCTTAAAAGGAAACAGAAGTCCAGAAGATTTTATAGGCAAGTGAAACAAAATCTTCAGAAACAGAAAATCAAAACACAGAAAATCCAGGGATTCTGCAACTGTTCCATAATAGGAAAAAATATTAAGTTGGTTACCTTTTCCAATGACTATTATAAGCCTGATTATGGAAAGAATTTAACAATGTACGTAATAACACGCAGAATTTAACAATGTACG
>NW_021703780.1:4092052-4100559 GCF_005190385.1 Monodon monoceros | reverse complement strand
AGAATTTAACAATGTACGTAATAACACGCAGAATTTAACAATGTACGTAATAACACGCCGTGACTAAGCAGGTTTATCCCAGAAATGCAAGGATGGCTTAACATCAGATGATATATTAATATACCACATTAAAATACTAAAAGGAAGGAGGGGGTAAAATGACAATCTCTAATGAATGCAGAAAGCACATCCCATACAACTCGTTAACCGTTCAGGATTAAGAACGCCTCACATGCTAGAAATAAGAGAACTTTAACCAGAAATAACAGAACTTTAACTTTAAAACAGTATCTTAGCAGGACTTCCCTGGTGGTCCAGTGGGTAAGACTCTGCGCTCCCAATGCAGGGGCCCGGGTTCGATCCCTGGTCAGGGAACTAGGTCCCGCATGCCGCAACTAAGGCATGGCACAGCCAAAAATAAATATTTTTTAAACAAAGGTACCTTAGCAACTATCTACAGCTTTTACTTAATAATAAAATTTTATAGAACTTTCAGAATTAAAAATATAATAAGAATGCCTGGGGGCCTCCCTGGTGGCGCAGTGGTTAAGAACCCGCCTGCCAATGCAGGAAACATGGGTTCGAGCCCTGGTCCGCGAAGATCCCACGTGCCGCGGAGCAGCTAAGCCCGTGCGCCACAATTACTGAGCCTGCGCTCTGGAGCCCGCAAGCCACAACTACTGAGCCCGTGTGCCACAACTACTGAGCCCGTGTGCCACAACTACTGAAGCCCGCGCGCCTAGAGTCCGTGCTCCACAACAAGAGAAGCCACCGCAATGAGAAACCCGTGCACCGCAACGAAGAGAAGCCCCCGCTCGCCACAACTAGAGGAAACCCGCGCACAGCAACGAAGACCTAACGCAGCCAAAAAACAGATAAAATAAATAATTTTTTTTAAAAAATCCTTGTTGTTAGTAACTGATATTCAACATCGTACCAAATGGTCCCAGCCAAAGTGATAAAGTAACAGGTACGAATTTGAAGAGGAATAAAAATATAATCTCCCCTATTTGCACAAGATATAGTTATCTACATATAAACCCAAAAGAATCTATGAATTTTCAACCAAGATAGTTTGACAAGGTTGCTAGATATAAACATGAAGCATAAACAGCCTTCCTGTGCACAAGTATTAACTAGTTAGAAAATATAACTTTAAAGAGATCTCTCTAACAAGAGCAACAAGAAACTATAGTTCCTAGGAATAAATCTAAGAAAGACTGTGAGAAACTTTTAAAAAGTGAGTAGCAAAACATACCGAAGAACCAAAAGGTGGGGAGAGGGGGAGAGGACCCCATTCGAGCTCCTGCCCGCCCTCCCTCTCTCTCCTGATTCATTAATTTCCCCTTCCTATTAGCTTTCTCCCAGCGTCACACAACATACTATAATTTCCTCTATCTTAAAGCAAACAAACTCTAGAGCCTACCTCGCCCTCCTGGTTCCCTTTTCGAAAAACCGGTCCTGAGAACGGCCTGCAGTCATCACCTCCAATTCCTCTTTTCCCATGCTCTCACGAGCCCACGCCCAGTGGAGCCCCTGGACGCCCCCAAGCAGCTGCGGCCATATCTAGTGGTCAATCCTAGGTCCCCACGACAGCACGGAACACTGAGTCGTCCCCTCCTTGAAATGTTCCTCACCTGCTTCCAGCGCACCACTCACCCTTGCTATTTTCCTGGCCACGCCTCTTCTTTTACTGCATCTTCATCTCAAGTTCTATATAAGAACGTCCCCACGATCTAACCTTCACATCTCTTCTCTACCTACACTCAGTCCCTGGATGACTCCATCCTTCCCCGGCTTTAGAAACCATGCACATACGGACATCTCCCGCCGAAGCATATGCCCTAAACTCTGAACTTTTAGACCCTGCCTGCCCACACCGCCACCTGATGTCTAAAAGGCATCTCGAACTTAACACGTCTAAAGCCCAACTCCTACGTATCCACCCCCCCCAGCCCTGCCCCGCGATAAAAACCAAAGCTGAGCCCTGAGCAGTCACACCTGTCTGAATAATTGGCCAATCCCATTCTTCTAGTGACTCGAGCCTGAAAACCCCACGTTCTTTCCATTTCTTCTCCTTCCGTCACATCCAATATCCAATCTACACATAAATCCTGCCCAGCCCCACCTTCAAAACAGACCCCAAGTGCAGTCACTCCTCACTACTCCATCATCCCGCCACCCGGGGTTTCAAACACCAACATCTTTTGCCCGAGTTATTCTGCCAGCCTCCTGACCAATCTCCCAGCTTCCTTCCTAGTTCTGCCACGGTTTGTTCTCCATATAGCATCCAGCACAACCCTTTAAAAATTTTAATTTGATTATGTCACTCCTCCAATGGCTTTCCATCCCAGTAAAAATACAACTCAGAGTATTCAGCACATCTACAAAGGGCCCGCCTAGATCCCACTACCACCCTGACCTCAGGTACCATCCCTCTCTGTTTCCAGATGCACCAGCCTCCTTGCTGATGCCCGAACTCGCTAAGAACATGCCAACCTCTGGGGGCATTCCTTTGCTTTCAAGTCCCAAATGTCACCTTATCAATGAGGCTTTCTCTGACAATTTATATAAAACTAACCCACACCCCAAGCCACTAGCTGTATCCCACTTAGCCTGCTGCCACCGCTAGAATCTAAGCGCCTTGGGCAGGACTTTTATCTGTCAGCTCCACTGCTGCATCTCCAGTGCCCCGGAGTAACCCATGAATGCAATACAGCATCAACCCAAGCCCAAGGTGGAAGCAGAAGAACGCACCACCAAGAACAGCTGAGCCATCTTTCAGAAAAAGAGAACAAGATCGAGATACCTGGCAGGGCAATTATTACAAAGCCATACTGATGACAACAGTGTGTGCTGCGTGACCAAGAAAAGACAGACAGACAAACACCAGGTGAGAAGAAGAAACTGACCCACACACGTAAATGAAAACTTCACGTATGGCAGAGGGGCAAACGGGAAGGGGAGAGAGCGACTAGTTTAATAAATGGTGGCAGCAGATCATCCAGTTAAAAAACAAGTCAGATCCCAACTTCATACCAGAAAAACAAACGGCAGGTTTTTGCTACCGTTAGAAGCAAAACTTTGGGACGAAAAGATAGAAGATAATGATCTTGGTGTAGGAAGGACTTCCTAAACGAGAAACAAAATGAGGAAAATAAGACTGCATTAAAAGGTAAATTTTCATTAATTTGGTGGGTGAAATATGGAATTGTGTTACAGATTTTAAAATCTTTAATGAAGACTGAGGACACCACACAGGCGAGAAAACATTTGCAAGATGAATAACAAAGATTAGCATCGATTACAAAGAACTCCAAAAATCAAGAAAAAAGCAAAAGAAAAATGGACCAATAAATAAAAAAGGTTTTTATAGAACACTCCACAATTCCTTCAGTGCTAACTTCTATGTGTCTTCTGTGAAACAGCGTGGATATAATTCTATTTTTATGAAATAACTGTGAGCTGTATAATCCACTCTTCTACCATTATTTATGCACAAAGCTGTCCCGAATGATGGGCCTTGGCCTGTGGTAGCTAACCTGGGCGCTAGAGCAGTGGATGACTTCTTGTTCTTTTTTGACTTCCATCTTCTTTCCTCGATAAACATGCATACAGGGCCTTTACATACGAACCACGAGTAAGGTGATGAGACCATGAAATTCAAAGCACTTGCCTGCCAAGTGGATGTCAGCTGGTTCAAGGCGTGACATTAAAAGGCTAAACTCTTTACTTCAAAGAGGCTGCTGAGAAAACAAGACATTCTCAGAACTTTCTCCTCTCTTAGGATTGCACGCGCAGTCTTTTTTTGAATATCCCCCATGGTGCCAAAAATTCACAAAAAATGAGTTTGGGAATGAACCAGGGTCATTCAAAACTATACAGTCTAGTGAGTTGATGATACGGTTGTACATCAAATATGGTTTCCCACAAACAAAATGAAGTGTACTGATAAAGAGCCCATCAACAGGCCTCGGGTTTGCTCCCTCTGCATCTCACTGATTCTCAAACTTCCTACTTTCTAAATCTACTCGACCCTGAGAAATCGGTTATATGATGAACGATGCTACTGGTGACAAAACAACAGGCTGGTTTCTTTGACACTGGTGCTTCCTTGGTTCTTTGGGATGGTAATGCTGGCTACTGCAAGTCAGACTTTTAATGTTTGTACTGGACACGTCTTTCCCTTTAATGTATTCTCCAAACATGTTTTTTTTTGCTTTTATTTTTGGTTTTTATTTATTTTTGGCTGTGTTGGGTCTTCGTTGCTGCGCGCTGGCTTTCTCTAGTTGCGGCAAGCGCGGGGCTACTCTTCGTTGCGGTGCACGGGCTTCTCGTTGTGGTGGCTGCTCTTGTTGCGAAGCGCAGGCTGTAGGCGTGCGGGCTTCAGCAGTTGTGGCACACGGGCTTCAGTAGTTGTGGCTCACGGGCTCTAGAGCGCAGGCTCAATAGTTGTGGCACACGGGCTTAGTTGCTCCGCGGCATGTGGGATCTTCCCGGACCAGGGCTCGAACCCGTGTCCCCTGCATTGGCAGGCGGATGCTTAACCACTGCGCCACCAGGGAAGCCCCCAAACATGTTTTAGTTTGTTCTATTTCTTAAAGAAAAAAAAAATCATAGTAAATGTCAAATCATCATTTATATTCATCATCTTTGTAGAAACTTTCCAAATCTCTTTTGGACGAAATTTTGACAAATGGAATCTCTGATCTTTCTTCTCTTTTCGTCAATGTTTTGTGCTTCGTCATAGCCACCTGTGTAACGTAAAGCCTTTGGTGACAGTCAAAACTTGTTATCTGTGTTGACGCATTAAGTTCGTGGCTCCTTGCGAACTTGCTTGATCTCAGACGAAGCCGGTTCATTTTCTACCCTGTAATTAGTCACTCATTTTTAGGTTCATACAAAACATTTCTAGGCTGCTGTGCACAGGAAACCTACTGGCTACCTGAAAATTACAGGGAATTACTGTGAGCTCCCACAAGCTACACGAGAGAATGTCATTGTTTCAGTCACATCTTCTCTATGTCTGCTTAGTGATCCCAACGATGGAGACCATGGAAGAAAAGTCAGATGAGGACCCTGCTTGTCTTTGTAACTGAACTACCATCATCTGTTAACTTACACTACAAAGAGCTTAAGAAACCCTTCCGACTCTAGCAAGAACGATCAGTGGGGTGCTTTTCCTTTTTCCCTGGTTAAGGTGTCAGTGTGCATCTTATAGAAGAGCATCTTGAACACCTTAGCATTAACCCTAACCCACCGAGGTAATGCCTCCTGGACTCTGAGAACCCTTTTTACAAAGCATGTGAAAGGTCACCTACGTATACTCAAATACACTATTGTCACATCATTATTCATTGCTCCTCAAACCTTAAAAAGGTGTTTTTAAGGTTTAAGCAATCTTCATGTTTAAAAGGTATGGTCATAAACTTGCTTCCGGAAATTTTTCTAATGCCATGTTTAACAGACTCATAAATCACTTGAGAACTTGAGAACGTTTACTAAATAGCTCCTCAGTAACTCTTGCTAACATATATGCTAACAGAAATCGAAAACAGGAGGAGAGGAAATCTTCCTACACGTTTGTGGCTCTTGTGTGTCACGACTAGCGTCTTACATATAATATACAAGCAAACACCCGACTGGGCGACGTGTCCGTCCTAAACTAATGATGAAGTTCAGCAGGGCTGAGAAATCCATTTTCTACCGAAGACAAACGAGCTACAGGGAAAGGGGAGGGAGGACGAATACAAGAGTAGCTTAGTTTATAGATAGAAAGTTGGTTTGTTTTGGAAAGACAGAAGGATTCTACTGTTTGCTTGGTTTTTTTCATCAAACTTTTGAGAACAGTTCAATTCCATATCATAGGACGGAGGGCATCAAACAGGCGGTGGGGGTGGGATGAGACGAGCAGCAGAGGAGCGCGAGGTGGAAAAGACAGCAACAGAATCTCACTTCCCCAGCCCAGAGTTAGAGAGGAACGAAAATGCCAGACAGACAGAGAAAACAAACAAAACTTTTCGATCATTAACCCTACAACCACCTTAGGGGCCGGAAGCCTGTGATACACACATCTCCTCAGAGGCCGACAAGCCCCTGCACGCGGCTCTCAAGACCCTTTCTCCACAGGCAGCAGGTGCTTTAGTTTGAATCTCTGGAGTTCCTGCCCCGGGGATTCAGAGGTGCCCGAGGCCGGCCAGGTCACAGAGCTGGGCCAGCAAGAAAGCCCGTGGGGAGGTGTGGCCCCGGCATCTTCCCCGACCCGGGATGCTACTAAGGCTAGAAGCCTAACTGAAAACCAAAGGAGCTTCCGACAAGGGGTGATGCCTCACTATTCCTGCAGCAAAAGGGAAGGCAGCCTTCACTTCCACTGCGCCTCCACGCGGCTTCAGAGAGCACCCAGGGCTCTAACTGACCTCACGTGGCCCGGCGATGACGCCCGGCACGGGGCAGCTCCTCCAGGAGGGTGGAGGGCACAGCCAGATCCCTCCTCCCCGAGAGTGGTCCTCACAGGTGGGCGTGGGAGCGGCGCCCGGTAGGATGGCAGGGTCCCAGAGAAACACGGTCACACTGCAGAGAAGTGGAAGGTGGTGCAAACACTGGAGGGATGGGAATTTCCACCTCGGTTTTGTTCCCACCCCCGTTCCCCAGCTGGGGAATGAGATGCGAGTCAGGGGGCAGCAAGAGCTCTCAGCTGCCTGCAGGGCCACGCGAGCATCCTGACTCTCTCCAGGGTCCCTCCTCCAGCAGTCAGGGGGCACGCTTCCCCGAGGGGAGCTCCACTCTAGAGAAAGCTTCTTAAAAAGTTAACTGAACTCCAAGACACGACCCTCTACTGCAGCAGAAATCAGCCAAGCAAAGGGCTCGAGGGCTTAGCTTTCCTTTCTGTGGGATCGGGCCCGCGACACTTGGACTTGGGAACAGCCCTTCCCGCACCCCACCCAGCCACGGGTGGTTCCGGCCTTTTTCTCTCCCAGGTCATCCGCTGGACAGAGCTGGAGGGGCGCTGCTGTGAAGCTGCCCACTCACTACCACAGCCTCTCTCCTGTTGATCTTGAGCCGGTTCCTGGGTTAGCGGAACCTCCCGCCAAGGTGAACACACGCGCACACCCACACACGCGCGCGCGCACAGTGACAAATCTCATTTCCACCATCTTTCGCTCTTCCTACAAAATCATCGCAGCCTCATCATGTGTAATCGGAGCCAACCTGGACCTACTTAGGAGGTACTGTTTCCCCTGGGAATACACTTTTCGATCTGTGCCTGTCAATTTAATCAGAACATTCTCAGAAAGCTCATTTATGAGCTGAAGCTAGTGGTGCCGAATGGTGGCACGTAAAATAATTCTGGAGACTTTTTCTGGAAGAGGCGATACACGTCCTTGTTCTAGGTAGCACCCCTGCCACTACACACACGCCTCTCCTTCCTTAAAAATGATCACAAAATAGCCCTTTACCTGGTGCTCTGAGTTCAAAAGCACACCTGCACGAGGGAGGGAAGTCAGAGGACAAAGCCAGGGGCCCATTACGCTGGCCGAGAGCTGGAGAGCCGGCTGAGCGCCACGGCAGGTGTCGGAGGTGTCAGGCAGCCCGGGGAGTTCCCTCTGAAGCGTACAGATGAAAGGCAAGGTGAGCCAACGGGGCAGCCGGACACTCCTTCCCAGAGCTTTGAGCAGCAGAGCAACAAGCCAGCAGAGAAGCCGGGTCCAGAGACCAAATGGGACGAAGGAAGAAGCCTCGGCTCAAAGGGCACCTGGCGGAGGACGGAAATCAGGTTGGAGGGACCAAGCTGGACGAGGGGACAGGAAATCCGGGAGGGAGAGAGGAATGAAGGATGGAGATGCCCGGAAGACAGGACGTTTTCGAGGGGGCTCTGGCCCAGCCCGTGGGTCAGGAGGAGCGTGAAGCAGACAGGCCCCTCCACGTGCTCCCATGACCGACCAAGGACCAGTACCACCGCTCTGCTAAGCAGAGAAGCAGGCGGCAGACCTGGGATAAAAACCGCTCCTGCACCTTCTCTTCAACTCCCAGCAGTGAGACGCCTTCAGCTAGAAAATAAATCTCTTTCAACTTCAATGGTAAAAACGACTAAAACAAGGTTTTTCAAAATTTTTCATCCATAACACAATTCAAATATTCTCACTTACATTTCGGCAAATCACCTAATCCTTCCTTTACCCAGCGTCATCATGGAAGATGACAGAGCAAGACCCTGCTGTTAACCCGGCAGGGGGAGGGGGACATACCCAGCAGTGGATGAAGAATTGTACGAAGACGCCAACTTCCTGAAGCATCAACCTGACCCAAAGATTCACGGAGAAGTGTTAACTGCTAGTCACTCTTAAAACACTTCGTGTCAAACCAAAGATCATTCTCCGCAGTACACGGTTAGCTCCACAGAGGTTTTAGGGTACCAGGAGGATTCAGAAACAGGCCAGGCTGTAACCCCCCCCCCCCACCCCCCCCTCCATCCCACTACAAGTACACTTGCTCTCTCTCCTCTGGAA
>NW_021703780.1:4083437-4092042 GCF_005190385.1 Monodon monoceros | reverse complement strand
TTCTGAACAGCTGAAGCTTCCAGATCAGTTACATGCTAAGATAAGACATGCTTCTGCCTGCAACTCTGGGATGCGCTGAAATCCTAAACAGTAACCTACTGGTGAAAAATGTTAACATTGTAACCAGAGACATTCATGACCTGCAACCAACACTGGGGGGGGGGGGCCTTCATCCAACAAACACCGGAAACTACCAACCTCTTGAGGATGTCCCATGGCAGAGACTATTATAAATGGAGAGAGACAAAGAGTAAAGACATTTCCTAAGTATACTGAGCTGACTTCTCCAACTAGAGAACACTATTGTTAGACATCCCCCCCATCCCACTTTTCACCAGCGGGTAAACGTAAAAAATGCTGCGGCCAACAGTTCAAATACTCTTTCCAGGAACACAATCTTCCTCCAAATTATTTGTATCAAGTTTAGAAATAACTTTCCTCCAAAACACCATATGGCTTTTCAAACAAGACACCTAAATGCACAATTCTCACATATATGGTATAATCTCAAATAATGCAACTCCAGTCACTCTAATATTTGTATTTCAGCTAGAAGTCAGCAATTACTGACTGCTCACCACATTCACGTCCTCAGATTAGGCACTTACAACCAACCAAAAAGTAGGCAGCCAACCTTTCCAGGAGAAAATATATGGCATATTATTTAATACCTAGAAAAAGTAATAAATAAGTACAAATTATTATAATGCAAAACAAAGAGGAAATTAGTCACATGGAGTTTGAAGGGGAGGATTCCTGCTAACAGTGAACTCTGATGAGGTCCTGAATGAGGACCGACACTGAGGCTGGCCAGCTGGGGAAACCACCATGTACTGAAAAAACGGCAACACAAAGGGACAGAGGAGGGATGGGGTGTGTAGGTGTGGACCAAGGTAGGCCAACAACTATGGCTTCACTAGCCCAGACCAACAGGCCAACCTCAGGCAAAGGAAAAGGCCAACCTCAGGCAAAGGGAAGTTAGACAAGGTATGCCTATGTATCAGGGCAGGCAGAAGGAAGATGTGGAACATTCTGCTTCAGAAGCATTTGTTCTGACTATCATATCCATTTTCATAAACAGTTCCCCTGAAATCTAGTTTACACTTTATTCGTACTCTCAGTACCTTTAGGTAAATCTCAAGCACCGGCTCGAGCCCTTGATCCCTAGTCACGACACCACAAATTCCAATTCAATACGTTTCTTCAGATTCGGGCAAAAAAAAGCAAATGAGGTTCCAAAGGGCACTGTCACTGCAAAATAACAGATCTTCAATAAAATGTAATTCTTAGCACTTCATCGGGCTTGCAGGAAGCAAGGAAAATATACACATGTCCCAGTAACTCCTCCAATCCAACCATAATGAATGAGACAATCATAAAAACAGACAAACATCAAAGATGAAGAAAGCAAGCCACAGACTAACAGGCGGGGGGCAGGGGTACCCAGAATACTTAGAAGTAAAAAAATATAATTGTTGAAATTAAAAACTCAATGGATGAGTTAAAGAGTGGATTAGACACAGCTCCTTAGCGAACTAGAAGTGAGATCCAAGGAAATACCCAGAACGCAAACAAAACAGAAACAAGGAAAGGGCAACAAGAGGGCGAGGATGAGGAGATGGAATAAGCGCCTCCTTGGAATTCCCGAGGGAGAGTGCAGAAGCACAGCGGGATCTGATGGCGGTAAGATGGCCAGCAGTCTTTTACAACTGGCAAGGCACAAACCCACAAGAGAAGCACAACATATACCAAGATTATTAATAAAAAGAAAGCCACACAGAGATACACTGTAACAGGACTAGAGGACACCAAAGTCAAAGAGAGGATCCCAAAGCCACCAGAGACAGAAGACAGACCTCCACACTGACAGCCTCCCCAAGAATAACGGGGAAGCCAGAGGACAACGGAACGATAGCTTCAAAATGCCGAACAGAAATAACCAAGTAACTACTTTTATTTGGAATCAAGTCTATTTTTCAAAAATGAGGGCAAAAGAAAGGCATTTCCAGGTAATCAAAAAACTGGAGACCTTTCCACCAACAACCCGTCCCTAAAGAAATCTCTAAAGGATATACTTAAGGAAAAAAAAAAAAGAATCCCAGAAGGAAGTTCTGAGATAGAAGACTGATGATCAAAGAAACCGGTAAAGACACAGGCAAAGCTAAAGAAACACTGTCCGTATGCAACAACGACGCTCTACTTTGCGAGGGGTTTTGCACGGATGGTGATTAACACTGGAAAATAACAGCATGTAAATTCAGGGGTGGATCAGGTTTAAAGTATCTCAAGTCCTTGCACTGTCAGAAGTGGAGCTAAAATACTAACTTTAGGCTTTATGCATGTAAAATCTCAAAAGCAGCCACTTAAAGACAATTAGCATCTTCCAAACCCGATCAGCGAGGTTTGAACAGTTTCACCGTAGGCTCTGGCTGAAGCAGAACTGAGTTTGGCAAAAACAATGTCAAAGTCATCAATGAAGGGTGGTGAAACCCAAGTCTTAGCTCAAAGGTCTCAAGAACAAGTTTAATACTTTGCGGGGGGTGTCATAGATTCCCCCTGAGAAACAGAGGAAAGCTGCTGGTCCTCTCCCCCCCCCCAAAAAAAACACTCTTATTACTTGAACAAATTTTCACACCAAAGCAAAAGACTTTTCCCAGACTCCCCAGAGAACACGGGCCTCCCAGGCCTTGACCAGCTTAAAAAGCTGGAGAGAATTAAGTTGGTGTGGGAAACAGTAGAGTTGGAAGTTCCCCCATCCTCGCATTAAAACCACATATGTGGATGAAGGACTAAGTGTTGGGCGTCATGTTTGGGGGAGGGGAAACTGGAAGTAAGTCATTCATTTAATTCACTCTTTCATTAAAATGTATTGAATAATTCAACAATTATGCAACTATTGAAAAATGTGAACTGTAGAAAAAAGGTCCTAGTTTTAAAAACTGTACGCGCCAATCTTACAATCTGGTGGACAAATACGCCATACGATGAAGACAGCAAACAGACATTCCAGAAACAGCCCTTATACCTAACTACCGGGTGTTTTTAATGCTCCCATCCTGGAATGACTCAGTTAAACACCGGCAACGGTCAACGGGCCGCAAAGGACTTGTCTGGTCCACCTGGAGCTCAACTTCTTCAAAGGCACATCCTGACCCCCTCAGTGTTGTCGCAAACAGACCAGTGCAATCCAGAGGCTCCTAACTCCACCCACATTCCAGAAAGAAGCTTTCTGAAGCGGAGATCCCTGTCTCCATCCAAACACTGAGAACTACAAGCTCGTGGTCTGGGCCCCAGAATCTGCGTGTATTCTATCTTAACAGAACCCGCAATGATGCTACGTGCCTATAGATACACACAATATACAAAGGATGACTCCTTATTCGCAGAAGCTCGACTTAGACCGGCTCTGTGCAGCTCAAATACTCAGAACTGAATGAAGTATTTCCAATACACCATGGAAATACATTCAATAGTTAAAATCATTACAGAGCACGAGAAAAAGATTAAATGATTCTTAGGTATCACAGCAAGAAGAGAAAAACTTATTTGAGTACACAGGACCTGGAAGCAAATTCAAAGGAAAAGCACAGGTGATGTCTCCACACTCCTGCTCAGGCAGGAGTATTCTCCACAATTCACATTTAAGAGAGTGTGTTAATGTTTGACACACACACACACACACACACACCACACCACACACACACGACTATTACCACACAATCAATCCCAGCAGTCAAATAACGCTTTCTGCTTTCTTATTTTGGGGGATCTCAACCTCAGGAGCCAGCTAACCACACACGGCAGATGCTGGTCCGTCTTGACCCAACAGTCACGGGGTCTCCTCATCTTCGTGACCTGCATCTGGACCACACGTGCGGATCTGACTTACAACTAAAATTCCTGCGGTGCGCGGGAGAGGTGCAATCTCGTCCCAAAGTAAAGGAGAAAGATTCAAAAGACTTAACTTTCCCCCAAATCCTGATTATCCTTCCAAACCAATCAACTTGAAGACACGTTTTATGAGCCAGGTATCATTTCATTCTTAAAAGCTCACTTCCATTTTTGATTGCCTGAAACATGCATGTGTTGGATAAATATTTTCTCAGAAGGCCAAGACGAGAGCCCTGGGATCTTCCTGAATTTTAAATTAAGCAACTACAGTAGTTCTCAGGGGGGAAAAAAACCCACCCCCGCTGAGAAAAAGGAAAGATTAAGATAAACAAGAACGCTGCTTTCATTGTTATTAGATTCCTTTCTCAAAGCACATGAACTCACTCTTCTGGTGGTTATTTGGCCACTAGATAAATTAAGATCCTTTTGATCGTTTCTCTCCTTCGGTGATATAATCAATATAATCAAAGGAAAAAAGGTTTGGTTTCAGGGTTTGAGCGCGGTGTGGTTTTTTTCTTTTCCTTTAAGAATGTAAAATAAAGATGTTTCATAGGGTAAACGTAACCACTTAACACCTGGCTATAGCGTTTTATCAACTCTAAACTGCTTTGACATGCTAATGTCACTCAGGCTTCACAATTCTTTGAAGCAGTGATTATCATTCCCATTGTACAGATGAGGGAGTTCAGAAGAGACAGTTACTTAAGAGTTACAGCTCTTCCCTTCCCAACATAGAAGGGGAAGAGTGCAATCCACAACGTCTGGCTCTAAGTCTAGAGCTAGGATTGGAGCTAGAAGGCCTTTAACTACTGCACGTCCCACCTCCATGCGCCCAAAACCCCAGGAGAAAACTCAGGTCCAGAACAGTTGGTCATCTAAAGCAGAGGCTAGCAAACGAAGACCTGGAGGACAAATCCAGCCCACTGCCTGTTTTTGTGGAATCCATGGGCTAAGACTGTTTTTCACATTTTTAAGTGATTTTTTTTTAAGAGGAAGACTATTTCATCACATGTAAAAATGACATGGAATTTGAATTTCACCGTCCATAAACAGTTCTACTGGAGCATGGCGCTCGCTCCTCTAGGGCATGGCCAATGGCTGCTTCTGGGCAACAAAAGCAAAGCTCAGCAGTGGTAACAGACTGCCTGGCCTGCGAGGTCTCAAGTATTAATAACTATCTGGTCCCTTACGTAAAGTTCGTGGACCCCTGATGTAAAGGATGCATGTCTTTTTGTGAAGACTAGAAAGTTCATAGCATGGGTAAATTTAAAAAACCTGTCTTCCCTGACCCCAGCTGCTGGAGATGCAGGGGGTAAATCAATCCTGTCCTTCAACAAACAGTTCTTCCAATTTTGGGAGGGTGACGCTCCAGCCCATCTTCTCTAGGCTCTGTTCCCTTATTTTTCTATTCACAAGGCACAGTTACAATAAGCACTTAAACATTTACTATCACCACATACCAGGAACCATGCTAAGTGTTGGAGATCTCATTTCTTTTTAGGTGAGAAAACAAAGGCTTCGCAGTCAGGTAACTCGCCCAAGTTCACGGGGCTGAGGCAGACCCGTGCTCTTACCATGCCAAGTTACTTCAAAAAGCAAAACTTTGAACCTCCTCCTCTGCCAGTATATCCCTCTGGAATTGTGGAGTTGGAGGCCAAACATGAAACTTCTTCGATTTAGGCAGAACTGGACGAAACCAGGCAACTCAGGCCCCAGGACCTGGCTACTAACCTACCTTAGTGTTCCCGCCCCCCAGACAAGCTGCCAGTCAGTGCTTACTGACAACTACTATCATTTCTGCCTCACAAGTAATACCGCCTTGATTACAACAGTACAATTCTGTACCTTTAGAAGCAAAACCAGGCCTCCAGGAGGCATGTTAGATCAGGTAGAACACAATAATAACCACCACTTTCTGAGTGTTCTCTCTGGGAACCACCGGTATGCTTTACATGTTTTTTTCATTTAAACTTCACAGCTCTATGAGGTTAGCTTTGATCCCAATTTTACAGGTGAGGACACTGAGCTTTCAACGTTAATTTGCTCAAGGTGACAGGGTTGGATTTCAATACCTAGGTTTTCTGACTCCAAATCCAGGCTCCCAATCGCTATGCAGAACTTTCAAATATCAACTTTCAATCCTCATATATAGTCACAGTGTTGCCTACAAGTAAAGGATAAGTGAGAAAATTCACCTTGAAATATACTGACCACACTATTTACTGTCACCTCAACTCTACTCTTATAACACTTTTTTCCAAAACTAAAACTCAGAATCAAGAGTTCAGTTGTGCAGGTGTGTCATTTTTCTGCAATGTACTTAGTTCTTCCAACAGATGCTCTTTGAGGGCATGCACCATTCCCGTCCCTCATCCCTCCCTAGCTCCCGACGGAACCTCCATAGGGTAGGCATTCAATAACACACTGAATGAACACAAACTTTGTACAAAATGTGACTTATAAATGGATGCTGCCGGGAGAAGGGAAAACCTGAAGGTATACAGTAAGCAAAGAAAGAACTAAATTTAGTTCATAATGCACTGGTGGTAAAAGTGCTGTCTTCAGAATAATTTTTTACACATGAGATACAACCTATGTATAAGGTGCTACCCTCACCCACACACTAATGGAACAAGTTGACTTATTATGTATTTAGAATCACAAAAATGAATGACGAGTGAATACTCAAGCCTCAACTCTCAAAAAGTAGTCTAATGTAGAAACCAAAATCCCTCATGCTCTCACACTATGTACTTTCCCAACTGCGTGCCTTAGCCTCTACTTCTGGGCCTTTCCCAAACACAGCACTTTCCTTCCTAGACGGGAAGCTTCTTGAGAACAGGGAGTGTTCTTTTTTCCCTTTAGTACCCAAATGACCCAAGATAGTATCTTGAATACAGTAGGTCACAGCTAATGTGTGAAATGGTTGAACAGAATGGAACATTTTCAGGGCCAGCTAAGGTACACTGACCACGTACAATGTAAGGGGAGGCCAACAACCTTACCACTGATTCTCCATAAGGCGGCCTCCTCCTGAGAACTTTTGCGAACACTTGCTTTTAAAACAACAGAAACTTGCTTTATAAAAAAGCAACAAGAAGTTGCTAGAAGGCTATCACTGTTGGCAACAGAGCTCCATCCTGTGCCAACGGCGATAATATATCCATAAGAGAAGGCCCCTCATAAGGCTCACCTGGTCCTTATTAAGGGTTCACAGGGGCCAAGGGGCTCTACTCTTTACAGACGCTTCCTTAAGACCTAAACACCCAGGTCCCTAAATGCATCCAAGAGGTAAATCAAGAGTATGCAGAAGTTTTAGTCTCTTACGAAGACCTATTTACAAATACGTATACGCAACAGAAGAACCATTTGTCCAAAAGAACAGAGAGCCTTCCAAGCTTCTGTACTCCCAGGAAGTCGACTTCGCAACACGTCAAGAAGTTCCATCGAGGCGCACAAAATGTGCCTCAAGACCCAAACTGATAACCGCACCACTTGAAGTCGAAGCTGGCGGACCGATCGCCCACAACTCAGAGTTCCGAGGGTGCCCTTTCTCACTCGCACCGCTGCGGCGCAAATGAATGACGGTGTATCAGCGTTAAATTTAAATTTCCTGGCTCTGGCCACAATGCTAACCTAATTAAAGCATGTGGTCAACGCTTAGCCTTCTCGGTGCGATGTTGTGCATCGCTCAGACCAGCAGCAGAGTCGGGAGACAGTTGCACCCTTCCTCTCGCCCCCCCAAAACCGGAGGCAAACCCTCCCCAGAGCGCTCCGCCGAACGGCCAGGAAAGCGCCCCCGCGCCGCCCACGGACCCCGCCCGGCGGCGCCGCGGGCTCCGCACCCACCGCCTCGCCGCGGGCACTTTGGCTCCGTCCGAGGAAGTCGCTCGCGTCAGCGCTCCTGCCCCGCGGCCGGGACCCCCGGCCCCGCAACTCGAGCGCCGCCGCCGGGCCGGGGCGCACGCGCTTCCGTCCAGTAAACTGCGGCCGGGGGGGGAGGGGGCGGCGGGCCGGCCGTCGGGCGGAGGCCGGGCGGGGCGGCGGGGCGGCGGGCCGGGGGGAGGGGAGTACCTCGTACAGCTCCTCGGAGGCCATGGTGGGCGGTGGAGCGGGGGGCGCGGGGCAGGGCCGGCGAGGCGCCGCGCAGCCGGCGGCCGACACTTTGTTTCAGTTGGGTCCCTGCGTGGCCTGCGCTTCCTGCTCCGCTCGGCTCCGGCGCCGGTGGGGCGCGGACCGGCGCTCACTCCTGCCGGTGCGGGCCGCCGGCCGGGTTGTGCGCAGGAGCAGCTGCGCAACGCGCCCTCCGCGCCGCGCTCACTCCCCGGCGGGCCGGCTCGGGCTCAGGCTCATCGCGCCGCCGCGGGGCCGGGCCGGGCTGGGGCGGGCGCGGCGGCGGTGCACGGCGGCGCGCTGGCTCCGCGGCTCCCCCTCTCCGGTGTAGTGCAAAAAGCTTCCTACTTGCGACCGAAAAACCTGCCCCGGCTACTGAGCATGCCCAGTGCGGCCGCCCGGCCCGGCCGAGCCGCGCTCCCGCGCTCCGGGTTTTCGTGCCGCCCGCGCGGGGGGGGGGCGGGGCGGCCGGCGGGCGGGACAGCCGAGGAGAGCGGTGGGCCGCGCTCCGGGCGCGGCGGGCGGCCGCGGGGAGCCGGCCGGCAGGAAGGGGAGGAGCCTGGGCTGTGGGCGGGGCCGCGGGAGGCGGGGCCGGGGCTGT